>NC_092333.1:429520833-429852500 GCF_046630445.1 Rutidosis leptorrhynchoides | reverse complement strand
TGAGCTAAGTCACAATTACAACCTAAATGAGAAGACACGAGTGAGTGATCACCCGTACGGCTGATGAAGCCAACACGTACGTGTGATGGATGAATCGTACGGGTGAGTCAACAACAGGGGTATATAAAGTCTTATGTTCTTCATTTTAGGTTAAGCCTCTCATTTGTTACACACACTCAGATCTGGTGAGCTCCTCCGATACTCTCTCAGTCCAAATCACCCAGGTGGTGAATAATAGCTCTAGGTGTTGATCTAATCACACTTGATTTAGTTGTAGTTTGACTAAATTAATCCAAAAAAGCTTAACCTATTCACTAGAGGGTTTGATTCACTTATTCCGCCATTGTGTGAGTTAAATCTGTTGATTTCTAAGTTCCTAGTCATGTTTCATCACCTTCTATTCTTTCCCACTCAACTCATATTTTAAAGTATTCATCAATATGCTCCATCCAGTTCTGATTCTCGATATACTTCTAACTTTCATATCGGTCATTCTTCTTTTTTATCTACCGCAGGAAGAATCTATTTACTTCTACTATACTCTTGGGTTTAGAGTGTTTCTAGTTCTCCCATGTCTTTATATTGCTATATGCATCGATATATATGGTTTATAATTTTTGGTTTGTCGTTGGGCTTTATATCTTCCCTTATATTTCAAAGTCTCTGCTTCTGTCTTCTATAATCATTGTCATTCACAGTTAATGCTCTCTTTTATTTGCTGTAATTTATACCCCAATTTCTATTTCGGAGTTTTGTCCTTTCGTTTCTTCTTCTTGTGATTAAGCACCACTTGAAATGGTCCAGAATTCACAGATATGAATTTTGGAATGAACATTGTTAATGTTCTAGGAAGAAAATTGTGATGGCACGATCTTGACTTGTCAAATTACCAGAATACCTTGGAAAAGGCCGAATCGTCAAGAAATATTTTCTTGATATTATAGAGGTTAAATAGAATACAAGAGTTGTATAACATGGCACATGATGATGTTATGATCTGTGAATAATCACGTTCCATTTAGAAACTCAGCATGACTTACTGTAATATAATCACTTTGATCAAGTGTCATTATATTATACTAATTCATGCTTCAGTTCCCAACACTACTTCAAAATATTCCTATTTTAAACTTGAATGTTTCAGAATTTAGAAACTAAAATAGTTTCTTTTATGATGTAATACAGATAGCGCGAAGAGGTAAATAATTTCAAATAAGAAAAATTAAGAAAATATCTTCAGAAATATGGAGGATATTTATAATGAAAGATATGATGATATCTTAGGATTTCTAATATCAGAGGATGATGAAGAATATTGTCCGCAAGGCTTTAGAGTCAGGAGCAAGGTATTCGATAATGACTTCAGCAGATACCGAATCATTTGGATCCTTTGAAGGCCGGTTTAGCCTTTGTGATTTGTCCACAGCCTCCTTCATGCTTTGCTCAATCCGTTTTCCAGTTCCAACTCTTTTCTTTTTCTGAGTTCTGCCAACACACTACTCTTTATTATCAAATTTTTTACTGTTAAGGTCGTTTTATAGTTTTTGCTGCTTCATCAACAATTTCGAGAACTATTCCGCAGTTTAGGGTGTTTTTCAGAAACTTCACATTCAAGTATGTAAGTCCAGGAGATAGACGTTATATATACACATATAACTGTTGGCGTGGACATGCTGCGAGATTTCAAAATACTGATTGTTAATTCCCGATGAATCGTATGGCAATTCTCGTTACAAGATTCGAATGAGTAAATGATGGGGTTTTGATAAATATAATGATTTTTCGGAAAATCTCAGATCATTACGGTTGCTGATAAGTTTACAGCTAATGTGGTGAGATATGAAAGGTTCCCCGGTAACAATGGCGAAAGGGAAGCATATTTATCAAGATTATGATAAGGCTACTCCAAATGAAAAATCGAAGTTGTCTTGCTGGAGCTGTGATAGAATTTACTACTTTGAAAAAGGAA
The DNA here is from genome assembly GCF_046630445.1 of Rutidosis leptorrhynchoides. Taxonomy (NCBI): domain Eukaryota; kingdom Viridiplantae; phylum Streptophyta; class Magnoliopsida; order Asterales; family Asteraceae; genus Rutidosis; species Rutidosis leptorrhynchoides. The sequence goes on along the minus strand of NC_092333.1, from coordinate 429,850,531 downwards.
TTGCAAAGTTATTTTTGCTAATAAATGCCAAAGGATCTGACACAGATATGTGTTGAATTATGACGTTGGTTTCGAGAGCTTTTTAAGTACATAGCTGTGGGTAATATGTGGTTGGATCATCCTCTCGATTGCTCATTAATTGAAGTGTCTTCAGAAATTTTTGAAGGGTTTGAACACAGATTGTAATCGTTAATATACATTTGATGTTCTAACATAGTTTTGAAGTCAAAGTATAGCTTCGAAAGATGTAGGAATCAAAAAGTGATGGTACCGGTTATATCTCGAATTGAATTCTGAGGTTTCAAAATCAAAATATGTAATTGGGTTTGAATGAGTATGATTGTTTTGATTTCTATGAAAGAATGTATATTATTGTGAAAGTAGGAAGTATAGTTGATAATTTGCTTAATCTGATTCGAAGAATGTAACATATTAATTGTGAATATATATATATATATATATATATATATATATATATATATATATATATATATATATATATATATATCTCTTGGGTATTACCTACCCGTTAAAATTTTTTCACAATTAATATTTTGCACATAAGAATTCTATTACAGTCTTTATGAAAATATATATGTATATATTCTCCTCAGATGTAACATAGATTTTAATGAGTTAATACTAAATTAAACTCATTCGATTTACGGTTGGAACTAGAATTGAATAATCCCTTGAAGGCTTTAGAGATTACATAAGTATTTCTTCAATAATATTGAAATTATGAATCAATACTTCGTTATTTGTTGAGGCGTAATGTTGGTTTTCGTTAAATTCTTGTGAACTTCGCAAAGTACGAATGATGTTATCTGAAAAGTTTTGGGTACATCGATGATGAAAGTGTAAAATGAAATATATACTTGATTTATTATGAATTGGAATTTGTTGAATTGAGACAGAGATTGTAGTTAACGCTGGTTAAGTTGCGGGCGAAAGACGTACATTATTGCATATTTGTAATATGAATTAACTAAGTAGTTAAGATTCATACACAATAGCTTAGCACGGAAATATTTTTATTTTAAAAAAAAATATATGTTAAATATTCATATAATTTCTTTAGAGGGAATGAGTTAATTCTTCATAAATCGCTAATACAATATACGCGTTATTGATTCGTAATGATGTCCACAGTGATTCTTGAATTGACGGAGTTTGTGATGTTATAGATGTTGTTGATTCTGATGCTGACTGTACTGACGATGCTGGTAACACTGACGGTACTCATGATGCTGTTAGTAAAACAAGTTTAGCTGGTTAATCACACACCATTTTTGTCAGGGTTTGTACTCTTCCTTCTATCATTTTGGTTCGCTTAACTGATTTATGGTTAGGGCTAGATTAGATAATCTCTAAGACTTTAGAGATTACATAATCGCCGTGGAATGTTTCTCCAATGAAGTTATGAATTAATACTTCGTCAGTTATTGTTGTTTGTACTCCTTGGTATCTATGATGCGTATGATGTTGATGCTCGTGGGACAGATTGTAAAGTTGAGGTTTACGACGCGGTTGTGGTTGGAGGTGGTAATGGTACTGTTGGAGTTGATGATGGTGGTACTGGTTATGCTGCTGATGCTGTTGATGGTGTTTGTAATCTTTGTACCATATTCTCCAAAGTCACTACCCGAGCGCGAAGTTCGTTGACTTCTTCTATTACACCGGGGTGATTGTCGGCTCGGACGAGCGGATAAATAAAATCTAGAATTTGATGTAGTATATAATCGTGACGAGATACTCTGGAAATAAGAGAGAAAATGGTGTATCGGACAGGTTCGCCGGTAAGTGCTTCAGGTTCTTCTTCAAGAGGGCAATGTGGTGGATGGAAAGGATCGCCTTCTTCTTGTCTCCAATGATTGAGGAGGCTACGAACCCATCCCCAATTCATCCAGAATAGGTGATGACTGATTGGTTGATCCATTCCGATCACACTGCTTTCGGAGCTTGAGTGAGATTCCATTTCGGAATCCGAGTGACTTGAACTAACGACGAATTCCATTTCGTACGATTGGATAAAGGTTTTTTCGATATGAAATGATCTTCGGCTATTGGACTGTATTCTAATTACATAGAATATCTATATATGTAGAGTAAAAGATTTCATAAATTACGGAGGAATTTACCAAATATATCAGGCAAAGTCTAAAGTAACAGATACGATAAGATATGATTTAGCAGATACGCTAAGATATGAATTTTGTCCATACACTACTCATGCAATTAATGTAGCAAGACGTGTCTAGACTAATAATGATAAGCAGGTAATTTTCTAAGGATGATAAGCAGATGATTTCTGACTAGAAATGATAAGCAAAACTTTTGACATGCAGACACGGTCGAAGTCCAGACTCACTAATGCATCCTAACGACTTATCAGTTAGACACACTAATGCAGACCTAGTTCGCTAAGACCACCGTTCTGATACCAACTGAAAGGACCCGTTCATCTACATTATAAACGATTCACAATAGTTGATTACATCGCGAGGTATTTGACCTCTATATGATACATTTTATAAACATTGCATTCGTTTCTAAAAGACAAACTTTCTTTACAACGAAAGTTGACGGCATGCATACCATGTCATAATACATCCAACTATATTTGATTTAATAATAATCTTGATGAATTTCAACGACTCAAATGCAATGTCTTTTAAAATATTCTATGAATGACTCCAAGTAATATCTTTAAAATGAGCAAATGCACAAAGGAAGAAATTCTTTAACACCTGAGAATAAACATGCTTTAAAGTGTCAACCAAAAGGTTGGTGAGTTCATTAGTTTATCATAATCATTCATTTTCATCATTTTAATAGACCACAAGAATTTCATTTCCAGTTCTCATAAATATACGTCCCATGCATAGAGACAAAAATATCATTCATATGGTGAACACCTGGTAACCGACATTAACAAGATGCATATAAGAATATCCCCTATCATTTCGGGAAATCCTTCGGACATGATAAAAACAACATCGAAGTACTAAAGCATCCGGTACTTTGGATGGGGTTCGTTATGTAGTAACCCGAACTTTTCCATGTTTATATATATTAATTAAGATTGATATTTACATGATTAAATGTTTCCAACATGTTAAGCAATCAAACTTGTTAAGACTTGATTAATTGAAATATGTTTCATATAGACAATTGACCACCCAAGTTGACCGGCGATTCACGAACGTTAAAACTTGTAAAAATGACATGACGATATATATATGGATATACATATGGTTAACATGAGATTATGATAAGTAAGTATCTCCATAAGTATATTAACAATGAGTTATATACATATAAACAAGACTACTAACTTAAGGATTTCGAAACGAGACATATATGTAACGATTATCGTTGTAACGACATTTAAATGTATATATATCATATTAAGATATATTAATTTATCATAATATCATGATAATATAATAATTTAACATCTCATTATATATAATAAACAATGGGTTAACAACATTAATTGAGATCGTTAACTTAAAGGTTTCAAAACAACACTTACATGTAACGACTAACGATGACTTAACGACTCAGTTAAAATGTATATACATGTAGTGTATTTAGATGTATTAAAATACTTTTGGAAGACTTCAAGACATATATCAAAACACTCATACTTAATGAAAATGGTTACAGTTACTTTTTCATTCTTTTCTTTCATCAAGAATTCTAGTCGTATTCTTACCCGTATTATACACAGCTTCAAAACGTACTTACTATGAGTATATACCAATAGGAACTAGCATGGGATTCCACTCTTGATTATGTCATGTATGACTAATCAATTTTAACTTCTACCATGAGCTAGTCAACTAACTAGAACTCCTTTTAACCCCACTCACCACTCACCAATTACCACTCATCATTCACTCCATTTCACTTCCAATTCTCTTTCTAATTCTCTCTCAACACACACACACACTATTATGAACGTATTTTCCAGTAGTTAATCATCATCTTCATCAAAAATCACTTCAAGAATCAAGCTATAATCATCATAGGAAGAACACTTCAAGAACACTTCAAAAATCCCTTCAAGTTTACTAATTTACTTCCAAGCTTTCTAATCCATTCCAAGTAATCATCTAAGATCAAGAAACCTTTGTTATATACAGTAGGTTATCTTTCTTATTCAAGGTAATATTCATATTCAAACTTTGATTCAATTTCTATAACTATAAACTATCTTAATTCGAGTAAAAATCTTACTTGAACTTGTTTTTGTGTCATGATCCTACTTCAAGAACTTTCAAGACATCCAAGATCCTTTGAAGTTAGATCATTTCTTGTCACTTTCAGTAGGTTTACCTACTAAACTTGAGGTAGTAATGATGTTCATAACATCATTCGATTCATATATATAAAACTATTTTATTCGAAGGTTTAAACTCGTAATCACTAGAACATAGTTTAGTTAATTCTAAACTTGTTCGCAAACAAAAGTTAATCCTTCTAACTTGACTTTTAAAATTAACTACACACATGTTCTATATCTATATGATATGCTAACTTAATGATTTAAAACCTGGAAACACGAAAAACACCGTAAAACTGGATTTACGCCGTCGTAGTAACACCGCGGGCTGTTTTGGGTTAGTTAATTAAAAACTATGATAAACTTTGATTTAAAAGTTATTATTCTGAGAAAATGATTTTTATTATGAACATGAAACTATATCCAAAAATTATGGTTAAACTCAAAGTGGAAGTATGTTTTCTAAAATGGTCATCTAGACGTCGTTCTTTCGACTGAAATGACTACCTTTACAAAAATGACTTGTAACTTATTTTTCTGACTATAAACCTATACTTTTCTGTTTAGATTCATAAAATAGAGTTCAATATGAAACCATAGCAATTTGATTAACTCAAAACGGATTTAAAATGAAGAAGTTATGGGTAAAACAAGATTGGATAATTTTTCTCATTTTAGCTACGTGAAAATTGGTAACAAATCTATTCCAACCATAACTTAATCAACTTGTATTGTATATTATGTAATCTTGAGATACCATAGACACGTATACAATGTTTCGACCTATCATGTCGACACATCTATATATATTTCGGAACAACCATAGACACTCTATATGTGAATGTTGGAGTTAGCTATACAGGGTTGAGGTTGATTGCAAAATATATATAGTTTGAGTTGTGATCAATACTGAGATATGTATACACTGGGTCGTGGATTGATTCAAGATAATATTTATCGATTTATTTCTGTACATCTAACTGTGGACAACTAGTTGTAGGTTACTAACGAGGACAGCTGACTTAATAAACTTAAAACATCAAAATATATTAAAAGTGTTGTAAATATATTTTAAACATACTTTGATATATATGTATATATTGTTATAGGTTCGTGAATCAACCAGTGGCCAAGTCTTACTTCCCGACGAAGTAAAAATCTGTGAAAGTGAGTTATAGTCCCACTTTTAAAATCTAATATTTTTGGGATGAGAATACATGCAGGTTTTATAAATGATTTACAAAATAGACACAAGTACGTGAAACTACATTCTATGGTTGAATTATCGAAATTGAATATGCCCCTTTTTATTAAGTCTGGTAATCTAAGAATTAGTGAACAGACACCCTAATTGACGCGAATCCTAAAGATAGATCTATTGGGCCTAACAAACCCCATCCAAAGTACCGGATGCTTTAGTACTTCGAAATTTATATCATATCCGAAGGGTGTCCCGGAATGATGGGGATATTCTTATATATATGCATCTTGTTAATGTCAGTTACCAGGTGTTCACCATATGAATGATTTTTATCTCTATGTATGGGATGTGTATTGAAATATGAAATCTTGTGGTCTATTGTTACGATTTGATATATATAGGTTAAACCTATAACTCACCAACATTTTTGTTGACGTTTAAAGCATGTTTATTCTCAGGTGAATACTAAGAGCTTCCGTTGTTGCATACTAAAATAAGGACAAGATTTGGAGTCCATGTTTGTATGATATTGTGTAAAAACTGCATTCAAGAAACGGATTTCGATGTATCATATTTGTATTGTAAACCATTATGTAATGGTCGTGTGTAAACATGATATTTTAGATTATCATTATTTGATAATCTACGTAAAGCTTTTTAAACCTTTATTTATGAAATAAAGGTTATGGTTTGTTTTAAAAATGAATGCAGTCTTTAAAAAACTTCTCATATAGAGGTCAAAACCTCGCAACGAAATCAATTAATATGGACATTTTTAATCAATAAGAACGGGACATTTCACGTTAGGCCCAATAGATCTATCTTTAGGATTCGCGTCAATTAGTAAATCGGTTTACTAATTCTTAGGTTACCAAGCAAAAGGGGCATATTCGGCTTCGATCATTCACCCATATAATGTAGTTTCAATTACTTGTGTCTATTTCATAAAACATTTATAAAAATTGCGCATGTATTCTCAGCCCAAAAATATAAAGGGTAAAAAGGCAAATGAAACTCACCATACTGTATCCCTGACTAGTGCTCGAGAATATAGGATTATGCATGCTTGTATTTTTTGATATTTCCTTTAGATAAGTTATGTTGAATCTTGAATTAGTTACATATACGGTTGAGATAAGGTATAAAATATGCATGTCGTTGGAAAGCTAGTGAAAAATTAAGAACTTTTCATTTAGATATCGAATGGTTTCGATGAACAGATTAGAAATTATAGTCAATCGAATTTTTGTATTATTATTAAAAATGATTATTATTATCGTCGTTATTATCGTCGTTCTAGTTTTATCTTATTATTACTATTATCTTTATCAATAAAAGGATTCATCATTAAAAATTGTTATTTTTATTATTATTACTATCGTTATTATCGTTAAAGTTATAATTAATATTATTATTATTATTATCTAATTATTATTATTATTATTATTATTATTATTATTATTATTATTATTATTATTATTATTATTATTATTATTATTATTATTATTATTATTATTATTACCATTATTATTATTATCATTATTAATATATATATTATTATTTAAAAATGGTTATTGTTATTGCTATTATTATTATTATTATTATTATTATTATTATTATTATTATTATTATTATTATTATTATTATTATTATTATTATATTATCATTAAGATAATTATTAGTATCATCGTTAATAATGTTATAGTAACTATCATTATTAATATTAGTGTAATTAAAACAAATATTTGTAACACCTAATTATTTTGATTACTATTATTATCATTATTATGAACACGATATAAAAGACGATTAAAAACTATTAAACGAAACGATTAGGAAATAATAAGTAAAAGTATCGTTAGTATTAAAACTATCATTTTAATAAAAATTATCATTTTAATAGAAATGTCATTGTTATTATAAAATATCATTATTATTATCATTTTAAATAGAATTATTATTTTAAAGATAATATTAAAAAGTATCGTAAATATTAAAGTTATCATAAATAGAATTATCGTTTATTCATAATATCACTTTTAGTAAATATAAATATTGATATTTTTATTAATAGAATAATAAAAATTATTATTTCAAAATAATACAAGTTTTTCTTATTATTATTATCAATGTTATTTTATCAAATAAATATGTAATACAAAGATATTTTACTACGTGTAATATAATTACGTTAATACTATCTATCATATTATATTAAATTAACTTTATAAATTTTATTACTTAAGATATATAAAAGTACATTTTTATTATATAAATTTTAATAATAAATGAATTATATTATTTACTCTATTAAAATCTTTTAAAAATATTTAAAAATATAAAACGACGATATTCAAGTTATATGTTAATCATGTATGGATTTTGAAAATCATTTTGGGTCAAATTGACTTTTATTGACTATTGCATATTAGTCTCGAGCATTAGGATTGTGGTACACTATGACCTGACTTAAATCGTTAGACAAATTTTGACCAACATATATATATATATATATATATATATATATATATATATATATATATATATATATATATATATATATATATATATATATATATATATATATATATATATATATATATATATATATATATATATATATATATATATATATAAATATAATTAATTTAGGTTCGTGAATCCGAGGCCAACCTTGCACTTGTTCAATGAAGTTATATGTATTTTTACTACGGAATACAGTATGGTGAGTTTCATTTGCCTTTTTACCCTTTATATTTTTGGGCTGAGAATACATGCGCAATTTTTATAAATGTTTTATGAAATAGACACAAGTAATTGAAACTACATTATATGGGTGAATGATCGAAGCCGAATATGCCCCTTTTGCTTGGTAACCTAAGAATTAGTAAACCGATTTACTAATTGACGCGAATCCTAAAGATAGATCTATTGGGCCTAACGTGAAATGTCCCGTTCTTATTGATTAAAAACGTTCCATATTAATTGATTTCGTTGCGAGGTTTTGACCTCTATATGAGACGTTTTTCAAAGACTGCATTCATTTTTAAACAAACCATAACCTTTATTTCATCAATAAAGGTTTAAAAAGCTTTACGTAGATTATCAAATAATGATAATCTAAAATATCCTGTTTACACACGACCATTACATAATGGTTTACAATACAAATATGTTACAACAAAATAAGTTTCTTGAATGCAGTTTTTACACAATATCATACAAGCATGGACTCCAAATCTTGTCCTTATTTAAGTATGCGACAGCGGAAGCTCTTAATAATCACCTGAGAATAAACATGCTTAAAACGTCAACAAAAATGTTGGTGAGTTATAGGTTTAACCTATATATATCAAATCGTAACAATAGACCACAAGATTTCATATTTCAATACACATCCCATACATAGAGATAAAAATCATTCATATGGTGAACACCTGGTAACCGACAATAACAAGATGCATATATAAGAATATCCCCATCATTCCGGGACACCCTTCGGATATGATATAAATTTCGAAGTACTAAAGCATCCGGTACTTTGGATGGGGTTTGTTAGGCCCAATAGATCTATCTTTAGGATTCGCGTCAATTAGGGTGTCTGTTCCCTAATTCTTAGATTACCAGACTTAATAAAAAGGGGCATATTCGATTTCGATAATTCAACCATAGAATGTAGTTTCACGTACTTGTGTCTATTTTGTAAATCATTTATAAAACCTGCATGTATTCTCATCCCAAAAATATTAGATTTTAAAAGTGGGACTATAACTCACTTTCACAGATTTTTACTTCGTCGGGAAGTAAGACTTGGCCACTGGTTGATTCACGAACCTATAACAATATATACATATATATCAAAGTATGTTCAAAATATATTTACAACACTTTTAATATATTTTGATGTTTTAAGTTTATTAAGTCAGCTGTCCTCGTTAGTAACCTACAACTAGTTGTCCACAGTTAGATGTACAGAAATAAATCGATAAATATTATCTTGAATCAATCCACGACCCAGTGTATACGTATCTCAGTATTGATCACAACTCAAACTATATATATTTTGGAATCAACCTCAACCCTGTATAGCTAACTCCAACATTCACATATAGAGTGTCTATGGTTGTTCCGAAATATATATAGATGTGTCGACATGATAGGTCGAAACATTGTATACGTGTCTATGGTATCTCAAGATTACATAATATATAATACAAGTTGCTTAAGTTATGGTTCGAATAGATTTGTTACCAATTTTCACGTAGCTAAAATGAGAAAAATTATCCAATCTTGTTTTACCCATAACTTCTTCATTTTAAATCCGTTTTGAGTGAATCAAATTGCTATGGTTTCATATTGAACTCTATTTTATGAATCTAAACAAAAAAAGTATAGGTTTCTAGTCGGAAAAATAAGTTACAAGTCGTTTTTGTAAAGGTAGTCATTTCAGTCGAAAGAACGACGTCTAGATGACCATTTTAGAAAACATACTTCCACTTTGAGTTTAATCATAATTTTTGGATATAGTTTCATGTTCATAATAAAAATCATTTTCTCAGAATAACAACTTTTAAATCAAAGTTTATCATAGTTTTTAATTAACTAACCCAAAACAGCCCGCGGTGTTACTACGACGGCGTAAATCCGGTTTTACGGTGTTTTTCGTGTTTCCAGGTTTTAAATCATTAAGTTAGCATATCATATAGATATAGAAAATGTGTTTAGTTGATTTTAAAAGTCAAGTTAGAAGGATTAACTTTCGTTTGCGAACAAGTTTAGAATTAACTAAACTATGTTCTAGTGATTACAAGTTTAAACCTTCGAATAAGATAGCTTTATATGTATGAATCGAATGATGTTATGAACATCATTACTACCTTAAGTTCCTTGGATGAACCTACTGGAAAATAGAAAAATGGATCTAGCTTCAATGGATCCTTGGATGGCTCAAAGTTCTTGAAGCAAAATCATGACACGAAAACAAGTTCAAGTAAGATCATCACTTGAAATAAGATTGTTATAGTTATAGAAATTGAACCAAAGTTTGAATATGATTATTACCTTGTATTAGAATGATAACCTACTGTAAGAAACAAAGATTTCTTGAGGTTGGATGATCACCTTACAAGATTGGAAGTGAGCTAGCAAACTTGAAAGTATTCTTGATTTTATGAAACTAGAACTTTTGGAATTTATGAAGAACACTTAGAACTTGAAGATAGAACTTGAGAGAGTTCAATTAGATGAAGAAAATTGAAGAATGAAAGTGTTTGTAGGTGTTTTTGGTCGTTGGTGTATGGATTAGATATAAAGGATATGTAATTTTGTTTTCATGTAAATAAGTCATGAATGATTACTCATATTTTTGTAATCTTATGAGATATTTCATGCTAGTTGCCAAATGATGGTTCCCACATGTGTTAGGTGACTCACATGGGCTGCTAAGAGCTGATCATTGGAGTGTATATACCAATAGTACATACATCTAAAAGCTGTGTATTGTACGAGTACGAATACGGGTGCATACGAGTAGAATTGTTGATGAAACTGAACGAGAATGTAATTGTAAGCATTTTTGTTAAGTAGAAGTATTTTGATAAGTGTATTGAAGTCTTTCAAAAGTGTATAAATACATATTAAAACACTACATGTATATACATTTTAACTGAGTCGTTAAGTCATCGTTAGTCGTTACATGTAAGTGTTGTTTTGAAACCTTTAGGTTAACGATCTTGTTAAATGTTGTTAACCCAATGTTTATAATAACAAAAGAGATTTTAAATTATTATATTATCATGATATTATGATGTACGAATATCTCTTAATATGATATATATACATTAAATGTCGTTACAACGATAAACGTTACATATATGTCTCGTTTCAAAATCATTAAGTTAGTAGTCTTGTTTTTACATATGTAGTTCATTGTTAATATAATTAATGATATGTTTACTTATCATAATATCATGTTAACTATATATATAACCATATATATGTCATCATATAGTTTTTTACAAGTTTTAACGTTCGTGAATCACCGGTCAACTTGGGTGGTCAATTGTCTATATGAAACCTATTTCAATTAATCAAGTCTTAACAAGTTTGATTGCTTAACATGTTGGAAACATTTAATCATGTAAACATCAATCTCAATTAATATATATAAACATGGAAAAGTTCGGGTCACTACAATAGACACAATCAAAATATTCTACGAATGAATTATTATGCAGACAGAAGTTCTATGGATTATTATTGAATTAGTTGGACATTATAATTGCCACTAATTGTTGTGAATATTTCCCCTGATTATTATTGCTTGGTAACCTAAGAATTAGAATCGGGTATGGCCCTAATTCACGCGAATCCTAAAGGTAGCTACCGGGTTTAACACCCCCACCCAGAATGTTCACTAGACGGAAGAGCTAGTGGGCATGGTGTTTAGTACTTCGAAGTTTATATATTATACAGAACAGATGTTCTGTTTTGGGGATATTATTTATGTGCATTATATGTTAAGGTCGGTTACCAAGCCAAGCAATGAATGAAAAGTGAATGTTATGTATCGAGAGAATGATTTTATACACAGGTTATGTGTATGATATTTTTGTACACGAGATATGTGTACGGTTACCAAGATTTATGAAAATGGTTTCGTACATGAGATAGGTGTACTGTATTTAAATCTTGTGGTCTATCAAAATGATGAATTTTATTGTTTTATGATAAACCTATGAACTCACCAAACTTTTGGTTGACACTTGAAAGCATGTTTATTCTCAGGTATGAAAGAAATCTTCCGCTGTGCATTTGCTCATTTTAGAGATCTTACTTGGAGTCATTCATGACATATTTCAAAAGACGTTGCATTCGAGTCGTTGAGTTCAACAAGATTATATTTAAGTTATTCATAGTTGGATATATTATGAAATGGTATGCATGCCGTCAACTATCGATGAAATGAAAGTTTGTCTTTTAAAAACGAATGCAATGTTTGTAAAATATATCATATAGAGGTCAAGTACCTCGCGATGTACCCAAATGTAATGTATTCGTCCAGATGGATTAGGGCGGGTCATGAAAGTTGGTATCAGATCGATGGTCTTAGCAACCAGGTCTTGCATTAGTGTGTCTAATTGATAGTTGTTTAGATGCATTAGTGGGTCTGGACTTCGACCGTGTCTGCATGTCAAAAGTTTTGCTTATCATTTCGTGTCGAAAATTACCTGCTTATCATTCTTAGAGAATCACTTGCTTATCATCTTAAAGTCTAGACACGTCTTACTGCCTCTATTGCATAGACAGTGTATAGATAAATTCATATCTTAGCGTATCTGTTATTGTTACCTTTGCCTGACAACTTCCGTAGATTTCTCCGTAACTTATGGGATTATAGTATTATATATGCATATGTAAATTTTGTATTGCAGGGTACTAATCTACATCCTATAATCTATTTTCTTATCAATAATCCTTCATCTAATCGTACGAGATGAATCCCTCAACCAGTTCGAATTCCTCGGATTCCGACAGCTATTCCGATATGGAGTTTCACCTAAGCTCTGAAAGCAGTGTCACCAGAATGAATGAACCAATCATCCATCCTCAATTCATCTGATAAGTTCGTAGTCGACTTAATCAATGGTGACGCGAAGAAGACGATCCCTTCCACCAACCGAATTCACCTCTTGGCGAAGAACCTGAACCACTTACCGGCAAGCCTATCCGAAACACCATTTTCAGCCTCATTTACAGAGTAGCTCAACACGATTATATTCTATCCATAATTCTAAACCTTATTCATTCTCTCGTTCTGACCGACAATCATCCCAGAGTAATTGAATGAGTCACGAGCTTCGAGTAATCAATTTAGAAGCAAAACTTACCAGCTTTAACAACATCACCGGCACCAACAGTACCACCAACAACCCAAGTTCAAACATCACACGCCTCAACATCTCATTTTGTACCTCGAGCATAATCATCGTTCTAAGTATCGTTCTACATCAATTATCTTCGTTAGACATGGCGATTATGTAATCTCTAATGTTTTAGAGATTATATATTCTTGTTCTAACGGTAAATCAGATGAGTTAATATCATATTGACTCATTAAATCCATGATTACATCTGAGAAAAATATATATGTAAGTATATTTTCATACAGATTGTAATTAAAAATTCTTTTGTACAAACTGTTAATGGTGAAAATATTTTAACGGGTAGGTAACACCCTAGAAATATTTAGATTTCACATTAATAAGTTACACTGTACATTCTTCGAATCTGGTTCAATAGTCATTTACTATCCTACTTACAACCACAGAAGTACGAATCCGTTCATCACAGAATAACCATTTTCATTCAAATTCATATTTGAATTTTGACTTATCAGAATCCAACAAGTGGCATAATGAAGAAAACATTGGACAAAATAAAATTTGTTAGAAACAAACAAATTAACTATGAGAAAATTTTTGTTAAGAATCCACGCTAACTGTTCCTAGCTAACTGTTCCTAGCTAACTGATTACATTTATTTATCGCAATTTATTATCGCAATTTTAATTCTCGCTATTTTATTTATTGTCATTTAATTTCTGTTATTTACTTTACTCACTTTAAATATCGGGACACGTATACAAGGTTTTGACATATCATATCTACGCATCTATATATATTATTTGAAATCACTATAGAGATTCTATATGCAGTAATGATCGAGTTAGCTATACAGGGTTGAGGTTGATTCTACAATAATATATATACTTTGAGTTGTGATCGAGTCTGAGACATGTACACGGATCACGATATGTATTAATTAATTCGAATATTATATATTAAGCTATATATGAATTATTGGACTGTTAACTGTGGACTATCAACTGTGGACTACTAACATTGGACAATTAAAATGAATTAAAATACTAATTATAACATATGAAACTAAACATCTCTTCAAGTTGCCACTTGATTTCATCTTAAACCTCATTTGTATCTTGACGATTACAATCTGCGTTCAAACCTTTCATGATTCATGAAAACACCTCAATCGATAGGATGAACCAACTGCATTTCATCTACGAAAGAAAAGATTGATTCATATAGTTATGCATCTAAAAACACTCGGAACCTGAGTAAACGTTTAACACGTATCTGTGCTAGCTCCTTTGGCGTTGTTATTACCGAAAATAACTTTACAATCCCTTTCTAAAGTAGTCAATTTTGTCACAGCTTCAGCAAATTAATTTCGACTTTTCATTCGAACTAGCCTTATTATAACCTTGATATATAAGTTTGCCATTCATCATCGTTATCAGAGAACCATTTATATCCCACCACATTAGCAGTAAACTTACCAGCAACTTCATTGATCTTTGACTTTCCGAAAAATCATTATCTTTATCGAAACCCTATCATATACTCATCCGCATCTTGTAACGAGAATTGCCATACCAAGTACCGAGAAATCAGCAATCAGTATTTTGAATCTCGCAGCATTTCTATATCAAAAGTTATATGTATACATATAACATTTATCTCTCAGAATTATGATCTTCCATCCTGGAATTCTGAAAAACACCAAGTCTACGAATCAATACTCTGAATTCTGAAAAAGATGAATACAGCAGCAAAAACTGTACACGACCTTAACAGTCGAAGGTATAAAGATAAAGAATAGTATGTGGGCAAAGCTCAGAAAAGTTGGAACTGGAAAACGGATTGAGCAAACTATGAAGGAAGTTGTGGATAAATCACAAATACTAAACATGTCTTCAAAGAATCCAAATGATTCAGTATCTGTCGAAGTCATTAATGAATACCTTACTCTTGACTCTAAACTCTTGCGGATAAATTTTCTTCATCATCCATCGATATTAGAAATTCTAAGATATCATCGTATCTTTCATTATAAATATCCTCGATATTTCTGAAGATATTTTCATAACTAATCTTATCTGAAATTATTTATCTCTTCGTGCTATCAGTGTTACATCATATAAGAAACTGTTAGTTTCTATATTTTGTAAAAACTTTCAAGTTTAAACTATGAATGTTTTTGAAGTAGTGTTGGGAATTGATGCATGATTTAGTATAATATAATGACATTTGATCAACGTGATTATATTACAGTAAGTCATGCTGAGTTTCTAATGGAACGTGATGATTCACAGACCATAACATCATCATGTGCCATGTCACACGACTCTTACATTCTACCAAATCTTTAAACATATCAAGAACATATTTACTTGATAGTTCTATCTTTTCTCTTGAATTCTGGTAATTTAACCAATCAAGATCGTGCTATTACAATCTCTCTCTCTTAGAACGTTAGTCATGTTCATTCGAAACTTCATACCTACGATTTCTGGATCGCTATTCACTTAACTTAAAGTCGGGAAGAGAAAACAAAAGTATAGAACTCCAAAATATAAAGGAAACGAAGAGAGTAGATTGATAGTAAAATATCCGATAGAGCAATCGAGATAGATGATCGCATTTAATTAAAGAGGATCCTAAATTCCTTAATTTCTAAAGAATCAAATCTTATAAAGATTTCGAAGATTTTATTTAAACTCCTTGAATTCCGGAATTCAACCGGGACTTCGTCAAAAGTTAACACAAATCTCTATTTAATTCATTTCACTATTTTGTGATAACTTCATTCGTACTCTTCGAATACTCGAATTATTTCATCCTTATTACTCTATGGTAATAAAACTCTTGTTATCAACTCAAAATCGTCATGAAAACATTTTTTTTGTTAGCCATGACGACCTCGATCAAATTTCGGGACGAAATTTCTTTAACGGGTAGGTACTGTGACGACCCGGAAATTTCCGACAAAATTTAAACTTGATCTCTATATGATTTTGACACGATAAACAAAGTCTGTAATGTTGAGTCTCGAAAATTTTGAAACTATATTCATGAAATCAATTGTAAATAGATATGCGTGTATATAAATATATAAATAATAATTTGAAATATAATTTGAAGTATTATAGGTTGTTGATATTAAAAATTAATTATGTAAAGTAAAATAAAAATGGGACATTATAATAATTAAAATATATCTATATATATATAAATAAAGTATATTAAAATAAATATTAAATGATTGTAATACTCGCTAGACGTTTCGATTATTATTTAGAGAAGTTTAATTTGAACTTGATTTTAAAATAAACGGTGATACAAAAATGAGTTCTATAAATTTTAGGATTTCTAAAAATGTATCTAGGATCTAGTTATTAAATTTTAGCACTTTTTATATTTTACCCAGAATTGAGAGGGACAGTTGATGTAATTTTTATTTAATAAATTAATGATCGAATTTTATACTATAATGACCAAAATAATTAAATATAGTTAATCTAAAAATTTGAGATTTTTCTGAAGATTATTATCCGCAAATATTTAACAATAGATCACGAAATCCAGTCCGTGATTGAAATAGTAAACCAATAGTATTAGGCGGCTAACAAATTACACGTTTTTATTAATAATATTATTATAATTATTATTATATTATTATTATTCTATCAATCGTGTTTACAGATATTTAGGAATTTGAATGATTGAAATATATATATATTCATTCATCTCTCTAAAACTTATATAAATATATAAGCATACATGAGATATAAACACATACATATAAAACTATCTATCTACTTCCCTTCTATGGTATCTAATCGCCACCACCACCTTACAGCCGGATCACCATGGCAACACCACCACACGCCACTAGTCACTACCATCCTCACTCTATCTCTCTTTCATTTTGATTCTAGCTCGTACAATCGAAGAGATTCATCACCATTCCTAACAACCTCCTGCTTGTATTTTCTCCTATCTTCTATCCAAACCATCCAACGAAACCACCATCTTCAACCTTGAACAAACACCACAACTCGTATACCATTTAAACCACCACGAGAACCACTTTGCCTTCTCTTTCTTTTCTTGATCGACTAAACCATCATCACAATCAAATCCATCACCACCCTCAATCACCTTCACTAACCGTAAACCACCATGAATAAACTGCCATGATCAACCATCGTGCACTTCTATTCCACTGTCTATTTTTTCTGTTTAAATTGAAGGCCAAACTACACAAGAACACCCACCAAATTGATCATCATAATAACCATCTGTATGTTTTCTATTTTAGACCGGAGCATCAACATTAGGTACAATCATAAATACCCATTTCCTTCTTCGTTATTGTTGTAGCTACTGCAGCTGTTAATCCGTCTATTATTTTCTATTTTGATTCGTAAACACCCATAATCACCATCCTCAAACCACCGAGTGCACCACCCAAATGCCACCCCAAAATCATTACAATCGAACACCCATCACAACCGACACCTTTACTACTAACACTTTCATTTTCTGTTGGAAATCATAACAACCACTCCTCTTTACTTAATAGTAACTGCAACCCATCACCTTTTATCAACTTCTGTTACAGTTATGTTTTCTAATACTGTTCGAACCAAAGCCAAGAACCACACCTGTTGAGCTTACTGTTGATTGTTTCTATTTCTGGGTTAGTCCGACACAAGCCACTTGCAAACCCAGGTTGTTGTTGCTGTTAATACCGTAATATTGCATATATTTTTTTCGCTAGCCCACTTGCAAAAACGATCATGTATGCAGCTGCTATTACATTAATTCAGTTACAATAGACATGAACTAGTGAAATGAATAATTGTTGGGACAAATTACAATTAGATGGCTAACATATTATAACCCACTTGGTTTATTTTATTCAAACACATCATAATAACTGTTCCTTTTCTGTTTTAAAAACGAAACCAAGGGAACCTCTATTCTGTATTTGATAACGAATTGATTGGTGGGCCGTGATCATGAATTCTCTTGTATTGGGCCTATAACTACTAGGTGGACTAGTGAGACACCTTGGGCCGTGCTTGTTTATTATGTTGGGCCATGTTAAAAACCACTTTGCTCGAGTACTAGACTGCTGCCATTCCGTTGTTATTTTTTTTCCTGTTTTGGACGATGCAATATAAAGTGATGATGAGTTAATAACTATGATATTATATAGATGATGATGTTGGATATTAGAATTAGGGTGCTAGATGAAATGAAGAAGGTTAGACGATGAGAATGAGATGATGTTAATGAGCGATGATGATTATAATTTGGTGGTGAAGACGGTTGATAATATAAAGGTGATGATACGAATGAAGAACGAATGTGGTAATGATAAAGTTGATCATGATGATGGAGGATAAGTGAGATTGATTATTGTGGTGATAGTAGTGGAAAAGATGAAAACAAAAATCGTGTTAAAGGAAATTAAAATCGTAATTAGATAAGAAAAGTAACAATGGTTCAGTGGTTGGGCGTGTTGTGCTTAACCGAGAGGTCGCGGGTTCAAACCCGGACTTGGGCATTTTTTTTTTGGACTACTTCTTTGAGGTAGATTACTTATTACTCATTTTTATCATCATCATCATCATCATCATTATTATTATTATTAATATTATTATTATTATTATTATTATTATTATTATTATTATTATTATTATTATTATTATTATTATTATTATTATTATTATTATTATTATCATTTTTAATGTAAGTAGTATTATTATTGAAACTAATTTTCTTTTTATATTATTATCATTTTTATTAATAGAACTATCATTATTTTTGTTATTAGTATTATCATTATTATTAAAAGTATTATCATTTTTATTATTATCATTACTATTATTATTTTTAGCATTATTATAATTATTATTTTTAATAAACAAATATTATCTATATAAAAATATATTACAAGTCAACTAATATTACATACTAATATGTTTTAACGAATATATTATCATTTATATTGATAAAACCTTAATTAAAGTATGTATCATATATTTATTATAAGTATAATTATTTATAAAGATATTAATTTTAATAAATTATAAAATATAAGTAAACTTAGTTGATTAAATGGGTTATGTGTTAATATATATGCAATTAATATAGGTTCGTGAATCTGAGGACAACCCTGCATTGTCCAGTTCCGTCGTATTCATATTTTTACTACAAAATATCGTATCGTGAGTTCATTTAATTACCTTTTACTCTTTATATTTTTGGGACTGAGAATACATGCGCTATTTTTACAACTGCTTTATTAAATGCTTTTGAAATATATTTTGAACTGAGAATACATGAAATGCTTTTATAAATGTTTGACGAGATAGACACAAGCAAAACATTCCTCGAATGAATTATTATGCAGACAGAAGTTCTGTGGAATATTATTGAATTAGTTGGACGTTATAATTGCCACTAATTGTTGTGAATATTTCCCCTGATTATTATTGCTTGGTAACCTAAGAATTAGAATCGGGTATGGCCCTAATTCACGCGAATCCTAAAGGTAGCTACCGGGTTTAACACCCCCACCCAGAATATTCACTAGACGGAAGAGCTAGTGGGCGTGGTGTTTAGTACTTCGAAGTTTATATATTATATAGACGAGATGTTCTATTTTGGGGATATTATTTATGCGCATTATATGTTAAGGTCGGTTACCAAGACAAGCAATGAATGAAAAGTGAATGTTATGTATCGAGAGAATGATTTTATACACAGGTTATGTGTATGATATTTTTGTACACGAGATATGTGTACGGTTACTAAGATTTATGAAAATGGTTTCGTACACGAGATAGGTGTACTGTATTTAAATCTTGTGGTCTATCAAAATGATGAATTTTATTGTTTTATGATAAACCTATGAACTCACCAACCTTTTGGTTGACACTTGAAAGCATGTTTATTCTCAGGTATGAAAGAAATCTTCCGTCGTGCATTTGCTCATTTTAGAGATCTTACTTGGAGTCATTCATGACATATTTCAAAAGACGTTTCATTCGAGTCGTTGAGTTCAACAAGATTATATTTAAGTTATTCATAGTTGGATATATTATGAAATGGTATGTATGTCGTCAACTGTCGATGAAATGAAAGTTTGTCTTTTAAAAACGAATGCAATGTTTGTAAAATGTATCATATAGAGGTCAAGTACCTCACGATGTAACCAAATGTAATGTATTCGTCCAGATGGATTAGGACGGGTCATGAAAACATTGGGGACATCGTAAGTTACGTCGTGTTTTCTTTAAAGCGTTAAATGCGGGGAACCTAAATGCAATTTTACGCTACGGGTTAAGAACCTTTTTTGACTCAACATATCCCAACGTAGGACTTCGTGAGTTAGAAAGAGATTTTTACATGCAACATAAAGAAGCATGTTATGCTTACGGGTTAGTGATGTTCGCTTCTCACCAAAGTGAGAAAAAGAACATCGGATTACAACTTTTAAATAAAACCTTCCCACAAGTGACGGATTCAGTAGTTGGGGTGAGAAACAAGGTTTTTAGATTATTACAGGGCTGTTGGACATTACGAAAGGCTCGTCCCTTTGACGACATTTCAACATGTTGTCTTGTCAACGGCCACAACGGTTATGTTCCACAAGACCAAGGATGGGAAGTAGTCTTAGGAAAACCAGAATGCATGACTTGTTTCTGGACTTTTGAATTACGTGTTTTTATTGCCTTTGCTGAACGACTTGCGTATTAACTAGGATTGTTGTCACAACTATTTTGTATCAAAGTTATTGTGTGCTATATTTCATGGTATATGTATAATAGCGGTATTGTAAGTTTGTAAAATATTGTATAAAAGTTTGAACGCGAAATATTATTATAATCAGTTTTTCATATAGAATTGTAGTAGTTGAATTGTATGTTAGCTACTAAGTATGAACTTAACGGATAGGTACTACCCGAATTAAAAATTATAAAACACTAATATAAAGAAAAAGCTTTTATAAATAAGTTCATATTATGCTATGAAATACTATTGACTACTCTTAAAATTCTATATGATTAACTCAATTCTTTTGGCTATTTTTGAAGGAAATGGCACCGACTACTCGTCAGAATTTGAATATGAGCGAGGAAGATTTCCGTGCATTCCTTGCCGCAAACATAGCCACAGTTCAGGCTGCGATGCAAAACAACAACAATAACTCTGGGTCTAGCAATGGAGTTAACTCTACAGGAAACCGAGTAGGATGCTCCTACAAGGCTTTCACTGCCTGTAAACCTCTAGAATTTGATGGAACTGAAGGACCAGTCGGACTGAAACGATAGACCGAGAAGGTCGAATATGTGTTTGCTATAAGTAAATGTGCCGAAGAAGACACGGTTAAGTACGCCACGCATACCTTCACAGGTACTGCTTTAACATGGTGGAACACCTACCTCGAACAGGTGGGACAAGATGCTGCTTACGCACTGCCGTGGCCAACATTTAAACACTTGATGAATGAGCAATATCGTCCCAGAAACGAAGTCAATAAGCTTAAGACAGAGCTAAGAGAATTACGAGTGCAAGGATTCGATATTACCACATACTAACGACGATTCACAGAGTTGTGTTTATTGTGTCCAAGAGTGTTCGAAGATGAAGAAGAGCAAATCGATGCATTTGTAAAAGGGTTACCAGAGAGAATTCAGTAGGATGTGAGTGCGAGCGCGCCTACCTCAATGCAAAAGGTAAGTCGAATGGCTCACAAACTTATAAATCAGATCGAGGGGATTATTAAAGAGCAGGTGGCCGAGGAGGCCAAAATGAAACAAGTCAAGAGGAAGTGGGAAGAAAACAGTGACAAGGGTCACCAACACAACAACAGTAACTATCGCTTCAACAGTCAGCCCAACAATCAAAACTACAATCGCACCATTTTTCACAAAAACAAATGCAACAACAACCATCTCAACAACAACAACTACAACAACCGTTCCAACAACAATAATAACCACAACAACAACAATCCTAGCAATAACAACAAGGGGCAGAAACCGTGCCAGAGGTGTGAAGGATACCATCCGAATGGGTTCTACATGACATTTTGCACCAAGTGTAAGAGAAATGGTCATAGTGCGATGAAGTGTGAAGTCTACGGACCAATGACCAACAGAATTAAAAGAACAAATAATGTCGGAACAAATAATGTCGGAACAAATAATGCCGCTATTATTTGTTATGGATGTGGGAAACCGGGCCACTTCAGGACTAACTGCCCAAACCAAGGGAATACTAATGGTCAAGTCCACGGAAGAGTCTTCAATATTAATGCGGCAGAAGCACAGAAAGACCCAGAGATTGTTACGGGTACATTTCTTATTGATGAAAAACCCGCTTATGTTTTATTTGATTCGGGTGCGGATAGTGAAATGTCCCGTTCATATTGATTATAAACGTTCCATATTAATTGATTTCGTCACGAGGTTTTGACCTCTATATGAGACGTTTTTCAAAGACTGCATTCATTTTTAAAACAACCATAACCTTTATTTTATCTATAAAGTTTTAAAAAGCATTACGTAGATTATCAAATAATGATAATCTAAAATATACCGTTTACACACGACCATTACATAATGGTTTACAATAAGAATATATTACATCAAAAATAAGTTTCTTGAATGCAGTTTTTACATAATATCATACAAGCATGGACTCCAAATCTTGTCCTTATTATGCAACAGCGGAAGCTCTTAATAATCACCTGAGAATAAACATGCTTAAAATGTCAACAAAAATGTTGGTGAGTTATAGGTTTAACCTATATATTATCAAATCATAATAATAGACCACAAGATTTCATATTTCAATATACATCCCATACATAGAGATAAAAATCATTCATATGGTGAACACCTGGTAACCGACATTAACAAGATGCATATAAGAATATCCCCTATCATTCCGGGAAATCCTTCGGACATGATAAAAAACATCGAAGTACTAAAGCATCCGGTACTTTGGATGGGGTTCGTTAGGCCCAATAGATCTATCTTTAGGATTCGCGTCAATTAATAGATCGGTTTACTAATTCTTAGGTTACCAAGCAAAAGGGGCATATTCGGCTTCGATGATTCACCCATATAATGTAGTTTCATTTAGTTGTGTCTATTTCGTAAAACATTTATAAAACTGCATGTATTCTCATCCCAAAATATCAGATTTTAAAAGTGGGACTATAACTCACTTTCACAGATTTTTACTTCATCGGGAAGTAAGACTTGGCCACTGATCGATTCACGAACCTATACAAATATGTACATATATATCAAAGTATGATCAAAATATATTTATAACATTTTTTATTACGTTTTAATGATTTGAGTTTGTAAAGTCAGCAGTCCTCGTTAGTAACCTACAGCTAGTTGTCCACAGTTAGATGTACAGAAATAAATAAATATAAATTATCTTGGATCAATCCACGACCCAGTGTATACAAGCCTCAGGCTAGACCACAACTTAAACTATATATATTATTTTGGAATCAACCTCAACCCTGTATAGCTAACTCCAACATTACTGCATATAGAGTGTCTATGGTTGTTCCAAAATATATTATATAGATGGGTCGATATGATATGTCAAAACATTGTATACGTGTCTATGATATCCCAAGATTATATAATATATATTAGAATACATGAATAATATAATATAAGTTAGCTAGGATATGATTTGTATAGAATTGTTACAATATTTTCCGTAGCTACAACAATCAAAAATATCCAATCTTGTTTTACCCATAACTTCTTCGTTTTAAATCCTTTTGAGTGAATCAAATTGCTATGGTTTCATATTGAACTCTATTTTATGAATATAAATAGAAAAAGTATAGTTTTATAGTCAAAAATATAAGTTACAAGTCGTTTTTGTAAGAGGTAGTCATTTCAGTCGAAAGAACGACGTCTTGATGACCATTTTGAAAAACATACTTCCACTTTGAGTTTAACCATGATTTTTGGATATAGTTTCATGTTCATAAGAAAAATCATTTTCCCAGAAGAACAACTTTTAAATCAAAGTTTATCATAGTTTTTAATTATCAAATCCAAAACAGCCCGCGGTGTTACTACGACGGCGTATATCCGGTTTTACGGTGTTTTTCGAGTTTCCAGGTTTTAAATCATCAAGTTAGCATATAATATAGATATAGAACATGTGTTTAGTTGATTTTAAAAGTCAAGTTAGAAGGATTAACTTTTGTTTGCGAACAAGTTTAGAATTAACTAAACTATGTTCTAGTGATTACGAGTTTAAACCTTCGAATAAGATAGTTTTATATATATGAATCGAATGATGTTATGAACATCATTACTACCTCAAGTTTAGTAGGTAAACCTACTAGAAGTGACAAGAAATGATCTAGCTTCGAAGGATCTTGGATGGCTTGAAAGTTCTTGAAGTAGGATCATGACACAAAAACAAGTTCAAGTAAGATTTTTACTCGAATTAAGATAGTTTATAGTTATAGAAATTGAATCAAAGTTTGAATATGAATATTGCCTTGAATAAGAAAGATAACCTACTGTAAATAATAAAGGTTTCTTGATCTTAGATGATTACTTGGAATGGATTAGAAAGCTTGGATGTAAACTAGTAAACTTGAAAGGATTTTCGAAGTGTTCTTGAAGTGTTCTTCCTAAGATGATTATAGCTTGATTCATGAAGTAATTTTTGATGAAGATGATGATTAGATACTGGAAAAATTTATTCATAAGTGTGTGTGTGTGTTGAGAGAGAATTAGAAAGAGAATTGGAAGTGAAATGGAGTGAATGATGAGTGGTAAGCGGTGAGTGGTGAGTGGGGTTAAAAGGAGTTCTAGTTAGTTGACTAGTTCATGGTAGAAGTTAAAATTGATTATTCATACATGACATAATCAAGAGTGGAATCCCATGCTAGTTCCTATTGGTATATACCTACAGTAAGTACGTCTAGAAGTTGTGTATAATACGGGTATGAATACGACTAGAATTCTTGATGGAAAAAGAATGGGAATGTAACTGTACCCATTTTCGTTAAGTATGAATGTTTTGATATATGACTTGAAGTCTTCCAAAAGTATATTAATACATCTAAATACACTACATGTATATACATTTTAACTGAGTCGTTAAGTCATCGTTAGTCGTTACATGTAAGTGTTGTTTTGAAACCTTTAAGTTAACGATCTCATTTAATGTTGTTAACCCATTGTTTATTATATCTAATGAGATGTTAAATTATTATCTTATCATGATATTATGATATATTAATATATCTTAATATGATATATATACATTTAAATGTCGTTACAACGATAATCGTTACATATATGTCTCGTTTCGAAATCCTTAAGTTAGTAGTCTTGTTTTTACATATGTAGTTCATTGTTAACATACTTAATGATATATATAATTATCATTTTATCATGTTAAATATAGTGTAACAAAATCTTAATATGATACATATGTATTTAGTAGGACGTTGTAATAACGATAATCGTTATATATATCGTTTCGAGTTTCTTAACTTAGTAGTCTCATTTTTATGTATATTACTCATTGTTAATATACTTATGGAGATACTTACTTATCATAATCTCATGTTAACTATATGTATATTCATATATATATCGTCATGTCGTTTTTACAAGTTTTAACGTTCGTGAATCGCCGGTCAACTTGGGTGGTCAATTTGTCTACATGAAACTCATTTCAAATAATCAAGTCTTAACAATTTGATTGCTTACCATGTTGGAAACACTTAATCATGTAAAAATCAATTTCATTTAATATATATAAACATGGAAAAGTTCGGGTGACGACAGTACCTACCCGTTAAATAAATTTCGTCCCGAAATTTTAAGCAGTTGGAGGTGTTGTCGTATCTTCTGGAAATAAGTGCGGGTATTTCTTCTTCATCTGATCTTCTCATTCCCAGGTGAACTCGGGTCCTCTATGAGCATTCCATCGAACCTTAACAATTGGTATTTTGTTTTGCTTAAGTCTTTTAACCTCACGATCCATTATTTCGACGGGTTCTTCGATGAATTGAAGTTTTTCGTTAATTTGGATTTCGTCTAACGGAATAGTGAGATGTTCTTTAGCAAAACATTTCTTCAAATTTGAGACGTGGAAAGTGTAATGTACAGCCGCAAGTTGTTAAGTTAACTCAAGTCAGTAAGCTACTGGTCCGACACGCTCAATAATCTTGAATGGTCCAATATACCTTGGATTTAATTTCCCTCCTTTACCAAATCGAACAACGCCTTTCCAAGGTGCAACCTTAAGCATGACCATCTCTCCAATTTCAAATTCTATATCTTTTCTTTTAATGTCGGCGTAGCTCTTTTGTCGACTTTGGGCGGTTTTCAACCGTTGCTGAATTTGGATAATCTTCTCGGTAGTTTCTTGTATTATCTCCGGACACGTAATCTGTCTATCCCCCACTTCACTCCAACAAATCGGAGACCTGCACTTTCTACCATAAAGTGCTTCAAATGGCCCCATCTCAATGCTTGAATGGTAGCTGTTGTTGTAGGAAAATTCTGCTAACGGTAGATGTCGATCCCAACTGTTTCTGAAATCAATAACATATGCTCATAGCATGTCTTCAAGCGTTTGTATTGTCCTTTCGCTCTGCCCATCAGTTTGTGGATGATAGGCAGTACTCATGTCTAGACGAGTTCCTAATGCTTGTTCTAATGTCTGCCAGAATCTTGAAATAAATCTGCCATCCCTATCAGAGATAATAGAGATTGGTATTCCATGTTTGGAGATGACTTCCTTCAAATACAGTCGTGCTAACTTCTCCATCTTGTCATCTTCTCTTATTGGCAGGAAGTGTGCTGATTTGGTGAGACGATCAACTATTACCCAAATAGTATCAAAACCACTTGCAGTCCTTGGCAATTTAGTGATGAAATCTATGGTAATGTTTTCCCATTTCTATTCCGGGATTTTGGGTTGTTGAAGTAGACCTGATGGTTTCTGATGCTCAGCTTTGACCTTAGAACACGTCAAACATTCTCCTACATATTTAGCAACGTCGGCTTTCATACCTGGCCACCAAAAATGTTTCTTGAGATCCTTGTACATCTTCCCCGTTCCAGGATGTATTGAGTATCTGGTTTTATGAGCTTCTCTAAGTACCATTTCTCTCATATCTCCAAATTTTGGTACCCAAATTCTTTCAGCCCTATACTGGGTTTCATCTTCCCGAATATTAAGATGTTTCTCCGATCCTTTGGGTATTTCATCCTTTAAGTTTCCCTGTTTTAAAACTCCTTATTACGCGTCCTTTATTTGAGTAGTAAGGTTAGTGTGAATCATTATATTCATAGATTTTACACGAATGGGTTCTCTGTCCTTTCTGCTCAAGGCGTCGGCTACCACATTTGCCTTCCCTGGGTGGTAACGAATCTCAAAGTCGTAATCATTCAACAATTCAATCCACCTGCGCTGCCTCATGTTCAGTTGTTTCTGATTAAATATGTGTTGAAGACTTTTGTGGTCGGCATATATAATATTTTTGACCCCATATAAGTAGTGCCTCCAAGTCTTTAATGCAAAAACAACCGCGCCTAATTCCAAATTATGCGTCGTATAATTCTGCTCGTGAATCTTCAATTGTCTAGACGCATAAGCAATTACTTTCGTTCGTTGCATTAATACACAACCGAGACCTTGCTTTGAGGCATCACAATATATCACAAAATCATCATTCCCTTCAGGTAATGACAATATAGGTGCCGTAGTTAACTTTTTCTTTAACAATTGAAATGCTTTCTCTTGTTCATCATTCCATTCAAATTTCCTCCCTTTATGCGTTAATGCAGTTAAGGGTTTTGCTATTTTGAAAAGTCTTGGATGAACTTTCTGTAGGAACCAGCTAGTCCTAAAAACTGGCGTATGTGTTTTGGAGTTTTCGGGGTTTCCCACTTTTCAACGGTTTCAATCTTTGCTGGATCCACTTGAATACCTTCTTTGTTCACTATGTGACCGAGGAATTGAACTTCTTCCAACCAAAATGCACACTTTGAAAACTTAGTGTACAGTTTTTCTTTTCTCAGTAACTCTAGCACTTTTCTCACATGTTCTTCGTGCTCTTGATCATTCTTCGAGTAAATAAGTATGTCATTGATGAAAACAATGACAAACTTGTCAAGATATGGCCCACACACTCGGTTCATGAGGTCCATGAACACAGCTGGTGCATTAGTCAATCCAAATGGCATAACCATAAACTCGTAATGACCGTAACGCGTCCTAAAAGCAGTCTTTGGAATATCATCCTCCTTCACCCGCATTTGATGATATTCAGAACGTAAATCGATCTTCGAATAAACCGACGAGCCTTGTAGTTGATCAAATAAGTCGTCGATTCTCGGTAATGGGTAACGGTTCTTGATGGTAAGTTTGTTCAACTCTCGGTAGTCGATACACAACCTGAATGTACCATCTTTCTCCTTGACAAATAGAACAGGAGCTCCCCAT
The DNA here is from genome assembly GCF_046630445.1 of Rutidosis leptorrhynchoides. Taxonomy (NCBI): domain Eukaryota; kingdom Viridiplantae; phylum Streptophyta; class Magnoliopsida; order Asterales; family Asteraceae; genus Rutidosis; species Rutidosis leptorrhynchoides. Next base: position 429,821,634 of record NC_092333.1, on the reverse strand, counting down.
GGTGATGTACTTGGTCGAATGAAACCACGCTCTAAAAGTTCCTGTAGCTGACTTTGTAATTCTTTCATTTCGCTGGGTGCGAGTCTGTATGGAGCACGAGCTATTGGTGCAGCTCCTGGTACAAGGTCTATTTGAAAATCAACGGATCGATGTGGGGGTAATCCCGATAATTCTTTCGGAAATACATCGGGAAATTCTTTTGCGACGGGAACATCACTGATGTTCTTTTCTTCAGGTTTAACTTCCTCGATGTGTGCTAGAATGACGTAACAACCTTTTCTTATTAGTTTTTGTGCCTTCAAACTACAAATAAGATTTAATTTCGCGTTTTCTTTTCTCCGTACACCATTAAAGGTTTTCCTTTTTCACGCATAATGCGAATCGCATTTTTGTAACAAACGACCTCTGCTCTCACCTTTTTCAACCAGTCCATGCCAATTATTACATCAAAACTTCCTAACTCGATTGGTATTAAATCAATTTTAAACGTTTCATCCCCCAGTTTAATTTCTCTCTCCCGACATATATTATCTGCTAAAATTAATTTACCGTTTGCTAATTCGAGTAAAAATTTACTATCCAAAGGCGTCAATGGGCAACTTAATTTAGCACAAAATTCTCTACTCATATAGCTTCTATCCACACTCGAATCAAATAAAACATGAGCAGATTTATCGTCAATAAGAAACGTACCCGTAACAAGCTCCGGGTCTTCCTGTGCTTCTTCTGCATTAATATTGAAAACTCTTCCACGGCCCTGCCCATTAGTATTCCCCTGATTCGGGCAATTTCTAATAATGTGGCCCGGTTTTCCACATTTATAACAAACAGCGTTGGTATTACTTGCTCCGACACTATTCGTTTCGGCATTACTTGTTCCGACATTATTTGTTCCTTTAGTTCGGGTAAACTTTGGTCCGTAGACCTCACACTTTTTTGCACTATGACCATTTGTTTTACACCTGTTGCAAAATGTCATGCAAAAACCCTGATGATTTTCTTCACACCTATGACATGGCTGTTTTTGGTTTTTGTTGCCGTTGTTGTTATTGAGGTTGTTATTGGGATTGTTATTATTGTTGAAACGGTTGTTGTAGTTGTTGTTGTTGTTGGGATGTTTGTTGTAGTTATTGTTAGGATTGCGGTTATTGTTGCGATTGTTGTTGCGGTTGTTGGGATAGTTGTTGCAATTGTTATTGTAATTGTTGTTGTTGTTGTACTGGTGACTCTTGTCACCGTTTTCCTCCCACTTCCTCTTGAGTTGTTTCGTGTTGGCTTCTTCGGCCGCCTGCTCTTTAATTCTTCCCTCAATCTGATTTATGAGTTTATGAGCCATTCGACTTGCCTTCTGTATAGAAGCGGGCTCGTGTGAACTTACATCTTCTTGAATCCTTACTGGTAACCCTTTTACAAACGCGTCGATCTTATCTTCTTCATCTTCGAATGCTCCCGGACACAATAGGCACAACTAGTGAATCGTCGTTCATATGTGATAACGTCAAACCCTTGTGTTCGTAACTCTCTAAGTTCTGCTTTGAGTTTATTGACTTCGTTTCTAGGACGGTACTGCTCGTTCATCAATTGCTTGAACGCTGGCCACGGTAGTGCGTAAGCAGCATTTTGTCCTAACTGTTCAAGATAGGTGTTCCACCACATTAACGCAGTACCTGTGAAGGTATGCGTAGCATACTTAACTTTGTCCTCTTCAGTACACTTACTTATGGCAAACACCAATTCGACTTTCTCGGTCCACCGTTTCAATCCAATTGGTCTTTCGGTTCCATCAAATTCCAAAGGTTTGCAGGCAGTGAATTCTTTGTAGGTGCATCCTACATGATTTCTTGAGCTGTTAGCTACATTTCTAGATTAAGAGTTATTGTTGGTATGTAGCGCAGCATGTACTGCAGCTATATTTGCAGCAAGAAAAGTACGAAATTCCTCTTCGCTCATATTCATGGTTTGTCGCGTAGTCGGTGCCATTTCCTTCAAAATAGTCCACTGAATCGAGTTAATCATACAGAATATTAAGAGTAGTCAATAGTATTTCGTAGCATAATATGAACTCATTTATAAAAGCTTTTTCTTCATATTAGCGTTTTATAAGTTTAAATTCGAGTACTACCTACCCGTTAAGTTCATACTTAGTAGCTAATATACAATTCAACTACTACAATTCCATATGAAAATCTGATTATAATAATATATCACATACAAATATTCTTCAAACTTACAACTTCGCTATATTACATATAACATGAAATATAGTACACTTTGATACAGGACAATTTTGAAGATAAATCTAGTTAATACACAAGTTGTTCAGCAAAGGAAATAAAGACACGTAATTCATAAGTCCAGAAACAAGTCATGCGTTCCATTTTTACTAAGATGACTTCCCATCCTTGGTCTTGTGGAAAATAACCGTTATGACCATTGGCTAGGCAGCATGTTGTAATGTCATCAAAAGGATGAGGGTTTCGTAATGTCAAACAGCCCCGTAATAATCTAAAAACCTTATTTCTCACATCAACTACTGAATCTGTCACTTGTGGAAAGGTTTTATTTAAAAGTTGTAATCCGATATTATTTTTCTCATTTTGGTAAGAAGCGAACATCACTAACCCGTAAGTATAACATGCTTCTTTATGTTGCATGTTAGAAGCTCTTTCTAACTCGTGAAATCCTATGTTGGGATATGTTGAGTCAAAATAGGTTCTTAACCCGTAGCGTAAAATTGCATTTAGGTTCCCCGCATTTAATGCTTTAAAGAAAACACGGCGTAACTTACGGTCTCTCCAATGTGATATACCCCACCTATCAAAGGAAAGCCTTTTATAAACTAAGGCATTTCTGGAAAGTCTTTCAAATGTTTGACAAGTTAATTTTGCCATAACTAAATGTGCTGATGAATTTTGACCGACTCTAGACAAGATTTCCTCAATCATATCCTCTGGTAGGTCTTCTAAAATATTCGGTTGTCTACCCTTAACGTCCATTTTGTTTTTATACTGTAAAATAGACAAGGATTAGATTCATAAAAGATAATTAACAAATAATACAAGAAATTTTTACATAGAACATAAAAGTACAAGCACACTACAATACATATAATACACAACATGATTACAACTCCCTAATCTGAATCACCGGTTTCTTCTTCTTCGGACTTGGTTCGCTTTCCTAATTTTATAGGGATATATGGTGTTCCTCTAATACGAGCCGTCATTTTCCACAATGGTTTAGAAAAACCTGGTGGTTTAGAGGTTCCCGGGTTATTGTTACACTTTAGGAAATACGGATGTTGCCGATACATATAAAGCTCATCGGGGCTGAAATCAGGTTTCTCTATTTTTATACCTTTCCCCTTATTATTTTCTTTTGCTATATTAAATTGGGTCGAGGTGATTTCTATAACATCATCGAAATCCTCATCGGGATCCGATTCATTGGAATATTGGTAATCTTCCCAATATTTTGCTTCCTCGGCAGAAACACCATTGACCATTTGTAACTTTGGTCCGTTGGTTGAGGATTTTCTTTTACTTAAACGATTTACTGTAGGTATCACTATTTCTTCCTCCAAAACCTCTTCTTCTTCTGGTTCCTCCTCTTCCGATTCATCCTCTTCTGGTTCCTCTTCTTCCGGTTCCTCCTCTTCTGGTTCCTCTTTGGGAATTTGTGAATCTTCCCAAAATATATTCGACTCTTCATTATTATTAGGTGAATCAATGGGATTTGTACTAGAGGTAGACATCTATCACACAATATTAAATACATTAAGAGGTTAATATATCACATAATATTTACATGTTAATAATATATAGTTTCCAACAACAACAAAAATGTTAAGCAATCGTTTTTGAAGAAAAACGCGGTCGAAGTCCAGACTCACTAATGCATCCTAACAAACTAGGTAAGAAAAACACGGATGAAGTGTGAAGTCTACGGACCAATGACCAATAGAATTAAAAGAATAAATAATGTCGGAACAAATAATGTCGGAACAAATAATGCCGCCATTATTTGTTATGGATGTGGGAAACCGAGCCACTTCAGGACTAACTGCCTGAACCAAGGGAATACTAATGGGCAAGGCCACGGAAGAGTCTTCAATATTAATGCAGCAGAAGCACATGAAGACCCAGAGCTTGTTACGGGTACGTTTCTTATTGATGAAAAACCTGCTTATGTTTTATTTGATTCGGGTGCGGATAGTGAAATGTCCCATTCATATTGATTATAAACGTTCGATATTAATTGATTTCATCACGAGGTTTTGACCTCTATATGAGACGTTTTTCAAAGGCTGCATTCATTTTTAAAACAACCATAACCTTTATTTTATCTATAAAGTTTTAAAAAGCATTACGTAGATTATCAAATAATGATAATCTAAAATATACCGTTACACACGACCATTACATAATGGTTTACAATAAGAATATATTACATCAAAAATAAGTTTCTTGAATGCAGTTTTTACATAATATCATACAAGCATGGACTCCAAATTGTGTCCTTATTTTAGTATGCAATAGCGGAAGCTCTTAATAATCACCTGAGAATAAACATGCTTAAAACGTTAACAAAAATGTTGGTGAGTTATAGGTTTAACCTATATATTATCAAATCATAATAATAGACCACAATATTTCATATTTCAATATACATCCCATACATAGAGATAAAAATCATTCATATGGTGAACACCTGGTAACCGACATTAACAAGATGCATATAAGAATATCCCCTATCATTCTGGTAAATCCTTCGGACATGATAAAAACAACATCGAAGTACTAAAGCATCTGGTACTTTGGATGGGGTTCGTTAGGCCCAATAGATCTATCTTTAGGATTCGCGTCAATTAGTAGATCGGTTTACTAATTCTTAGGTTACCAAGCAAAAGGGGCATATTCGGCTTCGATCATTCACCCATATAATGTAGTTTCATTTACTTGTGTCTATTTCGTAAAACATTTATAAAAATGCATGTATTCTCATCCCAAAATATTAGATTTTAAAAGTGGGACTATAACTCACTTTCACAGATTTTTACTTCGTCGGGAAGTAAGACTTGGCCACTGGTCGATTCACGAACCTATACAAATATGTACATATATATCAAAGTATGATCAAAATATATTTACAACATTTTTATTACGTTTTAATGATTTGAGTTTGTTAAGTCAGCAGTCCTCGTTGGTAACCTACAGCTAGTTGTCCACAGTTAGATGTACAGAAATAAATAAATATAAATTATCTTGGATCAATCCACGACCCAGTGTATACAAGCCTCAGGCTAGACCACAACTCAAACTATATATATTATTTTGGAATCAACCTCAACCCTGTATAGCTAACTCCAACATTACTGCATATTGAGTGTCTATGGTTGTTCCAAATTATATTATATAGATGGGTCGATATGATATGTCAAAACATTGTATACGTGTCTATGGTATCCCAAGATTACATAATATATATTAGAATACATGAATAATACAATATAAGTTAGCTAGGATATGATTTGTATAGAATTGTTACAATATTTCCCGTAGCTACAACAATCAAAAATATCCAATGTTGTTTTACCCATAACTTCTTCTTTTTAAATCCGTTTTGAGTGAATTAAATTGTTATGGTTTCATATTGAACTCTATTTTATGAATCTAAATAGAAAAATTATAGGTTTATAGTCAGAAATATAAGTTACAGGTCGTTTTTGTAAGAGGTAGTCATTTCAGTCGAAAGAACGACGTCTTGATAACCATTTTGAAAAACATAATTCCACTTTGAGTTTAACCATGATTTTTGGATATAGTTTCATGTTCATAAGAAAAATAATTTTCCCAGAAGAACAACTTTTAAATCAAAGTTTATCATAGTTTTTAATTATCAAACCCAAAACAGCCTGCGGTGTTACTACGACGGCGTATATCCGGTTTTACGGTGTTTTTCGCGTTTCCAGGTTTTAAATCATTAAGTTAGCATATCATATAGATATATAACATGTGTTTAGTTGATTTTAAAAGTCAAGTTAGAAGGATTAACATTTGTTTGCGAACAAGTTTAGAATTAACTAAACTATGTTCTAGTGATTACGAGTTTAAACCTTCGAATAAGATAGTTTTAAATATATGAATGGAATGATGTTATGAACATCATTACTACCTCAAGTTTAGTAGGTAAACCTACTGGAAGTGACAAGAAATGATCTAGCTTCAAAGGATCTTGGATGGCTTGAAAGTTCTTGAAGTAGGATCATGACACAAAAACAAGTTCAAGTAAGATTTTTACTCGAATTAAGATAGTTTATAGTTATAGAAATTGAATAAAAGTTTGAATATGAATATTACCTTGAATAAGAAAGATAACCTACTGTAAATAATAAAGGTTTCTTGATCTTAGATGATTACTTGGAATGGATTAGAAAGCTTGGATGTAAACTAGTAAACTTGAAAGGATTTTCGAAGTGTTCTTGAAGTGTTCTTCCTAAGATGATTATAGCTTGATTATTGAAGTAATTTTTGATGAAGATGATGATTAGCTACTGGAAAAATTCCTTCATAAGTGTGTGTGTGTGTGTGTGTGTGTGTGTGTGTGTGTTGAGAGAGAATTAGAAAGAGAATTGGAAGTGAAATGAAGTGAATGATGAGTGGTAGGTAGTGAGTGGTGAGTGGGGTTAAAAGGAGTTCTAGTTAGTTGACTAGTTCATGGTAGAAGTTAAAATTGATTAGTCATACATGACATAATCAAGAGTGGAATCCCATACTAGTTCCTATTGGTATATACCCACAGTAAGTGCGTCTAGAAGCTGTGTATAATACGGGTATGAATACGACTAGAATTCTTGATGGAAAAAGAATGGGAATGTAACTGTACCCATTTTCGTTAAGTATGAGTGTTTTGATATATGTCTTGAAGTCTTCCAAAAGTATATTAATACATCTAAATACACTACATGTATATACATTTTAACTGAGTCGTTAAGTCATCGTTAGTCGTTACATGTAAGTGTTGTTTTGAAACCTTTAAGTTAACGATCTCATTTAATGTTGTTAACCCATTGTTTATTATATCTAATGAGATGTTAAATTATTATCTTATCATGATATTTTGATATATTAATATATCTTAATATGATATATATACATTTAAATGTCGTTACAATGATAATCGTTACATATATGTCTCGTTTCAAAATCCTTAAGTTAGTAGTCTTGTTTTTACATATGTAGTTCATTGTTAACATACTTAATGATATATATATTTATCATTTTATCATGCTAAATATAGTGTAACAATATCTTAATATGATACATATGTATTTAGTAAGACGTTGTAATAACGATAATCGTTATATATATCGTTTCGAGTTTCTTAACTTAGTAGTCTCATTTTTATGTATATAACTCATTGTTAATATACTTATGGAGATACTTACTTATCATAATCTCATGTTAACTATATGTATATTCATATATATATCGTCATGTCGTTTTTACAAGTTTTAACGTTCGTGAATCGCCGGTCAACTTGGGTGGTCAATTTGTCTACATGAAACTTATTTCAAATAATCAAGTTTCAACAATTTGATTGCTTAACATGTTGGAAACACTTAATCATGTAAAAATCAATTTCATTTAATATATATAAACATGGAAAAGTTCGGGTCACTACAGATAGAAGCTATATGAGTAGAGATTTTTGTGCTAAATTGAATTGTCCATTAACGCCTTTGGATAATAAGTTTTTACTCGAATTAGCAAACGGTAAATTTATTACAACGGATAAAATATGTCAGAACCGAGAAATTAAATTAGTTGGTGAAACGTTTAAGATTAATTTGATACCAATAGAGTTAGGGAGTTTTGATGTTATAATTGGCATGGATTGGTTGAAAAAGGAGAGAGCAGAGGTTGTATATTACAAAAACGCGATTCGCATTGTACGCGAAAAAGGAAAACCCTTAATGGTGTATGGAGAAAAGAGGAATGCGAAGTTAAATCTTATTAGTAGCTTGAAGGCGCAAAAACTAATAAGAAAAGGTTGCTATGTCATTTTAGCACACATCGAGGAAGTCAAAACCGAAGAAAAGAACATCAGTGATGTTCCCGTCGCAAAAGAATTTCCCGATGTATCTCCGAAAGAATTACCGGGACTACCTCCACATCGATCTATTGAATTTCAAATAGATCTTGTACCCGGAGCTGCACCAATAGCTCGTGCTCCATACAGACTCGCACCCAACGAAATGAAGGAATTACAAAGACAATTACAAGAACTTTTGGAATGTGGTTTCATTCGACCAAGCACATCACCATGGGGAGCTCCTGTTTTGTTTGTCAAGAAGAAACATGGTACATTTAGATTGTGTATCGACTATCGAGAGTTGAACAAAGTTACCATCAAGAATCGTTATCCACTACCGAGAATGACGACTTATTCGATCAACTGCAAGGTTCGTCGATTTATTCGAAGATCGATTTACGTTCTGGGTATCATCAAATGCGAGTGAATGAGGATGATATTCCAAAGACTGCATTTAGAACATGTTATGGTCATTATGAGTTTATGGTTATGTCGTTTGGTTTAACTAACACACCAGCCGTGTTCATAGACCTCATAAACCGAGTGTGTGGACCATACCTTGACAAGTTTGTCATTGTTTTCATTGATGACATACTCATTTACTCAAAGAATGATCAAGAGCATGAAGAACATTTAAGAAAAGTGGTAGAGTTGCTGAGGAAAGAAAAATTGTAGCTAAGTTTTCAAAGTGTGCATTTTGGTTGAAAGAAGTTCAATTCCTCGGTCACATAGTGAGCAAAGAAGGTATTCAGGTGGATCCGGCAAAGATTGAAACCGTTGAATAGTGGGAAACCCCGAAAACTCCGAAACATATACGTCAATTTTTAGGATTGGCTGGTTACTACAGAAGATTCATCCAAGATTTTTCCAAAATAGCAAAACCCTTGATTGCATTAACGCATAAAGGGAAGATATTTGAATGGAAGGATGTGCAGGAGAAAGTGTTTCAATTGTTGAAGAAAAAGTTAACTACGACACCTATATTGTCATTGCCTGAAGGGAATGATGATTTTGTGATATATTGTGACGCCTCAAAGCAAGGCCTCGGTTGTGTATTAATGCAACGAACAAAGGTAATTGCTTATGCGTCTAGATAATTGAAGATTCACGAGCAAAATTATACGACGCATGATTTGGAATTAGGCACGGTTGTTTTTGCATTAAAAACTTGGAGGCAATTCACGAGCAGAATTATACGACGCATGATTTGGAATTAGGCGCGGTTGTTTTTGCATTAAAAACTTAGAGGCACTAATTATATGGGGTCAAAAGTATTATATATACCGATCACAAAAGTCTCCAACACATATTTAATCAGAAACAACTAAACATGAGGCAGCGTAGGTGGACTGAATTGTTAAATGATTACGATTTTGAGATTCGTTACCACTCGGGAAAGGCGAATGTGGTAGCCGACGCTTTAAGTAGAAAAGACAGAGAACCTATGCGGGTAAAAGCTATGAATATAATTATTCGTACTAACCTTACTACACAAAAAAAGGAGGCGCAACAGGGAGTTTTAAAAGAGGTATATTTGAAGAATGAAATACCCAAATGATCAGAAAAACATCTTAATATTTGGGAAGACGGAACCCGGTATAGGGCTAAAAGAATTTGGGTACCAAAATTTGGAGATGTGAGAGAAATGGTGGCCGGAGCGGGGAAGGAAGCACATAAAACTAGATATTCGATACATCCCGGAGCGGGGAAGATGTACAAAGATCTCAAGAAACACTTTTGGTGGCCGGGTATGAAAGCCAATATTGCTAAATACGTAGGAGAATATTTGATGTGTTCTAAGGTCAAAGCTGAACATCAGAAACCATCAGGTCTACTTCAATAACCTGAAATCCTGGAATGGAAATGGGAAAACATTACCATGGATTTCATTACTAAATTGCCAAGGACTGCAAGTGGTTATGATACTATTTGGGTAATAGTCAATCGTCTCACCAAGTCAGCACACTTTCTGCCAATGAGAGAAGATGATAAAATGGAGAAGTTAGCACGACTATACTTGAAGGAAGTTGTCTCCAGACATGGAATACCAATCTCTATTATCTCTGATAGGGATGGCAGATTTGTGTCAAGGTTTTGGCAAACGTTACAACAAGCATTGGGGACTTGTCTAGAAATGAGTACTGCCTATCATCCACAAACTGATGGGCAAAGTGAAAGGAAGATACAGACTCTTGTAGACATGCTACGAGCATGTGTTATTGATTTTGGGAACAGTTGGGATCGACATCTACCGTTAGCAGAATTTTCCTACAACAACAGTTACCACTCGAGTATTGAGATGGCACCGTTTGAGGCACTTTATGGCAAAAAGTGCAGGTCTTCGATTTGGTGGAGTGAAGTGGGGGATAGACAAATTACGGGTCCAGAAATTATCCAAGAAACTACCGAGAAAATCATTCAAATTCAACAAAGGTTGAAAACCGCTCAAAGTCGACAAAAGAGCTACGTGGACAGTAAAAGAAAGGATATAGAATTTGAAATTGGTGACATGGTCATGCTTAAGGTTTCACCTTGGAAAGGCGTTGTTCGATTTGGTAAACGGGGGAATTAAATCTGAGGTACATTGGACCATTCAAGATTATTAATCGTGTCGGACCAGTAGCTTACCAACTTGAGTTACCTCAACAACTCGCGGGTGTACATAATACCTTCCACGTCTCGAATTTGAAGAAATGCTTTGCTAAAGAAGATCTCACCATTCCATTAGACGAGATTACAATTAACGAAAAACTACAATTCATTAAAGAACCCGTCGAAATAATGGATCGCGAGGTTAAAAGACTTAAGCCAAATAAAATACCAATCGTTAAGGTTCGATAGAATGCTCGTAGAGGACCCGAGTTCACCTAGGAGCGTGAAGATCAAATGAAGCTGAAATACCCGCACCTATTTCCAGAACATGCGTCAACACCTTCAACAACTTAAAATTTCGGGACGAAATTTATTTAACGGGTAGGTACTGTAGTGACCCAAACTTTTCCATGATTATATATTAAATGAAATTGATATTTACATGATTAAATGTTTCCAACATGTTAAGCAATCAAACTTGTTAAGACTTGATTATTTGAAATGAGTTTCATGTAGACAATTGACCACCTAGTTTTCCTGATGATTCACGAACGTCATAACTTGTGATAATTATATAATCGTTTTATTTTTTTAATGATGTAAGTTTTTATTTTATATATATATATATATATATATATATATATATATATATATATATATATATATATAAGAAGAAATACAATTAAATCAATGATGTACAAGTAAAACACTATTTGCTACAGTAAAACACTATTGGCTGCAGTAAAACACTATTTGCTGAAGTATATTTTCGCTTTGCTACAGTAAAATACTATTTACTACAGTAAAATACTATTTGCTACAGTAAAATACTATTTACTACATTAAACACAATTTACTCGTATTCAATCTGTATTCGTACTCGTACAATACCCAGCCTCTAGACGTATATACTATTAGTATATACACTTCAATGATCAGTTCTTAGCAGCCTTAATGAGTCACCTAAACATGTGGGAACCATCATTTGGAAACTAGCATGAAATATCTAACAAAAATACAAACTAATGGAACCTTATATTCAAGGGTAGGATCACGTTTTTCTTCACCAACCATAACACTTTCATTTTTCAACTTTCATGCATCAAACTTATCTCTCTCTTGTTCTCTCTTGATGTTCTAAATGTTCTTCATCACCTTCATCAAAATCTAGCTCAATCTAGCTCATAAATCCTAACCTAGATCAGCTTAATCTTGCAAATCTATTTTAAGTGATCATCTAATCTCAAGAAATCTTTCTTATTTACAGTAAAATATCTTTCTAATTCAAGATAATACTCATATTCAAACTTTGATTCAATTTCTATAACTATAACAATCTTATTTCGAGTGGAAATCTTACTTGAACTTGTTTTCGTGTCATGATTCTGCTTCAAGAACTTTCAAGCCATCCAAGGATCCGTTGAAGCTAGATATATATTTCTCATTTCCAGTAGGTTTACCTACTAAAATTAAGGTAGTAATGATGTTCATAATATCATTCGATTCATACATATAAAACCATCTTATTCGAAGATTTAAACTTGTAATCACTAGAACATAGTTTAGTTAATTCTAAACTTGTTCGCAAATAAAGTTAATCCCTCTAACTTGACTTTTAAAATCAACTAAACACATGTTCTATATCTATATGATATGCTAATTAATTATTTAAAACCTGGAAACACGATGAACACCGTAAAACCGGACATTCGCCGTCGTAGTGAAACCGGAGGCTGTTTTGGGTTAGAAAAATAAAAACTATCTTAATCTTTGAATTGGAAGTTTTTTTTCTGGAAAAATGATATTTCATATAAACATGATACTATAACCAAAAATCATGGTTAAACTCAAAGTGAAAGTATGTTTTTCAAAATGGTCATCAAGATGTCATTGTTTCGACGGAAATGACTACCTCTTTAGTAAATGACTTGTAACCTGTATTTCCGACTATAAACTTATACTTTTTTCTGTTTAGTTTCATAAATTACAGTTCATTATGAAACCATAGCAACTTGAATCACTCAAAACGGATTTAAAACGAAGAAATTATGGGTAAAACAAAATTGGAAAATTTTACTTGTTGTAGCTACGAAAATTTTACAACAAATCTACACTAATCATATCCTAGCTAACTTATATTGTATTATACATGTATTCTAACATATATTATGTAATCTTGGGATACCATAGACACGTATACATTGTTTTGACATATCATATTGACCCATCTATATATATATTATTTGGAACAACCATAGACACTATATATGCTGTAATGTTCGAGTCCGCTATACATGGTTGAGGTTGATTCTAAAAATATATATACTTTGAGTTGTGATCTAGCCTGAGACGTGTATACACTGGGTCGTGGATTGATTCAAGATAATATATATTGATTTATTTCTGTACATCTAACTGTGGACAAGTAGTTGTAGGTTACTAACGAGGACTGCTAACTTAACAAACTTAAATCATAAAAACGTAATATAAAATGTTGTGAATATATTTCAATCATACTTTGATATATATGTACACATTTGTTATAGGTTCATGAATCGATCAGTGGCCAAGTCTTATTTTCAACGAAGGAAAAATCTGTGAAAGTGAGTTATAGTCCAATTTTTTTACTATCTAATATTTTTGGGATGAGAATACATGCAATTTTATAAATGTTTTACAAAATAGACACAAGTACTTGAAACTACATTCTATGTTGGATTATGAATACCAAATATCGCCCTTTTTAGCTTGGTAACCTAAAAATTAGGAAACAGTACCCCTAATTGAAGCGAATCCTAAAGATAGATCTATGGGCCTAACAAACCTCATCCGAGGTACAGATGCTTTAGTACTTCGATTTTTATACAGACGAGAGGATTCTGTTATACAGACGAGAGGATTCTGTTTTGGGGATATTCTATATGCATCTTGTTAATGTCGGTTACCAGGTGTTCATCATATGAATGACTTTACCTTAATGCAGACGAGAGGATTCTGCTTGAGGATTATGTTTATAAAATAAAATCTTGTGGTCTATTATTATTACAATTTGATATATATAGATTAAACCTATAACTCACCAACATTTTGTTGACGTTTTAAGCTGTTGCATGCTAAATTAAGGACAAGAATTGGAGTCAGCATGCTTGTATAATATTGTTTAAAAACTGCATTCGAAGACTTAAGTTATTGTGTAATATTATTGTAAACCATTATGTAATGGTCGAGTGAAAATGCTATATTTTAGATTATCATTATTTGATAATCTTCGTAATATTTTAAACCTTTATTGATAAAATAAAGGTTATGGTTTGTTTTAAAAACGAATGCAGTCTTTGAAAAACGTCTCATATAGAGGTCAAAACCTCGCAACGAAACCAATTAATATGAAACGTTTATAATTGATATGAACGGGATATTTCATATTTACTCAAAGAATGATCAAGAGCATGAAGAACATTTGAGAAAAGTGTTAGAGTTGTTGAGGAAAGAAAAACTGTACGCTAAGTTTTCAAAGTGTGCATTTTGGTTGGAAGAAGTTCAATTCCTCGGTCACATAGTGAACAAAGAAGGTATTCAGGTGGATCCGACAAAGATTGAAACTGTTGAAAATTGGGAAACTCAGAAAACTTCGAAGCATATACGCCAATTTTTAGGATTGGCTGGTTACTACAGAAGATTCATCCAAGATTTTTCCAAAATAGCAAAACACTTGACTGTATTAACGCATAAAGGGAAGAAATTTGAATGGAAGGATGAGCAAGAGAAAACATTTCAATTGTTGAAGAAAAAGTTAACTACGGCACCTATATTATCATTTCCTGAATGGAATGATGATTTTGTGATTTATTGTGACGCTTCAAAGCAAGGTCCCGGTTGTGTATTAATGCAACGAATAAAGGTAATTGCTTATGCTTCTAGACAATTGAAGATTCACGAACAAAATTATATGACTCACGATTTGGAATTGGGTGATGTTGTTTTTGCATTAAAGACTTGGAGGCACTATTTATATGGGGTCAAAAGTATTATATATACCGACCACAAAAGTCTCCAACATATATTTAATCAGAAACAACTGAACACGAGGCAGCGTTGGTGGATTGAGTTGTTGAATGATTACTAATTTGAGATTCGTTACCACCCGGGGAAGGCGAATGTGGTAGCTGACGCTTTGAGTAGAAAGGACAGAGAACCTATGCTGGTAAAAGCTATGAATATAATTATTCGTACTAACCTTACTACTCAAATAAAGGAGGCATAACGGGGAGTTTTAAAAGAGGGAAATTTGAAGGATGAAATACCCAAAGGTTCGGAGAAACGTCTTAATATTAGGGAAGACAGAACCCGGTATAGGGCTGAAAGAATTTGGGTACGAAAGTTTGGAGATGTGAGAGAAATGGTACTTAAGGAAGCACATAAAACCAGATACTCAATACATCCTAGAGTGAGAAAGATGTACCAAGATCTCAAGAAACACTTTTGGTGGCCGGGTATGAAAGTCGATATTGCTAAATACGTAGGAGAATGTTTGACGTGTTCTAAGGTCAAAGCTGAACATCATAAACCATCAGGTGTACTTCAACTACTTGAAATCCCAGAATGGAAATGGGAAAACATTACCATGGATTTCATTACTAAATTGTAAAGGACTGCAAGGGGTTATGATACTATTTGGGTAATAGTCGATCGTCTTACCAAGTCAGCACACTTTCTACCAATGCGAGAAGATGATAAAATGAAAAAGTTAGCACGACTATACTTGAAAGAAGTCGTCTCCAGACACGGAATACCAATCTCTATTATCTCTGATAGGGACGGTAGATTTGTTTCAAGGTTTTGGCAAACATTACAACAATTATTGGGAACTCGTCGAGATATGAGTACTGCCTATCATCTACAAACCGATGTGTAGAGTGAAAGGATGATACAGACTCTTGAAGACATGCTACGAGTATGTGTTATTGATTTTGGAAACAATTGGGATCGACATCTACCGTTAGCAGAATTTTCCTACAACCACAGTTACCACTCTAGTATTGAGATGGCACTGTTTGAGGCACTTTATGGTAGAAAGTGCAGGTCTCCGATTTGTTGGAACGAGGTGGGGGATAGACAAATTACGGGTTCGGAGATAATCCAAGAAACGACCGAGAAAATTATTCAAATTCAACAACGGTTGAAAACCGCCCAGAGTCGACAAAAGAGCTACGCAGACAGTAAAAGAAAAGATATAGAATTTGAAATTGGAGAGATGGTCATGCTTATGGTTTGACCTTGGAAAGGTGTTGTTTAATTTGGTAAACAGGGGAAATTGAATCCAAGGTACATTGGACCATTTAAAATTATGGATCGTGTCGGACCAGTAGCTTACCGACTTGAATTACCTCAACAACTCGTCGGCGTAGATGATACTTTTCACGTATCAAATCTGAAGAAATGCTTAGCCAAAGAAGATCTCACTATTCCTTTAGACGAAATCCAAATCAATGAAAAACTTCAATTCATTGAAGAACCCGTCGAAATAATGGATCGTGAGGTTAAAAGACTTAAGAAAAATAAAATACCAATCGTTAGGGTTCGATGGAATGCTCGTAGAGGACCCGAGTTCACCTGGGAGCGTGAAGATCAGATAAGAAGAAATACCCTCACTTATTTCTAGATGATGCGTCAACACCTCCAACTACTTAAAATTTCGGGACAAAATTTATTTAACGGGTAGGTACTGTAGTGCCCGGAACTTTTCCATGATTATATATTATATGAGATTATATTTACATGAATAAATGTTTCCAACATGTTAAGCAATCAAACTTGTTAAGACTTGATTACTTGAAACGGATTTTGTGTTAACGTTTGACCACCCAGTTTGTCCGATGATTCACGAACATTATAACTCGTATATGACATGTTAATATATATATATATATATATATATATATATATATATATATATATATATATATATATATATATATATATGGATATATAGATATGTTTAACATGATGAAATGATATTTAAGTATCTCATTATGTATATTAACAACAAACTATATACATAAAACAAGATTACTAACTTAAGGAATTCAAAACGATATCTATATGTAACGAATATCGTTGTAATAATGTCTTACTATTTATATATCATATTAAGATATATTAATACATTATGTTATCATGATAATGTAACAATTTAACATCTCATTAGATATATTAACAATGGGATTATTTACATTTAACGAAATCATTAACTTAAAGGTTTCAAATCAACACTTACATGTAACGACTAACGATGACTTAAAGACTCCGTCAAAATGCATTTACATGTTAATGTGTCACGAGGGGTATATAAAATAGTTATTAATTTTTGCAGGAAATACTATTAAATACGATACAATTTTACACAAGATATTTATTTATTTATAGAATGGATATACTTAAACCTTGCTATAACACTTATAGGCAGTGTACCTAATCGTACAGTAGTGTAGTTTTTAGTAAGTCCGGTTCGTTCCACAGGGAATCTTTTTAAACAAAGCTTAATGCTATATTAGTTTACTTTTATAAAAATACAAATATATATATATATATATATATATATATATATATATATATATATATATATATATATATATATATATATATATATATATATATATATATATATATATATATAAGTAATATTATTATTATAAAGGGGGGTTTTTACCGTTTAATGACCGGTTTGTCGATTTTAAAACTTTAGTCGCAGTTAAAACCAAATGTAAAATAATAACTAAATACAAGACTTAATTTTAAGCGTAAAGTAAATAACGATAATGAAATTGCGAATAATAAAAGTGCGATAAAATAAACTTGCGATAATTAAAAAGTACGATAATTAAAAGTGCAATTAAATACAATAACAATAAATAAAAATGCGATAATTAGAAGTGCAATTAAATATAAAATAAAGGAAATTAAATATGAAATAAAAGAATTATGCTTATTTAAACTTCCGTAATCATGATGTTTGACGTGTTGATTTTAGTTTTATGCCCATGGGTTAATTGTCCTTTGTCCTGGATTATTTAATATGTCCGTCTGGTTTTTGTCCATAACAGTCCATCAGTCATAAATATAAAGTGCGAGTGTCCTCGTCAAATTATCCTTATACCCGAAGTTAAATATTCCAACTAATTGGGGACTTAAACTGTAACAAGATTTTAATATTTTGTTTAATAATTACACCAGGATGTCGACTGAGTGTAACCCAAGGTTTTAATATTTTGTTATCAATTATACCAAGTGTCCTTTGAAATGTCCCGTTCTTATTGATTAAAAACGTTCCATATTAATTGATTTCGTTGCGAGGTTTTGACCTCTATATGAGACGTTTTTCAAAGACTGCATTCATTTTTAAAACAAACCATAACCTTTATTTCATAGATAAAGGTTTTAAAAAGCTTTACGTAGATTATCAAATAATGATAATCTAAAATATCCTGTTTACACACGACCATTACATAATGGTTTACAATACAAATATGTTACAACAAAATAAGTTTCTTGAATGCAGTTTTTACACAATATCATACAAGCATGGACTCCAAATCTCGTCCTTATTTAAGTATGCGACAGCGGAAGCTCTTAATAATCACCTGAGAATAAACATGCTTAAAACGTCAACAAAAATGTTGGTGAGTTATAGGTTTAACCTATATATATCAAATCATAATAATAGACCACAAGATTTCATATTTCAATACACACCCCATACATAGAGATAAAAATCATTCATATGGTGAACACCTGGTAACCGACATTAACAAGATGCATATATAAGAATATCCCCATCATTCCGGGACACCCTTCGGATATGATATAAATTTCGAAGTACTAAAGCATCCGGTACTTTAGATGGGGTTTGTTAGGCCCAATAGATCTATCTTTAGGATTCGCGTCAATTAGGTTGTCTGTTCCCTAATTCTTAGATTACCAGACTTAATAAAAAGGGGCATATTCGATTTCGATAATTCAACCATAGAATGTAGTTTCACGTACTTGTGTCTATTTTGTAAATCATTTATAAAACCTGCATGTATTCTCATCCCAAAAATATTAGATTTTAAAAGTGGGACTATAACTCACTTTCACAGATTTTTACTTCGTCGGGAAGTAAGACTTGGCCACTGGTTGATTCACGAACCTATAACAATATATACATATATATCAAAGTATGTTCAAAATATATTTACAACACTTTTAATATATTTTGATGTTTTAAGTTTATTAAGTCAGCTGTCCTCGTTAGTAACCTACAACTAGTTGTCCACAGTTAGATGTACAGAAATAAATCGATAAATATTATCTTGAATCAATCCACGACTCAGTGTATACGTATCTCAGTATTGATCACAACTCAAACTATATATATTTTGGAATCAACCTCAACCCTGTATAGCTAACTCCAACATTCACATATAGAGTGTCTATGGTTGTTCCGAAATATATATAGATGTGTCGACATGATAGGTCGAAACATTGTATACGTGTCTATGGTATCTCAAGATTACATAATATACAATACAAGTTGATTAAGTTATGGTTGGAATAGATTTGTTACAAATTTTCACGTAGCTAAAATGAGAAAAATTATCCAATCTTGTTTTACCCATAACTTCTTCATTTTAAATCCGTTTTGAGTGAATCAAATTGCTATGGTTTCATATTGAACTCTATTTTATGAATCTAAACAGAAAAAGTATAGGTTTATAGTCAGAAAAATAAGTTACAAGTCATTTTTGTAAAGGTAGTCATTTCAGTCGAAAGAACGACGTCTAGATGACCATTTTAGAAAACATACTTCCACTTTGAGTTTAACCATAATTTTTGGATATAGTTTCATGTTCATAATAAAAATCATTTTCTCAGAATAACAACTTTTAAATCAAAGTTTATCATAGTTTTTAATTAACTAACCCAAAACAGCCCGCGGTGTTACTGCGACGGCGTAAATCCGGTTTTACGGTGTTTTTCGTGTCTCCAGGTTTTAAATCATTAATTTAGCATATCATATAGATATAGAACATGTGTTTAGTTGATTTTAAAAGTCAAGTTAGAAGGATTAACTTTTGTTTGCGAACAAGTTTAGAATTAACTAAACTATGTTCTAGTGATTACAAGTTTAAACCTTCGAATAAGATAGCTTTATATGTATGAATTGAATGATGTTATGAACATCATTACTACCTTAAGTTCCTTGGATAAACCTACTGGAAAAGTGAACAATGGATCTAGCTTCAACGGATCCTTGGATGGCTCGAAGTTCTTGAAGCAGAATCATAACACGAAAACAAGTTCAAGTAAGATCATCACTTGAAATAAGATTGTTGTAGTTATAGAAATTGAACCAATGTTTGAATATGATTATTACCTTGTATTAGAATGATAACCTACTGTAAGAAACACAGATTTCTTGAGGTTGGATGATCACCTTACAAGATTGGAAGTGAGCTAGCAAACTTGAAAGTATTCTTGATTTTATGTAACTAGAACTTGTAGAATATATGAAGAACACTTAGAACTTGAAGATAGAACTTGAGAGAGATCAATTATATGAAGAAAATTGAAGAATGAAAGTGTTTGTAGGTGTTTTTGGTCGTTGGTGTATGGATTAGATATAAAGGATATGTAATTTTGTTTTCATGTAAATAAGTCATGAATGATTACTCATATTTTTGTAATTTTATGAGATATTTCATGCTAGTTGCCAAATGATGGTTCCCACATGTGTTAGGTGACTCACATGGGCTGCTAAGAGCTGATCATTGGAGTGTATATACCAATAGTACATACATCTAAAAGCTGTGTATTGTACGAGTACGAATACGGGTGCATACGAGTAGAATTGTTGATGAAACTGAACGAGGATGTAATTGTAAGCATTTTTGTTAAGTAGAAGTATTTTGATAAGTGTATTGAAGTCTTTCAAAAGTGTATAAATACATATTAAAACACTACATGTATATACATTTTAACTGAGTCGTTAAGTCATCGTTAGTCGTTACATGTAAGTGTTGTTTTGAAACCTTTAGGTTAACGATCTTGTTAAATGTTGTTAACCCAATGTTTATAATATCAAATGAGATTTTAAATTATTATATTATCATGATATTATCATGTATGAATATCTCTTAATATGATATATATACATTAAATGTCTTTACAACGATAATCGTTACATATATGTCTCGTTTAAAAATCATTAAGTTAGTAGTCTTATTTTTACATATGTAGTTCATTCTTAGTATACTTAATGATATGTTTACTTATCATAGTATCATGTTAACTAAATATATATCCATATATATGTCATCATATAGTTTTTACAAGTTTTAACGTTCGTGAATCACCGGTCAACTTGGGTGGTCAATTGTCTATATGAAACATATTTCAATTAATCAAGTCATAACAAGTTTGATTGCTTAACATGTTGGAAACATTTAATCATGTAAATATCAATCTCAATTAATATATATAAACATGGAAAAGTTCGGGTCACTACAGTACCTACCCGTTAAATAAATTTCGTCCCGAAATTTTAAACAGTTGATGGTGTTGACGAATCTTCTAGAAATAGATGCGGGTATTTCTTCTTCATCTGATCTTCACGCTCCCAGGTGAACTTGGGTCCTCTACGAGCATTCCATCGAACCTTAACAATTGGTATCTTGTTTTGCTTAAGTCTTTTAACCTCACGATCCATTATTTCGACGGGTTCTTCGATGAATTGAAGTTTTTCGTTGATTTGGATTTCATCTAATGGAATAGTGAGATCTTCTTTAGCAAAACATTTCTTCAAATTCGAGACGTGGAAAGTGTTATGTACAGCCGCGAGTTGTTGAGGTAACTCAAGTCGGTAAGCTACTGGTACGACACGATCAATAATCTTGAATGGTCCAATATACCTTGGATTTAATTTCCCTCGTTTACCAAATCGAACAACGCCTTTCCAAGGTGCAACTTTAAGCATGACCATCTCTCCAATTTCAAATTCTATATCTTTTCTTTTAATGTCAGCGTAGCTCTTTTGTCGACTTTGGGCGGTTTTCAACCGTTGTTGAATTTGGATGATCTTCTCAGTAGTTTCTTGTATAATCTCCGGACCCGTAATCTGTCTATCCCCCACTTCACTCCAACAAATCGGAGACCTGCACTTTCTACCATAAAGTGCTTCAAACGGCGCCATCTCAATGCTTGAATGGTAGCTGTTGTTGTAGGAAAATTCTGCTAACGGTAGATGTCGATCCCAACTGTTTCCGAAATCAATAACACATGCTCGTAGCATGTCTTCAAGCGTTTGTATCGTCCTTTCGCTCTGCCCATCAGTTTGTGGATGATAGGCAGTACTCATGTCTAGACGAGTTCCTAATGCTTGCTGTAATGTCTGCCAGAATCTTGAAATAAATCTGCCATCCCTATCAGAGATAATAGAGATTGGTATTCCATGTCTGGAGACGACTTCCTTCAAATACAGTCGTGCTAACTTCTCCATCTTGTCATCTTCTCTTATTGGCAGGAAGTGTGCTGATTTGGTGAGACGATCAACTATTACCCAAATAGTATCAAAACCACTTGCAGTCCTTGGCAATTTAGTAATGAAATCCATGGTAATGTTTTCCCATTTCCATTCCGGGATTTCGGGTTGTTGAAGTAGACCTGATGGTTTCTGATGCTCAGCTTTGACCTTAGAACACGTCAAACATTCTCCTACGTATTTAGCAACATCGGCTTTCATACCCGGCCACCAAAAATGTTTCTTGAGATCCTTGTACATCTTCCCCGTTCCAGGATGTATTGAGTATCTGGTTTTATGAGCTTCTCTAAGTACAATTTCTCTCATATCTTCAAATTTTGGTACCCAAATCCTTTCAGCCCTATACCGGGTTCCGTCTTCCCGAATATTAAGATGCTTCTCCGATCCTTTGGGTATTTCATCCTTTAAATTTCCTTCTTTTAAAACTCCTTATTGCGCCTCCTTTATTTGAGTAGTAAGGTTATTATGAATCATTATATTCATAGATTTTACTCGAATGGGTTCTCTGTCCTTCCTGCTCAAGGCATCGGCTACCACATTTGCTTTCCCCGGGTGGTAATGAATCTCAAAGTCGTAATCATTCAACAATTCAATCCACCTACGCTGCCTCATATTCAGTTGTTTCTGATTAAATATGTGTTGAAGACTTTTGTGGTCGGTATATATAATACTTTTGACCCCATATAAGTAGTGCCTCCAAGTCTTTAATGCAAAAACAACCGCGCCTAATTCCAAATCATGCGTCGTATAATTTTGCTCGTGAATCTTCAATTGTCTAGAGGCATAAGCAATCACCTTCGTTCGTTGCATTAATACACAACCGAGACCTTGCTTTGATGCGTCACAATAAATCACAAAATCATCATTCCCTTCAGGCAATGACAATATAGGTGCCGTAGTTAGCTTTTTCTTCAATAACTGAAACGCTTTCTCTTGTTCATCCTTCCATTCAAATTTCTTCCCTTTATGCGTTAATGCAGTCAAGGGTTTTGCTATTCTGGAAAAGTCTTGGATGAATCTTCTGTAGTAACCAGCTAGTCCTAAAAACTGGCGTATGTGTTTCGGAGTTTTCGGGGTTTCCCATTTTTCAACAGTTTCTATCTTTGCCGGATCCACCTTAATACCTTCTTTGTTCACTATGTGACCGAGGAATTGAACTTCTTCCAACCAAAATGCACACTTTGAAAACTTAGCGTACAATTCTTCCTTCCTCAATACTTCTAACACCTTTCTCAAATGTTCACCATGTTCTTGGTCATTCTTTGAGTAAATAAGTATGTCATCAATGAAAACAATGACAAACTTGTCAAGGTATGGTCCACACACTCGGTTCATAAGGTCCATGAACACAGCTGGTGCATTAGTTAAACCAAATGGCATGACCATAAACTCGTAATGACCGTAACGTGTTCTGAAAGCAGTCTTTGGAATATCATCTTCTTTCACCCGCATTTGATGATACCCGGAACGTAAGTCAATCTTTGAATAAACAGACGAGCCTTGTAGTTGATCAAATAAGTCGTCGATTCTCGGTAGTGGGTAGCGGTTCTTGATGGTAAGTTTGTTCAACTCTCGGTAGTCGATACACAACCTGAATGTACCATCTTTCTTCTTGACAAACAAAACAGGAGCTCCCCACGGTGATGTGCTTGGTCGAATGAAACCACGCTCTAAAAGTTCTTGTAATTGGCTTTGCAGTTCTTTCATCTCGCTGGGTGCCAGTCTGTAAGGAGCACGAGCTATTGGTGCAGCTCCTGGTACAAGATCTATTTGAAATTCAACGGATCGATGTGGGGGTAATCCCGGTAATTCTTTCGAAAATACATCGGGAAATTCTTTTGTGACGGGAACATCATTGATGCTCTTTTCTTCAGTTTGTACTTTCTCGACGTGTGCTAGAACAGCATAGCAACCTTTTCTTATTAGTTTTTATGCCTTCAAATTACTAATAAGATGTAGCTTCGTGTTGCCCTTTTCTCCGTACACCATTAAGGGTTTTCCTTTTTCTCGTATAATGCGAATTGCATTTTTATAACAGACGATCTCTGCTTTCACTTCTTTCAACCAGTCCATACCGATTATCACATCAAAACTCCCTAACTCTACTGGTATCAAATCAATCTTAAATGTTTCGCTAACCAGTTTAATTTCTCGATTCCGACATATATTATCTGTTGAAATTAATTTACCATTTGCTAATTCAAGTAAAAATTTACTATCCAAAGGCGTCAATGGATAACTTAATTTAGCACAAAAATCTCTACTCATATAGCTTCTATCCGCACCCGAATCAAATAAAACGTAAGCAGATTTATTGTCAATAAGAAACGTACCCGTAACAAGCTCCGGGTCTTCCTGTGCCTCTGCCGCATTAATATTGAAAACTCTTCCACGGCCTTGTCCATTCGTGTTCTCCTGGTTCGGGCAATTTCTAATAATGTGGCCCGGTTTTCCACATTTATAACAAACTACATTGGCATAACTTGCTCCGACACTACTTGCTCCGCCATTACTCGTTCCGACACCATTTGTTCCTTTCGTTCTATTAACCCCTGGTCCGTAGACCTCACACTTCGCCGCGCTATGACCATTTCTTTTACACTTGTTGCAAAATTTGGTACAAAATCCCGAGTGATACTTTTCACACCTTTGGCATAGCTGCTTCTGATTGTTGTTGTTGTTGCGGTTATTATTGTTGTTGGGATGATTGTTGTAGTTGCTGTTGTTGTTGTTGTTGTTGTTGTTGTTGGGCCGTTTGTTGTAGTTGCGATTGATGTTGCGATTGTTGGGATAATTGTTGCGATTATTGTTGTAATTACTGTTGTTGTTGTAATGGTGATTCTTATCACCGTTTTCCTCCCACTTTCTTTTGACTTGCTTCACATTGGCCTCTTCAGCAGTCTGTTCTTTAATTCTTTCTTCAATCTGGTTCACTAGTTTGTGAGCCATTCTACATGCCTGTTGTATGGAGGCGGGCTCGTGTGAACTTATATCTTCTTGGATTCTTTCCGGTAATCCTTTCACAAACGCGTCGATCTTCTCTTCCTCATCTTCGAATGCTCCCGGACACAATAGGCACAATTATGTGAATCGTCTTTCGTACGTGGTAATATCAAATCCTTGGGTTCGTAACCCTCTAAGTTCTGTTTTAAGCTTATTGACCTCGGTTCTGGGACGGTACTTCTCGTTCATCAAGTGCTTGAATGCTGACCACGGTAGTGCGTACGCATCGTCTTGTCCCACTTGCTCTAGATAGGTATTCCACCATGTTAACGCAGAACCTGTGAAGGTATGCGTAGCGTACTTTACTTTGTCCTCTTCAGTACACTTACTTATGGCAAACACCGATTCGACCTTCTCGGTCCACCGTTTCAATCCGATTGGTCCTTCGGTTCCATCAAATTCCAAAGGTTTGCAAGTAGTGAATTCTTTGTAGGTGCATCCTACACGATTTCCTGTACTGCTAGATCCAAGGTTATTGTTGGTATGTAGCGCAGCCTGTACTGCGGCTATGTTTGAAGCTAGAAAAGTACGGAATTCCTCTTCATTCATATTCACGGTGTGTCGAGTAGTCGGTGCCATTTCCTTCAAAATAGTCAAATGGAACAAGTTAATCATACAGAATATTAAGAGTAGTTAATAGTATTTCGTAGCATAATATGAACTCATTTATAAAAGCTTTTTCTTCATATTAGCGTTTTATAAGTTTAAATTCGGGTAGTACCTACCCGTTAAGTTCATACTTAGTAGCTAATATACAATTCAACTACTACAATTCTATATGAAAAACTGATTATAATAATATTTCGCGTTCAAACTTTTATACAATATTTTACAAACTTACAATACCGCTTATTTTACATAAAGCATGAAATATAGCACACAATAACTTTGATACAAGATAGTTGTGAAGATAATTCTAGCTAGTACACAAGTCGTTCAGCAAAGGCAATAAAGACACGTAATTCATACGTCCAGAAACAAGTCATGCATTCTGGTTTTACTAGGACTACTTCCCATCCTTGGTCTTGTGGAACATAACTGTTATGGCCGTTGATAAGACAGCGTGTTGTAACGTCGTCAAAGGGACGAGGGTTACGTAATGTCCAACAGTCCCGTAACAATCTAAAAACCTCATTTCTTACCCCAATTACCGACTCCGTCACTTGTGGGAACGTTTTGTTTAATAGTTGTAGGCCGATGTTCTTGTTCTCACTTTGGTGAGAAGCGAACATTACTAATCCGTAAGCATAACATGCTTCTTTATGTTGCATGTTAGCCGCTTTTTCTAAATCACGAAGTCCAATATTCGGATATATTGAGTCAAAATAATTTCTTAACCCATTGCGTAAAATAGCATTTGGGTTCCCCGCAATATATGCGTCAAAGTAAACACATCGTAACTTATGGATTTCCCAATGTGATATCCCCCATCTTTCGAACGAAAGCCTTTTATAAACCAAGGCATTCTTGGAACGTTCTTCGAATGTCTTACAAACTGATCTCGCCTTAAATAGTTGTGCCGAAGAATTCTGACCGACTCTAGACAAGATTTCATCAATCATGTCTCCGGGTAGGTCTCTTAAAATATTGGGTTGTCTATCCATTTTGTGTTTTTATACTGTAAAATAGACAAGAGTTAGATTCATAAGAAAAAAAATACTTATTAATACAAGCAATTTTTACATATATCATAAAGCATAAGGAAAATATATTACATATATTACACCACACGAATACAGCTATCTTATTCCGACTCGCTTGTTTCTTCTTCTTCGGTTTTGGTTCATTTTGCCAAGTTTCTAGGGATATATGATGTTCCCCTAATACGAGCCGTCGTTATCCACATTGGTTTAGAAAAACCTGGTGGTTTAGAGGTTCCCGGGTCATTGTTACAACTTAAGGACTTCGGGGGTTGACGATACATATAAAGTTCATCGGGGTTGGAATTAGATTTCTCTATTTTTATGCCCTTTCCCTTATTATTTTCTTTTGCCTTTTTAAATTCAGTTGGGGTAATTTCTATAACATCATCGGAATTCTCGTCGGAATCCGATTCATCGGAGAATTGGTAATCCTCCCAATATTTTGCTTCCTTGGCGGAAACACCATTGACCATAATTAACCTTGGTCGGTTGGTTGAGGATTTTTTTTTACTTAACCGTTTTATTATTTCTCCCACCGGTTCTATTTCTTCATCCGGTTCCGATTCTTCTTCCGGTTCCGATTCTTCTTCTGGTTCCGACTCTTCTTCCGGTTCCTCTTCGGGAACTTGTGAATCAGTCCACGAATCATTCCAATTTACATTTGACTCTTCATTATTATTAGGTGAGTCAATGGGACTTGTTCTAGAGGTAGACATCTATCACATAATATCAAACGCGTTAAGAGATTAATATATCACATAATATTCACATGTTAAAAATATATAGTTTCCAACAAAATTTGTTAAGCAATCATTTTTCAAGTAAACACGGTCGAAGTCCAGACTCACTAATGCATCCTAACAAACTCAATAAGACACACTAATGTAAAATTCTGGTTCTCTAAGACCAACGCTCGGATACCAACTGAAATGTCCCGTTCTTATTGATTAAAAACGTTCCATATTAATTGATTTCGTTGCGAGGTTTTGACCTCTATATGAGATGTTTTTCAAAGACTGCATTCATTTTTAAAACAAACCATAACCTTTATTTCATAGATAAAGGTTTTAAAAAGCTTTACGTAGATTATCAAATAATGATAATCTAAAATATCCTGTTTACACACGACCATTACATAATGGTTTACAATACAAATATGTTACAACAAAATAAGTTTCTTGAATGCAGTTTTTACACAATATCATACAAGCATGGACTCCAAATCTCGTCCTTATTTAAGTATGCGACAGCGGAAGCTCTTAATAATCACCTGAGAATAAACATGCTTAAAACGTCAACAAAAATGTTGGTGAGTTATAGGTTTAACCTATATATATCAAATCATAATAATAGACCACAAGATTTCATATTTCAATACACACCCCATACATAGAGATAAAAATCATTCATATGGTGAACACCTGGTAACCGACATTAACAAGATGCATATATAAGAATATCCCCATCATTCCGGGACACCCTTCGGATATGATATAAATTTCGAAGTACTAAAACATCCGGTACTTTGGATGGGGTTTGTTAGGCCCAATAGATCTATCTTTAGGCTTCGCGTCAATTAGGGTGTCTGTTCCCTAATTCTTAGATTACCAAACTTAATAAAAAGGGGCATATTCGATTTCGATAATTCAACCATAGAATGTAGTTTCACGTACTTGTGTCTATTTTGTAAATCATTTATAAAACCTGCATGTATTCTCATCCCAAAATATTAGATTTTAAAAGTGGGACTATAACTCACTTTCACAGATTTTTTCTTCGTCGGGAAGTAAGACTTGGCCACTGGTTGATTCACGAACCTATAACAATATATACATATATATCAAAGTATGTTCAAAATATATTTACAACACTTTTAATATATTTTGATGTTTTAAGTTTATTAAGTCAGCTGTCCTCGTTAGTAACCTACAACTAGTTGTCCACAGTTAGATGTACAGAAATAAATCGATAAATATTATCTTGAATCAATCCACGACTCAGTGTATACGTATCTCAGTATTGATCACAACTCAAACTATATATATTTTGGAATCAACCTCAACCCTGTATATCTAACTCCAACATTCACATATAGAGTGTCTATGGTTGTTCCGAAATATATATAGATGTGTCGACATGATAGGTCGTAACATTGTATACGTGTCTATGGTATCTCAAGATTACATAATATACAATACAAGTTGATTAAGTTATGGTTGGAATAGATTTGTTACAAATTTTCACGTAGCTAAAATGAGAAAAATTATCCAATCTTGTTTTACCCATAACTTCTTCATTTTAAATCCGTTTTGAGTGAATAAAATTGCTATGGTTTCATATTGAACTCTATTTTATGAATCTAAACAGAAAAAGTATAGGTTTATAGTCGGAAAAATAAGTTACAAGTCGTTTTTGTAAAGGTAGTCATTTCAGTCGAAAGAACGACGTCTAGATGACCATTTTAGAAAACATACTTCCACTTTGAGTTTAACCATAATTTTTGGATATAGTTTCATGTTCATAATAAAAATCATTTTCTCAGAATAACAACTTTTAAATCAAAGTTTATCATAGTTTTTAATTAACTAACCCAAAACAGCCCGCGGTGTTACTGCGTCGGCGTAAATCCGGTTTTACGGTGTTTTTCGTGTCTCCAGGTTTTAAATCATTAAGTTAGCATATCATATAGATATAGAACATGTGTTTAGTTGATTTTAAAAGTCAAATTAGAAGGATTAACTTTTGTTTGAGAACAAGTTTAGAATTAACTAAACTATGTTCTAGTGATTACAAGTTTAAACCTTCGAATAAGATAGCTTTATATGTATGAATTGAATGATGTTATGAACATCATTACTACCTTAAGTTCCTTGGATAAACCTACTGGAAAAGTGAAAAATGGATCTAGCTTCAACGGATCCTTGGATGGCTCGAAGTTCTTGAAGCAGAATCATGACACAAAAACAAGTTCAAGTAAGATCATCACTTGAAATAAGATTGTTGTAGTTATAGAAATTGAACCAAAGTTTGAATATGATTATTACCTTGTATTAGAATGATAACCTACTGTAAGAAACACAGATTTCTTGAGGTTGGATGATCACCTTACAAGATTGGAAGTGAGCTAGCAAACTTGAAAGTATTCTTGATTTTATGTAACTAGAACTTGTAGAATATATGAAGAACACTTAGAACTTGAAGATAGAACTTGAGAGAGATCAATTAGATGAAGAAAATTGAAGAATTAAAGTGTTTGTAGGTGTTTTTGGTCGTTGGTGTATGGATTAGATATAAAGGATATGTAATTTTGTTTTCATGTAAATAAGTCATGAATGATTACTCATATTTTTGTAATTTTATGAGATATTTCATGCTAGTTGCCAAATGATGGTTCCCACATGTGTTAGGTGACTCACATGGGCTGCTAAGAGCTGATCATTGGAGTGTATATACCAATAGTACATACATCTAAAAGCTGTGTATTGTACGAGTACGAATACGGGTGCATACGAGTAGAATTGTTGATGAAAATGAACGAGGATGTAATTGTAAGCATTTTTGTTAAGTAGAAGTATTTTGATAAGTGTATTGAAGTCTTTCAAAAGTGTATAAATACATATTAAAACACTACATGTATATACATTTTAACTGAGTCGTTAAGTCATCGTTAGTCGTTACATGTAAGTGTTGTTTTGAAACCTATAGGTTAACGATCTTGTTAAATGTTGTTAACCCAATGTTTATAATATCAAATGAGATTTTAAATTATTATATTATCATGATATTATCATGTATGAATATCTCTTAATATGATATATATACATTAAATGTCTTTACAACGATAATCGTTACATATATGTCTCGTTTAAAAATCATTAAGTTAGTAGTCTTGTTTTTACATATGTAGTTCATTGTTAATATACTTAATGATATGTTTACTTATCATAGTATCATGTTAACTAAATATATATCCATATATATGTCATCATATAGTTTTTACAAGTTTTAACGTTCGTGAATCACCGGTCAACTTGGGTGGTCAATTGTCTATATGAAACATATTTCAATTAATCAAGTCTTAACAAGTTTGATTGCTTAACATGTTGGAAACATTTAATCATGTAAATATCAATCTCAATTAATATATATAAACATGGAAAAGTTCGGGTCACTACATCCTTGTACATAATTTCACCCCTGTTTTAATTATTCTAGTGGCTATTAATCCATTCCCGTGTCCGGTTAAATGAACGATTATTCGTACATATAAATACCCCGCCCATCGTGTCCGATTGAGTGTATATGGTAATTTATAGGGACGCCCAATTGTAAATCTTTATATTAACATTAACAAACTATCATTTAGTTAAACAAATATAAAGCCCATTAATAGCTCATAGTCTAATTTCCACAAGTGTCGTTCTTTTGTCCAAACCCCAATTATGGTACAAAGCCCAATTACCCAATTTTAGTAATTAGCCCAACATCATGATTACTTCGTTTTAAATAAGCATAATAATAACTTAGCTACGAGACATTAATGTAAAAAGGTTGAACATAACTTACAATGATTAAAAATAGCGTAGCGTTACACGGACAGAATTTCGACTTTACACACTCAAACGATCTCTATCATAAATCTTATTATTATCATAATTTAAAATTAAAATTAAGATTATTGTTATATCTGATTACATTAACATTATGATAGAGAATTATAAAATATAGATATTGATATTTGATATTAAGGGGAAAGATATATAAATAGAAAGATAGATTTAGGATAGAAAAAGGTGTGTTTATATCGATCGAATACACTGCCTTTTATAGGCGAATTCTGAATTTGATTTTTCACTTACGACCCCTGAACTATGCTCAATTAACAACTTTTTATTATTTAATATTATTCTTATTATGAATTATTTAAATATTATATTTTATTCTTGTGCATAGTTGACTTGTAATTTTTACACCGTTGCGTCGAGCGTTGAAAGTTGACTTAGGTCCCAGTTCCGGATTTTCGAACGTCCTTTCGTACAATTTTATATTGTGTACTTTGCGTTTTGTAACTTGTACTCTTGTCATTTTTAGACGTTCTTCATCAATAATTTGAACCTTTTTGATTGTATCTTGTACTTTTGAGCTTTTTGGACCTTTGTGTCTTCAATTCGTCGTTTTCGCCTTTTGTCTTCGCACTTATTTAATATAAACGAATATTACTTGAAAATGGAACAATTGCAACTAAAATCTTGTATTTCTTGGGGGATAATGCTATGAAATATATGTTCCTTTTTAGCCTTATCAATATTCCCACACTTAAGCGTTGCTTGTCCTCAAGCAATATAGTCTTGAAAAACACTTGAATCACTTCTTTATTCTTCACACTTTGTACATCAGTGATTTCAATACGGCGGTATGAACAATGATAGTAACGATGTGGTTAAAGGTGGGTGTGTCATTCACAGTTGCCTTGGGTTTAAGTCAACGACACTTTCAATCAAATAGCCGATTTACTTTCGGTTTCCAAAGCAAAGTGCACATTTGAAAGGCGGTTTACAGTCCCACATGACTATAAAAATTTAGATCCTTAAGGAAATTGGATCTTTATGAAAACATTTGATCTTTTGAAAATTCATGCTAGATTTTACCCTAGACAAGTTTTCTGATTTGATCCATCATCGATGTTGCAAAATATATTTGTAGATCAATATTTTGGCTAAAAACTTTTAGGTTTTTGTAATCCACTGCTATCCCGGTATCGGAAAGCACACATCCAGTATACTTGTTCCGTATATTACCTTTCGGTAAACTACCGTCCGGTTGTAAAGGAAAGCGATGAACAAGAAACTGTTAAGGCAATGTCCCGTGACATGCAAATGATTATGGTCTTATTAACGTGTCGGATGCTAGAACTATCCTTGGTAGGAGCAATAGTAAAGATCATCCTATAATTTTTTGGTCTGGCACAAGGTCCTGTCTCCGACCATGCTATGCAACCACCGTTCTTACGGTTGACACCCGATTTGGTTCAGGTGACCTAATGAATTCCAGGTGAATTCCTAGGATTTTACGTTCAATGGTAATGAACGCATTGAAAATGGGTTTTCAGAAAACAAATCGGTTTGTATTTTGATCAAAATATTTTCTCGTTCAAGCTCGAGTTTAGATATCATCGAATTCCATGAGTTTGAATTCTCAATCTTTAAGGTCAATCTCAAGGATTGAGTAATATCAGGCTTAAAAGCTGATTTTTAATCTTTAAGGAGATTATCCTTTCTGGGGATCTGATTCATTAGTCTTATCCAGCTAATTTGCACGGTGCCCCCCCATTGTACGAGATAAATCCTTCTCATGGTTAGGATAAATCTGACCACCTGGCGACCCTGTTTGATGCTGAGGTCCGTGGATTTCCAGCCGATTTTAGTGATGACTTTTCTAGATTTTTCGTCAACCTACAGCTGGTCTGGATGACAACTTCCTGACCTAAATCAAGAAGCGCGTGTCTTTTTCGGAAGACTTTACTTCCTTTTAAATGATGGAATTGATTCATCGTGTAGATCCATCTCTTCTTTTCTTTCCTCGGGTAAAACAGTTGATTATCGTCCAAAACAAAAGTATTTTCAATTGTTTGTACAAAAATATGTGATATATGTTTTGAATAACTTGGTAAAGTTTTCCCACACTTGGCTTTTATTTATGTTTTTCTTTGCCTTTTTCTCCTCTATTCCATTCTTAAATGAATTCTAACATTTTAGTTGTTTCTCAATTTATGTCCTTTCCGAGGTAACGATAATTTCGGCTCAATGACCTAGTTTTCATCGTTCATAAATATGTATAAACATGATTTTGAATTCATTTTGTTGAAAATTTTGAAAAATTTACTAGAAGTGGGTAGTCAGTATATAAGACTAGGGCTGTTCCTTGTTATCGGAGAGCACTAGATTCTAATACAACTACTGCGTTACTAGTATTTTTAATGGTAACCAAGTGTTTAAATCAAAAAAATTTTAAAATCCGAAAGAATTTAACCACTTCCCACACTTAAGATCTTGCAATGCCCTCATTTGCAAGAAATCAGTAACAATTTAAATTATTGAGGGTGATTAGCGTAGTAAAGTGATTAAATTTTACCAAAACTTCCAAACATATTGGCGTTTGTTTTGAATGATAAATGGTGCACGTCATTTGTTCATTCCGTTTGTTGTTACATCACATATAATTTTGCATCTTGTTGTTAAAATTAGTTACTTTTGCTGAACTTAATGCCAGTCTTTGAAAACGCGTTGTTTTACCCTGTTTATAAGATAAACTACAAACAAATATATACATACTTTTTTTTTTATTTATAAAACCTTTAACTTATAAAACAAATATTAATTAATTTTAAAATTTTGTTTCTTTTAAGAATGAGGGCGTTTTGGAACGATGCCCTAGTCCGTCCCTCGACAAAATTTTAAAATTTGTCTTTTTGTAGCGATTGTTTTAAAAGCTAAGATTTTTGGGTTTTTTCAATGTTTTTGGCATACTTTAATTCAATAAGATTAAAAATAATGATAATAAAAGTTCTCGTCCCTCCCTCGGGTAAAGCAATTTCGGTTTAAAGACCTAGTCTTCAACTTACGACGAATTTTAAAAATCATATTTTTAACTTAATGAGATAAAGTAAATTTTTGTTTTAAATTCACACAATTTAAATATAAAATTCAAAATTAATATTAAAAATTCACACCAAACTTAAAATTTGAAATGCATAAAATTAAAAAATTCATATTTTAAAAATTCACACCAAACTTAATTTAAAATTTATAATATAAATTCACACCAAGCTTATATTAATTTTTCAAATATTTACAATTTTAAATATATTGTTTTTACAAAGTTTACAATATTAATTTAAGATTTAAATATTAATTTTAAAAACATAGAAAAAATAAAATTAAAAATCTTTTTGGCTTTTTATCCCACTTTAATCAATCAAATATTATCAAAAATATGCGCCCCTCTTTTCGGTAAAGTAATTTCGGTTCCAAAACCTAATTTAACTCATGACGAATTTTTGAAATATTTTGGGTTGATTGATTAAAGATATTTATACCTTAAGAATAAACGTTAAATTTCGCAGTGATGTAATAAATTTTTGAATGATATCAATAATTTCGGTCGCCAAACCTAATTTTATTCAATACCAATTTAATACTTTTTAGCGAACAAATTAGCGTTTATTATCAAAAGGTTAAAAATAAAAATAAAAATAAAAACTGTACAGACATACCTGTGAAATAGATTTCTTAGTTATATGATCTATCCCATTCATAAGATAGTCGGTTTAATTGGTTTTCCATGGCTACATAGGCGTAACCTCGAGCATTCAGTGTCTTTTCTTCTAAACATATGAACGGTCCGTCTATGAATAAAGTAACAAATTCGGTATTTGAATAGGTTTGATTATTTGAACATTTACCTCCATGTGACCATTTTCCGCATTTGTGACATCTTTCTAGGTGTCGTGCTCTTCTTTTCGCTGCGGATTTTTATTTTTCTTTACCAAATTGTAACTTATTATCTTCGCATCTGGATTCTTTTCTAACTCCGTCCATTCTTTCTCTGATTACTGATACTAATTCACTCGGGAGTATGTCATTATTACGTTTAGTGATCAAAGCGTGTAGCATTAGACCATGGTTTAGTTCACAGGCAGTCTTCATTTCGTAAAAACCTAAAAAAAAAATAAAAATTCAGAATGGGGGGAGAAGACTAGTTCTTTAGGGTCTGCTAGGGAAAGACCATTCGGGTTCCATTTTCGAGAACTACACGAAAAAAGACAATCTAACTCTAACAGAAATACATATTATCCTTTAAAGACTTGATTCTCCCCACACTTAGTTAGCTGTGGTGTCGAAATTGTGATTAACTTCGTTGTCGACTTCCATCGGACCATGTATGTAATGTTTAACTCTGTGACCATTAACTTTAAATTCAATCCCATTTGAATTTATTAATTCTATCGTTCCGTATGGGAAAACTCTTTTGATTATGAATGGTCCAGACCATCTTGATTTCAATTTTCCAGGAAATAGCTTGAATCGTGAATTGAAAAGAAGAACTCTGTCTCCTTCTTTAAATTCTTTTGAACTTCTGATTCTTTTATCATGCCATTTCTTCGTTCTTTCTTTATAGATTAACGAATTTTCGTATGTTTCATGTCTTAATTCTTCTAATTCGTTTAGTTGACTTAATCGTAGACGTCCAGCTTCATGTAAATCAAGATTACATGATTTCAAAGCCCAAAATGCTTTGTGTTCAATTTCTACTGGAAGATGACATGCTTTTCCATAAACAAGTCTAAAAGGTGTGGTTTCAATTGGAGTTTTGTAGGCTGTTCTAAAAGCCCAGAGTGCATCCTCCAATTTAATGGACCATTCATTCGGATTTGATCCTACGGTTTTCTCTAGAATACGTTTTAAAGCTCGGTTGGTATTTTCAACTTGTCCACTTGTTTGTGGATGATATGCGGTGGAGATTTTATGAGTTACTCCATATCTTTTAAGAACTTTCTCAAGTTGATTATTACAGAAATGAGTACCCCGATCACTTATTAAAGCTTTCGGTGTTCCAAACCTTGCAAAAAGACGTTTTAAAAAGTTGACTACAACTCGTGCATCGTTAGTTGGGAGAGCTTGTGCTTCCGCCCATTTAGATACATAATCAATGGCTACGAGTATATATAGATTATTATGAGATTTTGGAAATGGACCCATAAAGTCAATACCCCAAATGTCAAATACTTCACATACTTGGATGACATTTTGTGGCATTTCATCACGTTGACTTATTTTTCCGGCCCTTTGACAAGCATCACAGGATTTGCAAAGAAGGTGTGCGTCTTTGTAAATTGTAGGCCAATAGAATCCAGCTTCATAAACTTTTCTAGCTGTTAGTTGAGGTCCATAATGCCCTCCTGTTGGTCCTGTGTGACAATGGTTTAATATTTTACTAGCTTCATCTCCAAATACACATCAACGTATTATTCCACTGGGACAACTTTTAAACAGATGTGGATCTTCCCAAAAATAGTGTTTTATATCACTGAAGAATTTCTTTCGTCTTTGGTACGATAATCCTTTTTCAAGGAATCCACATACTAAATAATTTGCATAGTCTGCAAACCATGGGATTTCTTTATAATCTATCTTCAATAGATATTCATCAGGAAAGTTGTCTTGTATGGCTGATTCATTTAGAACTTCTAATTCGGGATTTTCAAGACGAGAAAGATGATCAGCGGCGAGATTTTCTGCTCCTCTTTTATCTCGGATTTCAATATCAAACTCTTGTAAGAGTAAGATCCAACGGATTAATCTTGGTTTAGCATCTTGTTTTGAAAATAGGTATCTAAGAGCAGAATGGTCGGTATAGACCACTGTGTTTGCTAGAATGAGATATGATCAAAATTTGTCAAAAGCAAAGACAATAGCAAGGAGTTCTTTTTCAGTAGTTGTATAGTTCGTTTGTGCTCCTTGTAACGTCTTACTAGCATAATATATAGGTTGAAATCGTTTTTCAATCCTTTGTCCTAAAACGGCTCCCATTGCAAAATCACTTGCATCGCACATTAGTTCAAATGGTAGATTCCAATATGGTGTGATCATGATCGGCGCATTAGCGAGTTTTTCTTTAAGAATATTAAAAGATTTGATGCATTCATCTGAAAAGATGAATGGAGCATCCTTTTCTAGGAGTTTATTCATAGGAGTGGCAATTTTAGAAAAATCTTTTATGAAACGTCGGTAAAAACCGGCATGCCCTAGAAAACTCCTAACTCCTCTAACATTGGTGGGATGTGGAAGTTTAGAAATTACATCTACTTTAGCTCTATCCACTTCAATTCCTTTCTTTGAAATTTTATGACCAAGAACGATGCCTTCTTTAACCATGAAATGGCATTTCTCCCAATTAAGAACTAGATTTGATTGCTCGCATCTAATAAGCATTCGTTCAAGATTAACTAAACATGATTCAAAAGTATCACCGAAGACTGAAAAGTCATCCATGAAAACTTCCATGCATTCTTCTATCATGTCGTGAAAAATCGCCATCATGCACCTTTGAAAGGTTGCAGGGGCGTTGCAAAGTCCAAATGGCATTCTTTTGTAAGCAAAAGTACCATAAGGGCACGTGAATGTGGTTTTCTCTTGATCTTCGGGTGCTATTGGAATTTGAAAGTATCCGGAAAAACCATCTAGAAAACAATAGTATCTGTTTCCGGCTAACCTTTCCAACATTTGATCAATGAAAGGTAAGGGAAAGTGATCTTTTCTGGTGGCGTCATTCAATTTTCTATAATCAATACACACACGCCATCCTGTTACAGTCCTAGTAGGAATAAGCTCATCTTTTTCATTTGTGATGACAGTCATGCCACCCTTCTTAGGTACACATTGAACTGGGCTTACCCATGGACTATCGGAAATTGGATAAATTAAACCTGCATCTAGCAGTTTAATAATTTCCTTCTTAACAACATCTTGCATATTTGGATTTAGTCTTCGTTGGCGTTGCACATACGTTTTATGACCTTCTTCCATAAGGATTTTATGTGTGCAATACGAAGGACTTATTCCTTTAATATCATGAATCTTCCATGCAATGGCTGGTTTATGAGCTTTCAACACAGAAATGAGTTGTGATTTCTCATTTTCAGTAAGAGAAGACGATATTATTACAGGTAATTCAGATTCACCATGTAAATAAGCGTATTCCAAATGGTTTGGAAGTGGCTTTAACTCTAATTTCGGAGGTTCTTCTATCGATGATTTGTATCGATATATGTCTTCTTCTTTTAGCATTTGGATTTCTTCTGTTGTTGGTTCATATCCATTAGCTATTAGTGTATCTAACATTTCAGCTTCATCAATTTGTTCTGTTCCTTCTCCTAAAGAACATTCTTCTGTTCCTTGTAATTCTGGAAATTCTTCTAATAATTCTGCATGTGCATCTATAGTTTGAATATAATAACATGTATCATCTGCAGATTGCGGTTGATGCATTGCTCTATCAACTGAAAAGGTAACACTCTCGTCCTCTATACTTAGGGTCAGTTTCTTACCGAACACGTCTATCATTGCTTTAGCCGTGTTTAAGAATGGTCTTCCTAATATGAGAGGAACTTGAGAATCTTCTTCCATGTTCAAAACAACAAAATCTACTGGAAATACTAAAGTACCAACTTTAACTAGCATGTTCTCCATTATCCCTCTAGGATATTTTATTGATCGATCGGCTAGTTGTATGCTTATTCTTGTTGGTTTCAATTCTCCAAGGTCTAGTTTCGCGTATAGTGAATACGGCATTAAATTTATACTAGCACCTAAATCTGCTAATGCTTCTATTGAACTAAGACTACCCAGAAAACATGGAATTGTGAAACTTCCTGGATCAGATAGTTTTACTGGTATCTTATTCAACAGTACTGCTGAACAATTAGCATTCATAGTAACAGCCGAGAGTTCTTCCATTTTCTTTCTATTCGTGATCAGATCTTTCAAGAATTTAGCATATCTAGGCATTCCTGAAATCACATCAATGAAAGGAAGATTTACATTTATCTGTTTAAACATATCCAAGAATTTGGATTGCTCGGCTTCAAGTTTCTCTTTCTTCATTTTACTCGGGTAAGGAAGTGGTGGTTGGTATGGTTTAACATAAGGTTTATCCTTAACTTTGTTATCTTCATTAACCTTCTCAACTACCGGTTCTTTTTCCTTATCTTGATCAGGTTGTGGTCCTTGTGGAGTAGGAATAGCTTCATCAGAAGTTACCGGTATTTCAGGTGGTTTAAGTGTTGTACCACTTCTTGTGGTAATGGCTTTAGCTGTTTCATTTCGGGGATTAGCATTTGTGTCACTAGGTAGACTTCCCGGTTTTCTTTCACCTATTAATCTTGCTAGGTTACTTACTTCTTGTTCCAGATTTTGAATAGAAGCTTGTTGATTTCTAAATGCTTGAGCATTTTGTTCATTGGTTTGTTTTTGAGATGTGAAAAACTGCGTTTGAGTTTCAACTAGCTTCGTCATCATATCTTCTAAATTTGGCTTTTTATCATCGGTTTGTTGTGGTGGTTTGTTTTGAAAATTAGGTCTTTTCTGATTGTAAGTATTGTTGGATACTTGTTGATTGCTAGGACCTTGTTGGTTGTTGTATGGAAT
This sequence comes from Rutidosis leptorrhynchoides, assembly GCF_046630445.1. Taxonomy (NCBI): domain Eukaryota; kingdom Viridiplantae; phylum Streptophyta; class Magnoliopsida; order Asterales; family Asteraceae; genus Rutidosis; species Rutidosis leptorrhynchoides. The sequence continues at coordinate 429,781,519 of NC_092333.1, read as the reverse complement.
ATTTTGGTTATAGTTCTGATTTTGATTGTAAATAGGTCTTGGCGGTTGATAATTATTCTGATAATTATTTCCAGGCCTTTGGTTTATGTATGAAATATTCTCTCTTTGTTCCATTGTTAATTCAATACTGAGACAATCTTTTGTCAAATGTGGTCCTCCACACTGCTCACAACTAATTCGTATTGAGTGAATATCTTTAGTCATCTTTTCCATTCGTCTCTCCACAGCATCTATCTTTGCGGAAATGGAATCTAAGTCATGGCTAGAATCGGCTCTATCTGCTTTAGATGATCTAACGATATCTTTTTCTTGGTGTCACTCATGTGAGTGGGAAGCAGTGTTATCAATAATTTTGTAAGCATCAGTTTCGGTTTTCTTCATAATAGAACCACCAGCTGCTATATCTATGTCTTTCCTTGTAGTGATGTCGCATCCTTGGTAGAATATTTGTACTATTTGACCGGTGTCTAAACCATGTTGCGGACATCCTCTTAACAACTTTCCATATCTTGTCCATGCCTCATATAGAGTTTCATTTGGTTTCTGTGTAAACGTAACAATTTCTGCTTGAAGTCTTACGGCTTTAGATGCAGGAAAGAATTGTTTAAGAAATTTGTCAACTAAAACATCCCATGTATCGATCGCCCCTTCAGGTAACGATTCCAACCAATCTTTGGCTTCTCCCTTTAAAGTCCAGGGAAATAACATGAGATATATCTGTTCATCCTCCACTTCTCGAATTTTAAATAGTGTGCAGATCCTATTAAAGGTACGTAGATGTTCATTAGGATCTTCCTTCGGCGCACCACTAAATTGGCATTGATTAGTCACCATGTGTAGAATTTGTCCTTTGATTTCATAATCTGGCGCATTAATGTCTGGATGAGTAATTGCGTGACCTTGGCCAGTGCGTTTAGCTCTCATTCGGTCTTCCATACTTAGAGGTTCCAGATTCTCCATAATTGAATTTGTTGAATCGGTATCACTAGATGATTCTGATTTAATGGTTCGTTCCTCAACAATCTCTGTTTGAATGATTGGTGGTTCCGGAGGAAAGTTTAATGGTTCAGGATCTACGAACCGTTCCTGAATATTCTCTGGATTCTCAATTGTGAGGTTGGGTTCAAAAAATGGATTATCGGAAATTTGAATTGGAGTACTTGGTCGACTGGATGACGATTCTAAAGAAAAATCAACGGCGACAATATTTGCTAAATGTCTTGATCTAGTTACAGGTGGTGAACGTACAAAAGGTGGTGAACGTCTTGCACGGTGCATTCACTGAATATCCTATTAGTTTTTAAAAAGGAAAGAAAAATTATATAAGTTATCCAATCAATAGACTTTTCTGATTTTGCCCACGTTTCGAATAGCCAAAAGATGCAGCAGAGGGGCAGGATTCGTTTGGTCTCAATATAATTGAGTACTGTTTGGCTCCAATAACCCGGTCCACGTACAAATCCAACTATTACTACGAACCAGAAAATTTTGATGTCTATCAATTTAACCACTTAAAATAAATTTTCGTAATTTTAAAAAATTTAGAGAAGAAGTAGAAAAAAAAAATCTAAGTCCTAAAAACTAGAATGGCGAGAAATAAGAGAGAAAAAGAGTGCGCGTCGAAAAGTGTCGAAAAATGAAAAAGACGAAGAGTGGTTTGTAAACACGCGGTTAATCCAACCTTATAACGATCACTATCTTAAAATTAAAGCTACAAATGGAGATCACTAATTGGAATTGTAATTGATACATAGGTAAACGCGTCGAAAAATAAAAATAAGAAAATAGCGCGAAAAATGGCGTCGCAAAATTCTAAAGCACCTAAAACTTAGTCTAAGGAATAAGCACTTAAGAGATTTTACGGCAAAGCCTTAAAATCTAAAAATAAAATAATCTATGGCAAAATACTAAAACTTAACACTAGGTACGAAATAAGGCTAAGAAATTGGGTGATAAGAAATAAAGCTAAGAAATTTAAAGAATGGGAGATAAGTATTCTCGTTTGTCAAATAGGTGAAATTGTGATTAGGACGTGGACCGATACACACCCACTTGTGATACCTTACTCGCCTAATTTACTTCCTTTTACAAATTGCCAACTATTCCTAACCCTACTACTTTAAGTATTAAACTCCTATTATTTTAAACCAATGGGGATTAGGTAGAATTTATCTTGGGGCCGAGGGATGAAGTATGGACGGACAAAAATGATCACAAGTAGATAGTAGGGACCTTCCTTTTGTATATTCTAAAGTAACTTGATGATAATGGTGTAGAAAATATGTTTGTGATGTGGGGATAGAATGATAGTAACCTTAATGATTAAGATGATACTAACGATAATTTTATTAAGATGAAAAAGATTGAATAATTTTATTTCATACTCTTATTAAAATGTAGACCTCTTATTAAAATTCGAAAGGGCAATCACTACTATAATTCGTTACTACACTATGAAGACAAAGCAACTTTATAACTCTTTAATGATAAAAAGGATGGTTGAAATATAAAAATAAATATATAAATAATGAAACATGTAGATATAACAATAATTAATGTTGTATCTAAAATTCACTCTCGTGACTTTTTTTTTTTTTTATTTTAGAAAAAGGTGTATTTTATAGATATTGGCACAAGTCAAATTTGAAAATAAATAGTCAAAGTCTGGACAACCAACTCGTCAACACCACTAAATTTCGGAGATCTAATTATTGTCTTCCTTTAATTTTTGGTAAAATATATTATATGCGTGTTAATTTAACCAAAAGATCAACAATGTTAAAATACTTTAGAAAACCACCTATAAGTGTTGTCCAAAAATATTGAACTTTTCAACTATAAGACAATATTGAATTGCCACCTTTTCCAAATTATATACGAAAGTTATTGAAAGCATTCAAGTTATTGAAAGCATCCAATGTTAAAATACTTTAGTGGATTTCTTTTTCAACTTTTTTTTTTTTAAATATATATATTTTACAAGAACTAAAAAAAAACTTAATAAAAAAAACTTAATAAAAAAAACTTTTATGTGGCGTTTCGCTTCGGCGTTCCCCGGCAGCGGCGCCAAAAATACTTAATGTGTCGCGAGGGGTATATAAAATAGTTATTAATTTTTGCAGGAAATACTATTAAATACGATACAATTTTACACAAGATATTTATTTATTTATAGAATGGATATACCTAAACTTTGCTACAATACTTATAGGCAGTGTACCTAATCGTACAGTAGTGTAGTTTTTAGTAAGTCTGGTTCGTTCAACAGGGAATCTTTTTAAACAAAGCTTAACGCTATATTAGTTTACTTTTATAAAAATACAAATATATATATATATATATAAGTAATATTATTATTATAAAGGGGGTTTTTACCGTTTAATGACCGGTTTGTCGATTTTAAAACTTTAGTCGCAGTTAAAACCAAATGTAAAATAATAACTAAATACAAGACTTAATTTTAAGCGTAAAGTAAATAACGATAATGAAATTGCGAATAATAAAAGTGCGATAAAATAAACTTGCGATAATTAAAAAGTACGATAATTAAAAGTGCAATTAAATACAATAACAATAAATAAAAATGCGATAATTAGAAGTGCAATTAAATATAAAATAAAGGAAATTAAATATGAAATAAAAGAATTATGCTTATTTAAACTTCCGTAATCATGATGTTTGACGTGTTGATTTTAGTTTTATGCCCATGGGTTAATTGTCCTTTGTCCTGGATTATTTAATATGTCCGTCTGGTTTTTGTCCATAACAGTCCATCAGTCATAAATATAAAGTGCGAGTGTCCTCGTCAAATTATCCTTATACCCGAAGTTAAATATTCCAACTAATTGGGGACTTAAACTGTAACAAGATTTTAATATTTTGTTTAATAATTACACCAGGATGTCGACTGAGTGTAACCCAAGGTTTTAATATTTTGTTATCAATTATACCAAGTGTCCTTGTACATAATTTCACCTCTGTTTTAATTATTCTAGTGGCTATTAATCCATTCCCGTGTCCGGTTAAATGAACGATTATTCGTACATATAAATACCCCGCCCATCGTGTCCGATTGAGTGTATATGGTAATTTATAGGGATGCCCAATTGTAAATCTTTATATTAACATTAACAAACTATCATTTAGTTAAACAAATATAAAGCTCATTAATAGCTCATAGTCTAATTTCCACAAGTGTCGTTCTTTTGTCCAAACCCCAATTATGGTACAAAGCCCAATTACCCAATTTTAGTAATTAGCCCAACATCATGATTACTTCGTTTTAAATAAGCATAATAATAACTTAGCTACGAGACATTAATGTAAAAAGGATGAATATAACTTACAATGATTAAAAATAGCGTAGCGTTACACGAACAGAATTTCGACTTTACACACTCAAACGATCTCTATCATAAATCTTATTATTATCATAATTTAAAATTAAAATTAAGATTATTGTTATATCTGATTACATTAACATTATGATAGAGAATTATAAAATATAGATATTGATATTTGATATTAAGGGGAAAGATATATAAATAGAAAGATAGATTTAGGATAGAAAAAGGTGTGTTTATATCGATCGAATACACTGCCTTTTATAGGCGAATTCTGAATTTGATTTTTCACTTACGACCCCTGAACTATGCTCAATTAACAACTTTTTATTATTTAATATTATTCTTATTATGAATTATTTAAATATTATATTTTATTCTTGTGCATAGTTGACTTGTAATTTTTACACCGTTGCGTCGAGCGTTGAAAGTTGACTTAGGTCCCAGTTCCGGATTTTCGAACGTCCTTTCGTACAATTTTATATTGTGTACTTTGCGTTTTGTAACTTGTACTCTTGTCATTTTTAGACGTTCTTCATCAATAATTTGAACCTTTTTGATTGTATCTTGTACTTTTGAGCTTTTTGGACCTTTGTGTCTTCAATTCGTCGTTTTCGCCTTTTGTCTTCGCACTTATTTAATATAAACGAATATTACTTGAAAGTGGAACAATTGCAACTAAAATCTTGTATTTCTTGGGGGATAATGCTATGAAATATATGTTCCTTTTTAGCCTTATCACATGTAGTGTATTAAGATATAATATTACGCTTTTGAAAGAATTCATGACACATATCAAAGTACTTCAACTTAACAAAAATGCTTACAATTACATTCTCATTCATTTTCATCAACAATTCTACTCGTATGCACCGGTATTCATACTCGTACAATACACAACTCCTAGATGTATATACTATTCGTATATACACTTCAATTATCAACTCTTAGCAGCCTTAATGAGTCATCAAACATGTGAGAACCATCATTTGGCAACTAGCATGAAATACCTCACAAAATTACAAAAAATATTATAAATCATTCATGAATTATTTACAAGAAAACAAACTTACACATCCTTTATATCTAATCCATGAGTCACGACCAAAAACACATACAAACACTTTCATTCTTCAATTTTATTCATCTAATTGATCTCTTTCAAGTTCTATCTTCAAGTTCTAAGTGTTCTTCATAAATTCTATAAGTTCTAGTTTCATAAAATCAAGAACACTTCCAAGTTGTCAAGTTTACTTCCAAGCTTTCTAATCCATTCTAAGCAATCATCTAGGATCAAGAAACCTTTGTTATTTAGAGTAGATTATCTCTGTAATTCAAGGTAATACTCATATTCAAACTTTGATTCAATTTCTATAACTATAACAATCTTAATTCGAGTAGAAATCTTACTTGAATTTGTTTTCGTGTCATGATTCTAGTTCAAGAACTTCCAAGCCATCCAAGATCCTTTGAAGCTAGATCAATTCTTGTCACTTCCAGTATGTTTACCTACTAAACTTGAGGTAGTAATGATATTCATAACATCATTCGATTCATATATATATAACTATCTTATTCGAAGATTTAAACTTGTAATAACTAGAACATAGTTTAGTTCATTCTAAACTTGTTCGCAAACAAAGTTAATCCTTCTAACTTGAAATTTAAAATCAACTAAATACATGTTCTATATCTATATGATATGCTAACTTAATGATTTAAAACCTGGAAACACGAAGAACACCGTAAAACTGGACATACGCCGTCGTAGTGAAACCGGGGGCTGTTTTGGGTTAGATAATTAAAAACTATGACAAAATTTGATTTAAAAGTTGTGATTCTGGGAAAATGATTTTTCTTATGAACATGAAACTATATCCAAAAATCATGGTTAAACTCAAAGTGAAAGTATGTTTTTCAAAATGGTCATCAAGACGTCATTTTTTCGACTGAAATGACTACCTCTACAAAAACGACTTGTAACCTGTATTTATGACTATAAACCTATAATTTTTCTGTTTAGTTTCATAAAATACAGTTCAATATGAAACCATAGCAAGTTGATTCACTCAAAACGGATTTAAAACGAAGAAGTTATGGGTAAAACAAAATTGATTAAAAATGGTTAATTTAACTACGGGATGAATTGACAAAAATCTATACTAACCATATCCTAACTAACTTATATTGTATTATACATGTATTCTAACATATATTATGTAATCTTGATAGACCATAGACACGTATACTATGTTTTGACATATCATATCGACGTCATCTATGTATATTATTTGGAACAACCATAGACACTCTATATGCGGTAATGTTCGAGTTAGCTATACAGGGTTGAGGTTGATTCCAAAATATTATATATACTTTGAGTTGTGATCGAGTCTGAGACTTGTATACACTGGGTCGTGGATTGATTCGAGATAATAGATATTGATTTATTTCTGTACTACTAGCTGTGGACAACTAACTGTGAACTACGAACGTTGGACTGTTAACTTAACAAACTTAAATCGTTAAAACATAATAAAACATATTGTGAATATATTTCGATCATACTTTAATATATATGTATATATTTGTTATAAGTTCGTGAATCAACCCGTGGCCAAGTCTTATTTTCCAACGAAGTGAAAATACGTGAAAGTGAGTTATAGTCCCACTTTTAAAATCTAATATTTTTGGGATGAGAATACATGCAGGTTTTATAAATGTTTTTCAAAATAGACACAAGTACTTAAAACTACATTCTATGGCTGGATTATTAAACCGAATATGCCCCTTTTAGTCTGGTAATCTGAGAATTAGTGAACAAACACCCTAATTGACGCGAATCCTAAAGCTAGATCTATCGGGCCCAACGAGCCCCATCCAAAGTACCGGATGGTTTAGTACTTCGAATTTATCAAGTCCGAAGGTTGTCCCGGAATGATGGGGATATTCTATATGCATCTTGTTAAGGTCGGTTACCAGGTGTTCACCATATGAATGATTTTTATGCAGATTGCTATATGCATGCATGTTGTTTATGAGAAATGGAAATATGAAATATTGTGGTCTATTATTACAATTTGATAAATATATACGTTAAACCTATAACTCACCAACATTTTTGTTGACGTTTAAAGCATGTTTATTCTCAGGTGATTATTAAGAGCTTCCGCTGTTGCATGTTAAATAAAGACCAGATTGGAGTCTGCATGCTTGTATAATATTGTTTTAAAACTGCATTCGAAGTCTTAAGTTGATGTGTAATATTATTGTAAACCATTATGTAATGGTCGTTTGAAAATGCTATATGTTAGATTATCATTATTTGATAATCGTCGTAATATTTTTAAACCTTTATCGATAAAATAAAGGTTATGGTTTGTTTTAAAAATCGAATGCAATCTTTGAAAAACGTCTCATATAGAGGTCAAAACCTCGCAACGAAATCAATTAATATGAAACGTTTATAATCAATATGAACGGGACATTTCAACTGGTGTATGTGTTAGTACACACAGCTCGGTGGCTGCACAGGTACTTCCAGGCGCATCCAATAGTGGTGTAAACGGACCAACCAGTAATACAGGTATAAGTTGTGACACGCGCATCCCGATCTCTCACTTTGCACAATCTAGTAAGACGCTAAATACGCGCTTGAATTAATTGTGGTTTACTGCTAACATCTGATAACAGGTGTTGTACAAGCCTGAGGTATCGGTTTGATTGGCTAAGTGGGCTATTGAATTGGGAGAGCATGAAATCAATTACTCTCCGCGCACGGATTACTTGGCCGAAACTTACGGAGAAGTATAGGCACTCGCGGAAAGAACTACAATGGGTCATGACGAAAAACAGGTATGGGAATTGTATACAGATGGTGCTTGTGGAACCGAAGGCGCGGGCACTGGACTGGTCCTCACAAGCCCTGACACAGAGGAGCACACTTATGTGCTCCGATTCATGTTCGCTGCGACTAACACCGAATCTGAGTATGAAGCATTACTATCCGGGATTTTCATAGCGCAACAACTCGAAATAAAACACTTGGACGCGTACGTGGACTCACAGTTGGTCGCTAACCAGGTCAATGGGTCGTTTAGAGAGCATGAAGCCTCTATACAGCAATACATGGAACTAGTGCACGAATTGGCAAATGAATTCGATGTTTTTCGGTTAACACAGGTTCCTAGGGGATAAAACAAGAAAGCAGGCGCGCTTAGTAAGTTGGCCCCCCTGGCCTTCGATTATCTGCGCAAGAACGTATGGGTTGAAGTGCTAATAGAAAAATCTATTAATGAGAAATTAAGTATTGCGCCCATCGAGGAGGAAAACTCGATTTGGATGACACCGTTAGTGAAATACCTAACTGATCAGTCCCTATTTGACACGAACGTTTGTGCTTAATTACGTGAAATTAATCATGTGTGAGTGAAAAACGAGATACTTTGATATGGTTTTGTGTTTTACAGGCAAGAAAAGATATTGGTGTGAAACGTGGTAGAAAATAGCGGTTAAAGGCGGATTGCAGGCAAGATTGAAGAGATCGAAAAATGACCCAGAAATTATAACTGGCATAAAATACGCCAGTAGTGGCGTAAAATACGCCATATACCAGGTCTATTCAGAGCAAAATCCAATCTCTGGCGTAAAAATACGCCCAAGCTGGAATAACACTGGCATAAAATACGCCAGGTATGGCATAAAATACGCCTACAAAAAAAACTGGTGCCGGGAAATACGAATTTTAGCTTTGTGCCCAAGTTATCCAACCCCTATATAAGGAGAGCATTAGGGTTACGAAAGAGACACTTATTCCATCAGTTTTTGCAGCAGAGATCATCCTTAAACACACCATAACACTCCCAAATCATCATTGCTCAAGGATTCAAGCTAGGATTAAAGTGTTGTTCATCATGAAATCTTCAAGAATCTCCATGATCATCATCACGAACATGCTTGGCTAGTCTTCTTAACTTTATCCTTTCCATGAACAATTAAAATATGTATGATTTCATTCAATAATATGTGGTTTGTGATGTTTTAATACTTTTGGATGATGGTATTGTGAACCAAATCAATTGTTGATTAATGCAAGTTATATGTTTTGTTATTGCAACTTAAATTATTGTGATTTAACAGTGTGTTCTTGATCCAACTTAGTGTTAATTAGATTAGGGATAAAGACATATTGTCTAGGTTACATAGTTTAATCCCAAGATAGTAGAAGTAATGAACTTAAGAAGTCTTGTCTATGAGATTTGATCAACATTTGGTAAACATAATACTTGTTTGAATGAATACATGTTAGATTGGGATTGTGAAAGGATAAAGGCTTTACTCTCATTGTTTACATCTCAATACTCTCAATTGCAGTTTAGTTTAAGTTTTAAGTTTTAATATTAGTTGATACATCTTAGTAGTTTTTAGTTAAACAACCAAACCAACCTTGAAATTGCTTGCTAGTTAACCATAGCTTCCCTTGGAACAAATCCTACTTACCCTATCTAAAGTAGAGTAATTAGGCTATTTTTGACCTGCCCTTCGACACCGATCAAATTTTGGCGCTGTTGCCGGGGAAGTGTGCGCTTGATTTGCAAGCTCTTATTTTAATTGCTTTCTTGTTAAATTAGAAAAACCATAAAAATTATAAAATATAAAAATCCAAAAATATTGTTTCTTTTATTTTGTTTGTTAGTTTTACGCTCGGTATTCTTGTTTTTGTTGAAGTGCAGGTTAGTGTATGCAAACTCGGAGTTCAGGAGATCAAAATATTGAGCCTTTAAATCCAGAAATCGAGAAATCTGCAAAAGCTAATCGAAAAGCTACAAGAAACTTAAAGGGATCGACAGTGGCTTCAACTTCCACTCAACCACAGCTAGAGTCACATCCGATTGTTCCACTAAACTCTCCTAAATCAGATTTCGATACTGAAGTGGAAGTTTTTAATCAACGAAACGAGATGGCTGAGCAACAAAGAGGGGTAGACACCTACTACCAACCGGGTGATTATAAGGATCATTCACCCATTGTTTTTCCCGCACCGGCAGGGGGAAACACATGACGATTTGAGGTCCGACCTCAACTCATTTCGATCTTGCCAACCTATCGAGGTATGGCTAATGAGGAACCATATGAACACATCACTGAATTTAATGAGATATGTGCTACTAATCAGGTAAATGGTTTCACTGATGATGAGGTACGTCTGCGATTATTTCATTATTCACTTAAAGATAAGGCAAAATGATGGTTTCTCTCTTTGCCCGCCCGGAGTATTAATACTTGGGCGGAGATGAAAAAACGGTTTTTAGAGGAGTTTTATCCTATAAGTAAAACTTCAGACATGCGTACGCAAATAAAATCTTTTAGGCAATTGCCTGGTGAACTTTTTCATGAAGCGTACGAACGTCGGAAGGAATTACTTAGGGCATGCCCACACCATGAGATACCAAAGTGGGAATTGGTTAAAGTTTTCTATGAAAGTTTGGATTCCCAGAATAGGCAATTCCTGTTGGCGGCTAGTGGTGGGGCGTTTTTAACTTGATCTAGTGAGGACGAATGGACGTTCTTTGAGCAGTTAAGCAAGGGTTCGAAACCCAAGCTTCAGTACTGAAATGACCCGTCCATAATACTATCAACGAGGTATGTTATTCATTGGTCCCATAACAAGGTATTTGACCTCTATATGATACGTTTTAGAAAATATTGCATTCGTTTCATAAAAAGCACACCATTATTATACATAATGCATGTTTTAAACAAATGGGCAATTATTTAAGGAATAATCCCCATATTACATTAGTTTCCAAATACTACACACGTGACATAATAGTTGAATATAATACATGACAAAGGTTTTATTGAATGCAACACTTCATTTAAACAAAAGAATGAGACTCCATGCACAGCTTGCTCAGATAATGCAACAGCGAAAGACTTTCTTAAGGACCTGAGAATAAACATGCTTACACAGTCAACACAAAGGTTGGTGAGATATAGGTTTTAAAGCCAGCATAAGATATAATAATAGACCACAAGATTTCATGTTATAAATGTTTCAGCAAAGATATTCTATATGTTGTTGAGCGCCCAGTAACTATACTTAACAGATGTTTTCCGTGCATAATCCCTTTTCAAAGTTATCTATACACCGTACCAAGTGTAGTAAAACGAAGTACTAAACACCCGTTATGAACTAGTGCTAACTAGCCCAAGTGGGGTTGTCAAACCCAATAGATCTATCAATAGGATTCGAGCTTACATGTTAACCACATGTAACAAATAGTTACCAGACTATTAGGAATATATACAAAGGTACAACTCAACATAGAATATATATTTAAGTACTTGTGTCAATTTCGAAAAACAAAAGATGCATGTATTCTCATCCCAAAATATTTGTAGAGTTTAAAAATGATACTATATACTCACAGTCGTAAAAGTATAGTTTTAACAAGTTTTCAACTTATTAAAATATAGCCGACGTCCTTAGATTCACAAACCTATAATAATAATAACGATTTAGATAATAATACATATGAACAAAATTAATATAGCAAGTTCATATAATACTTATATAATAATTTTAACATTTTATGTTAGCAGTCCATTGTTAGTAGCCCTTTGTTAGTAGCCCAAAATAGTCCAACAGTCCAATAATCGGTATATATATATATATATATATATATATATATATATATATATATATTCTTATAATTACCCCACGATGTATTGTGTACGTATTGTCTTGCATCAATCCAGAGACGTGTTGACTTAGGATTTATCAAAACATATTGTGCACGTATTGTCATGGATCGTACCAAGATTATCATATATATACAATCTCAGAATTAACCAAGATTATAATATTTTGTTATACTAATGATAACATGTCCAAATATATATAGGATATAGGAAAAGTTATCAAGGATATGGTTAATATAGTTTTTATAAGATAAATTTCGTCCATACAACGTTAATTTTAGCAGATTTTGTTTTGCTCGCCAAAAATTCATTACAACTCCGTTTAAAGTGAATCAAATTGCTATAGATTCCTTAAGAAGTTAATTTTTCAAAACAAATTCGAAAAGTTCATCCCATATATTAATTTTTATACTTTTACCCTCTTTTTGTGCCGGTGGACAGATTTGGAAGAATCCTGGCATCCACCCAATATATGATTTTTGATAAAATACTTCCACTTTGTCTAAAATCATGAAATTTTTTTACTGAAAGTATTAGTTACATATATTAACATATTTTCAAAGTCTTAGCTTCGAACTCAAAGTCTAAGATATGTTTTTAATTCCCAACCCAAAACAGTCCGCTTTTACCGAATGAAGACTAGTTGATGTATGTTAAGTTTTTAAGGTGTTCATCATATATACAAGTTATAAGTTCTTATAATAGTTTAATATAATATCATAATATGTATAAATAAGTGTTGTTAGGGTTAGATTAGATTAGTTTTCAAACAAGTATAGAATCATCCAAACTATGTTCTAGTTGTTATTAACTATGATCTTTTATATAGATAGTTATAATCATATGAATTAAACAAGAGTTTTGGTAAGGCTAATACCTTGATTTAAGAAAGGGAAGTAGCTGAATATGAAGAGGGTTTCTAGAGCTTGAAAGACTTCTTGAAAGGGTGCTTAAAGATAACCAAACTTGGAAACAAAACTTAAATCAAAGGAGGTGTTCTTGATTACTACTTCTATCGTGTTTATGGATTGTTTTTTTTTAACTAGTTTTTGTTGTAGATAATGAAGGCTTATTAGAACTTGAAGAGTAGATATTAGAGAGTGTTTTTAGAGAGAAAGAATAAGAGAATACTTAGAAGAGAATTGAAAGTAGAATGGATGTAAATGTGTGTAAAAAAAATACCATGTAAGGTCTTTATATACTAGTTGTATTTTGTTGTTTTATGACAAATATCTAGGATAAGTTAAATACCATGAGGTCATGCATGACATAATAAGATTGATGATGTCATGCATGACATAATACATCAATCATGCAAGTTACTATTGGTATATACGAATAGTAAATACTTTATGTTGTCTTTTTTTGACTAATATCTAGTATATGTTAAATTGATGATGTCATGCATGACATAATAAGATTGATGATGTCATGCATTGACTAATATCCTTTATATGTTTTTGTATATTATTAAGTGTATTTAATACTTTTAAGGTTGTATTTATACTCATAATACATTGTCTGTAAATACATTTTAACATAAGTTAATTACGTCGTTTAAATAGTAATATATATATTGTTCGAAAACTCTCTAAATTAATAGTATGAAAATGTATATATAATACCTTCTTAATATACTTAATGAGATATTTAATTATCATATTTTCAAGTTATATATATATATATATATATATATATATATATATATATATATATATATATATATATATATATATATATATATATATATATATATAATTAATACAAATTATGACGTTCGTGAATCGTAGGAATAAAAGGGTAATTGATTATATGAACACAGTTCAAAGTTTTTGAGATTTCCACATTACAGACTTTGCTTATCGTGTCGAAATTTTTGGGTCGTCACAGTACCTACCCGTTAAAGAAATTTCGTCCCGAAATTTGATTGGGATGGTCATGGTTGACAATAAGTATATTTTCATGACGCATATGAGTTGGAAATTAGAGTTTTATCATCATTGAGTAATATGGATAAAACAACTCGATTATGTGAAAAGTACGAGCAAAGCTATCGCAAAAGAGTGAAATGAGAAAAATAAAGTTTCGTCATATCTTTTGACGTAGATAGGGTTGATTTTCGGAGTTCAAGGGATTTAGAGAAAATCTTCGTAATTAGATTTGGTTTTTCGATAATTAAGGAAATTATGATCTTCTTTGGTAAAATGCAATAATCTGTTTCGATTGCTCTGTCGGATATTTCACTATAAATCCCCTCCCTTCGTTTCTTTATTTCCATAACCCACCCTTCTATTCTTTTTCCCTCAACTCATACTTTAAAGCATTCGTCAATATGCTCCATCCAGTTCTGATTCTTGATATACTCCTAACTTTTATATCTGTTATTCTTCTTTTTCATCTGCTGCCGGAAGAATCTATTTACATCTACTATACTCTTAGTTTTATAGTGTTTTTAGTCCTCCCGTGTCTTTATATTGCTATATGTATCGATATATACGGTTTTTAATTTCTGGGTTGTTGTGGGATTTTATATCTTCCTTTATATTTCGATTCTCTGCTTCTGTCTTTCTATAATCATTGACATCCACAGTTAATACTCTCTCCAATTTACTGTGATTTATACTCCTCTTTATACTTCGAAGCTTCATGTTTTTGTCTTCTCTTCTCGACCTTAAGTACAGTAAGTAATTGCCCAGAATTCGTGGGTATAGATTTCGAAATGAACATTGTTAATGTTCTGAGAAGGAAATTGTAATGACACGATCTTGATTTGTCAAATTACCAGAATATCCGGAAAAATAGAATTATCAAGAAGATATGTTCTTAATATGTTTGGAGATTAGGTAGAATGTAAGAGTCGTGTAACATGGCACATGATGACGTTATGGTCTGTGAATCATCATGTTTCATTAGAAACTCAGCATGACTTACTGTAATATAATCACATTGATCAAGTGTCATTATATTATACTAACTCATTCTTTAGTTCCCAACATTACTTCAAAAACATTCATACTTTACACTCAGAGGTTTCAGATGTTTAGAAACTAAAACAATTTCCTTTATGATCTGATACAGATAACCCGAGGAGATAAATGATTTAAGATAAGAATGGTTATGAAAATATCTTTAGAAATATCGAGGATATTTATAATGAAAGATATGATGATATCTTAGAATATCTAAGATCAGAGGATAATGAAGAATATTGTTCGCAAGGGTTTAGAGTAAGGAGTAAGGTATTCACTAAAGACGTTAGTAGACACTGAATCATTTGGATTCTCTGAAGGCAGATTTAGTCTTTGTGATTTGTCCACAGCCTCCTTCACGATTTGCTCAATCCATTTTCCAGTTCCAAACCTTCTCTTCTTTTGAGCTTTGCCAACACACTATTCTTTATCATCAAACTTTTAACTGTTACTGTTGTCTACAGTTTCTGCTGTTTCATTCAGCTTTTTCAAAATTTAGGGTATTGATTCGTAGACTGGGTGCTATTCAGAATTTCAGAATTGAAGGTCAAAATTTCCAGGAGTGACACGTTATATGTATATATATAATTGTTGAGGTGAAAATGCTGCGAGATTCGAGATTGATGATTGATGATTCCCGGTAGTTGGTATGGAAATTATTGTTACAGGATGTAGATGAGCACATGATGGGGTTTCATGAATAATATAGATATTTTTCAGAGAGACTAAAGCCGAAGTTGCTGGTACATCTGCTGATAATGTGGTGGAATATAAAAGGATCCCCCGTAACGATGGCGAAAGGGCAACGTATATATCGAGGTTATAATAAGGCTAGTCCGACTGAAAAGTCGAAGTTGACTTGCTGGAGCTGTAACAAAACTGGCTACTTTGAAAAGGGATTGAAAAGTTATTTTTGGTAATAAATGCCAAAAGATCTGACCCAGATACGTGTTAAACTTCTACTTAGGTTCCGGGAGTTTTCCAGATGTATGACTTTCTTTTTGTAGGTAACGTGTGGTTGGATCACCCTCTCGATTGTTTCTTAATTGAGGTGTTTTCAAAAATCATGAAGGGTTTGAATGCAGATAATAATCGTCCATATACCTATGATGTTCTATAATTTTGAATGATACGAATATTTTTTTGGATTTTATGAATAGAAGTGATGTCATATCACAGTTTTGAAATCAAAGTATAGCTTTGAAAGATGTAGGAATTTAAGAGTGATGTCTCCTGTTTAAATCTTGACTTGGATTCTGATCTATCAAAATCAGAATATGTAATCGAATTTGGATGAAAATGATTGTTTCGTATTTTTATGAAAGAATGTATATTGTTGTGAAAGTAGTGAGTATAGTTGATGATTTGCTGAATCAGAATCGAAGAATGTTGGGGACATATATCACTCAGTGCCTTCCCAGCTAACCGCCTGGTAAACACTAAGCGTACCTCAGACACTGATTTTATAGCCATGCCTCTCGAAAAAGCCAACCATAATCGGACCGCGAGGAGTAAGAGCCAATGCTTCGTCACAGGTAACACTGTGAGAACCCCCTCTACGATTAAGCTGACGAGACAGCTTAAACCAGCTCTGATACCAACTAAAACAACCCTTCCATAATACTATAAACGAGGTACGTTATTCATTGGTCCCATAATGAGGTATTTGAACTCTATATAATACGTTTTAGAAAATATTGCATTCGTTTCATAAAAAGCACACCATTATTATACATAATGCATGTTTTAAACAAAGGGGCGATTATTTAAGGAATAATCCCCATATTACATTAGTTTCCAAATACTACACACTTGACATAACAGTTGAATATAATACATGACAAAGGTTTTATTGAATGCAACACTTCATTTAAACAAAAGCATGAGACTCCATGCATAGCTTGCTCAGATAATGCAACAGCGAAAGACTTTCTTAAGGACCTGAGAATAAACATGCTTAAACAGTCAACACAAAGGTTGGTGAGATATAGGTTTTAAAGCCAGCATAAGATATAATAATAGACCACAAGATATCATGTTATAAACATTTCAGCAAAGATATTCTATATGTTGTTGAGTGCCCAGTAACTATACTTAACAGATGTTTTCCGTGCATAATCCCTTTTCAAAGTTATCTCTACACCGTACCAAGTGTAGTAAAACGAAGTACTAAACACCCGTTATGAACTAGTGCTAACTAGCCAAAGTGGGGTTGTCAAACCCAATAGATCTATCAATAGGATTCGCGCTTACATGTTAACCACATGTAACAAATAGTTACCAGACTATTAGGGATATATACAAAGGTACAACTCAACATAGAATATATATTTAAGTACTTGTGTCTATTTCGAAAAACAAAAGATGCATGTATTCTCATCCCAAGAAATTTGTAGAGTTTAAAAATGGGACTATATACTCACAGTCGTAAAAGTATAGTTTTAAAAAGTTTTCAACTTACTAAAATATAGCCGACGTCCTTGGATTCACAAGCCTATAATAATAATAACGATTCAGATAATAATACATATGAACAAAATTAATATAGCAAGTTCATATAATACTTATATAATAATTTTTAACACTTTATGTTAGTAGTCCATTGTTAGTAGTCCTTTGTTAGTAGTCCAAAATAGTCCGAAAAGTCTAACAGTCCAATAATCGGTATATATATATTAACATATTTCCAAAGTCAACTCAAAGTCTAAGATAGGTTTTTAATTCCCAACCCAAAACAGTTCGCTTTTACCGAATGGAGACTAGTTGATGTATGTTAAGTTTTTAAGGTGTTCTTCATATGTTTAATATTTTAACATAACATCATAATATGTATAAATAAGTGTTGTTAGGGTTAGATTAGATTAGTTTTCAAACAAGTTTAGAATCATCCAAACTATGTTCTAGTTGTTATTAACTATGATCTTTTATATAGATAGCTATAATCATATGACTTGAACAAGACTTTTGGTAAGGCTTGATGTGTGAGCGAAGGGGTACAAAATATTATTATTTTTTACTACAAAATACTATTAAATACGCTACAATTTTACACAAGTTATTTATTTCTTTATAGAATGGATATACCTAAACCTTGCTACAACACTTATAGGCAGTGTACCAAATCGTAGAGTAGTGTAGTTTTTAGTAAGTCCGGTTCGTTCCACAGGGAGCTGGCGAAGTTTAACACTATATTTATTTTAAACTATATATGTATGTATGTATGTATGTATATATATATATATATATATATATATATATATATATATATTAATATAGTAGTATTATTATAATTATAAAGGGGGTTTTTATCGTTTAATGAACGGTTTGTCGATTTTATATTTTAAGCGTAAAGATAAATAACGATAATATAAATGACAGAATTTAAATTGCGATAAAGTAAATTGCAGTAATTAAAATGACAGTAAATAAAGGTACGATGAAATATGAAATAAAAGTATTATGCTTATTTAAACTTCCGTAACCTTGATGTTTGACGTTTTGATTTTAATTTATTACTCTGGGTTAATTGTCCTTTGTCCTGGATTAATTGAAACCTATCTGGTTTTTGTCCATAATAGTTCATCGGTCATAATTATAAAATGCTCGTCAAATTAACCTTATTTCCGAATTCAAATATTCCACTAATTAGGGATTTAAACTGTGACGCAGTTATCACTTCTGTCAACAATTACACTAGTTATCACTGTATGTAATTCACCCCTGTTTTGATTAGATATGAATATTAATGTACCCACTTGATCAGTTTGAATAATCAATTACTTAACCCAAATAATTAATTAAATAATTATAATAGATTCCGTATGAATGTCACTAAATAGGACAACCATAATAATTATTAATTATTAAGTTAATTAATTTGAAGATAGGTTCGACAGACTCCAATGAGTTGTCACTCAATTAGACAATACCTCCCATCTATTAATAGTCCATAGTCAAATGCCCACAAGTGTCGGTCTTTTGTTCAAACATTAATTATGGTACTAAATCCAATAACTTCGTCTTTAATATTTAGTCTAACATCATGATTACTTCGGCTCAAGTAAGCATAATAATAACTTAGTTATGATACATTAATTTAAAAAGGAAGAACATAGCTTACAGTGATTATTTATCGCGTAGCGTTACACGGACAGAGTTCCGACTTTAAAACCAGTAAAACATTTCTTACAATAACCCAAATTATTATTATTATTAATATTAAATTAAAATTAAAATTATAAAATATAAATATAAATATAAATTGAGAGAGATAGATAGATCAGGGGTGATGGATTCGGCAGAAGCTTGTGCCTTTTATAGGCAGATTTTGAATTTGGCTGCTCCGCGAGTGCGGAGGTTTTGTGCCTCACAGCTCCGCGAGTACGGAGCTTCGGATTCCAGCTCACCAAATTGAGTTAAACGTGGGCTGCTAAATAATATAATATATAATATAATAATATATAATTTTATATAATTTTATATATATTATATTATATTCTTGTGCATAGTTGACTTGTAATTTTAGCTCCGTTGAGTTGTACGTTGATACTCGGTTTATGTCTCAGTTCCGAATTTTTGAACGCCTTTTCGTACGGTTAGATATCTTGTACTTTGCGTTTCGCGGCTTATACTCTTGTCATTTTTAGGCGTTTCTCATCAATAAATTGAACCACTTGGATTGTACTTTGTACTTTTTAGCTTTTTGGTCATTTGTGTCTTCAAATCGTTGTTTTCTTCTTTTGTCTTCACACTTATTTATTTAAACGATTATTACATAAAAATAGAACAATAGTAACTAAAAGCTTTACATATTGGAAGGATATTGATATTAAATATATGTTCCTTTTTAGCATTATCAAATATCCCTACACTTGAACGTTGCTTGTCCTCAAGCAATACAGAACTTGAAATTAAATCACACTTCACTCGAATTATTTTTTTATTCTCACACTTTATACATCAGTGATTTTAATACGGCGGTATAAACAATGATAGTAATGATGTGGTTTACAGTCCCACATAACTATGAAAATGTAGATCCTTTAAGGAAATTGGATCTGTATGAAAATATTTGATCTTTTGAAAATTCATTCTAGCTTTTACCCTAGATAAGTTTTCCGAAATAACCCTTCACCGGTGTTCGTAAAATGCTTTTGTGGATTTTGTGGGTTTCAGATTTGAAAATTTTAGCTCAAAACTTACGGTTTTGTGTCACCCACTTGCTAACCTTGTATTAGGAAAGCAACACGTCCAGTATACTTGCTCCGTATATTACCTTTCGGTAAACTACCGTCCGGTTGTAAAGGAAAGTGTTGAACAAGCAACTGTTAAGGCAATGTCTTATGACATGCAAATGTTCATGGTCGACAACGTGTCGGATGCAATTACAATCCTTTGTAGGAGAAATAGTAAAGATCACCCTATAATTTTTCGGTCTGGCACAAGGTCCTGTCTTTGACCATGCTATGCAACCACCGTTCTTACGGTTGACACCCGATTTGGTTCAGGTGACCTAATGAATTCATGAATTCTCAGGATTTTACGTTCAATGGTAATGAACGCAATAAAAATAGGTTTTCAGAAAACAAATCGGTTTTAATTTTGATCAAAATATTTTCTCGTTCAAGCTTGAGTTTAGATATCATTGAATTCCATGAGTTTGTAATTCTCAATCTTTAGAGTCAATCTCAAGGATTGAGTAATATCAGGCTTAAATGCTGATTTTTAATCTTTAAGTAGATTATCCTTTCTAGGGGTCTGATTCATTAGTCTTATCAATCTAATTTGCACGGTGCCCTCCCCATTTTACGAGACAGATCCTCTCATGGTTAGGATAAGTTTGACCACTTGGAGAACCTGTTTGATGCTGAGGTCCGTGAATTTCCTGCTGATTTTAGAGATGACTTTTCAAGATTTTTCGTCAACCTACAGCTGGTCTGGACGACAACTTCCTGACCTAAATCAAGAAGCGCGTGTCTTTTTCGGAAGACTTTAATTCCTTTTAATGATGGAATTGATTCGTCGTGTAGATCCATCTTTCTTTCGAATATATATTACAGTAAATCGGGTAAAACTGATTAGTTTAGTCCAAAGCACAAGTACCTGCAATAATCTTGTACAAATATGTGATATATGTTTTGAAGAACTTGGTAAATTCTTTTCACACTTAGCTTTTATTTATTCTTTTCTTTGCCTTTTTATTCTCCTTTATTCCATTTTAAATGAATTCAAGCATTTTGGGTTGTTTCTCCATTTATGTTCTCTCCGAGGTAACAATAATTTCGGTATTATAACCTAGTTTCATTGTTCATAAATATGTATAAACATAATTTTGAATTCATTTAGTTGAAAATTTTTCAAATTATTCACAAAATTTGGCAATTAAACCAAGTGTAAACCCGAGAGAATTTATAACTGATGTCAAAGCTAAGGGGTATAAAATACTATTAAAGTTTACAAGGAAATACTATTAAATACGATACAATTTTACACAAGATATTTATTTATTTATTGAATGGATATACTTAAACCTTGCTACAGCACTTATAGGCAGTGTACCTAATCGTACAGTAGTGTAGTTTTTAGTAAGTCCGGTTCGTTCCACAGGGAAATCTTTAAACAAAGCTTAACGCTATATTAGTTTACTTTTATAAAAATACAAATATATATAAGTAATATTATTATTATAAAGGGGGGTTTTTACCGTTTAATGACCGGTTTGTCGATTTTAAAACTTTAGTCGCAGTTAAAACCAAATGTAAAATAATATAAATACAAGACTTAAATTAAAGCGTAAAGTAAATAATGATAATGAAATTGCGAAGAATAAAAGTGCGATAAAATAAACTTGCGATAATTAAAAAGTACGATAATTAAAAGTGCAATTAAATATAATAACAATAAATAAAAGTGCTATAATTAGAAGTGCAATTAAATATAAAATAAAGGAAATTAAATATGAAATAAAAGAATTATGCTTATTTAAACTTCCGTAATCATGATGTTTGACGTGTTGATTTTAGTTTTATGCCCATGGGTTAATTGTCCTTTGTCCTGGATTATTTAATATGTCCATACGGATTTGTCCATAATAGTCCATCAGTCATAAATATAAAGAGCGAAAGCCTTCGTCAAATTATTCTTATTCCCGAAGTCAAATATTCCAACTAATTGGGGATTCGAATTGTAACAAGGTTTTAATACTTTGTTTAATGAATACACCAGGGTATCGACTGCGTGTAAACCAAGGTTTTATTACTTTGTTAACAATTACATCAATTACCCTTGAATGTAATTCACCCCTGTTTCAACAAGTCTATTAACTAATAATCCAGTTCCGTATCCGGTAAAATGAATAATTATTGGTATTTATAGATATCCCGCCCACCGTACCCAGTCAAGCGTATGTGGTTATATATAAATACGTCGAATTATAAGTTTGTATATTAAATTAACAAGGTATTGTTTAGTTAATATAAAACCCATTAATAGCCCATAGTCTAATTTCCACAAATGTCGTTCTTTTATCCAAACCCAAATTATGGTACAAAGCTCAATTACCCAATTTTAGTAATTAGCCCAACATCATGATTACTTCGGATTAAATAAGCATAATAATAACTTAGCTATGAGACATTAATGTAAAAAGGTTGAACATAACTTACAATGATTAAAAATAGCGTAGCGTTACACGGACAGAATTTCGACTTACACCCTTACAACATTCGCTAACATACCCTTATTATTAAGATTAAAATTAAAATTAAAATTAAAATATAAATTATATATATATTTTACGTATATAGATAGAGAGAATGATATATGATGGATGAAAAATGCTCAGAATTCGGTTGCTTTTATAGGGACTTTCAAAACTTGGGGCTCCGCGACTCGCGGCCTATTTTGCCTTCAAACTCCGCGAGTCGCGGAGTTTGTAAATACAGCTCACCAGCTTTTGGAGTCTTTCTTGCCGACGATTTATTTATAAATATAATATATATATAATTAATATAATTAATTATATATTATATTATATTTATATACATAGATAACTTGTAATTTTTAGTCCGTTGCGTCGAGCATTGAGAGTTGACTCATGTCCCGGTTCCGGATTTTCGAACGTCCTTGCGTATAATTTAATATCTTGTACTTTGCGTTTTGAATCTTGTACTCTTGTAATTTCGAGACGTTTCTTATCAATAATTGGAACCTCTTTGATTGTGTTTTGTACTTTTGAGCTTTTTGGTCGTTTGCGTCTTCAATTCGTCGAATCTGTCTTTTGTCTTCACCTTTTATTATTTAAACGAATATCACTTGTAAATAGAACAATTGCAACTAAAAGCTTGTCTTTCTTGAGGAATAATGCTATGAAATATATGTTCGTTTTTAGCATTATCAAATATTCCCACACTTGAGCGTTGCTTGTCCTCAAGCAATATCGTCTTGAAATACTAGAATCACTTCTTTATTCTTCACACTTTGTACATCAGTGATTTCTATACGGCGGTATAAACAATGGTAGTAACGATATGGTTTACAGTCCCACATGACTATAAAAATTTAGATCCATTAAGGAAATTGGATCTTTATGAAAATATTTGATCTTCTGAAAATTAAATCTAGTTTTTACCCTAGATAAGTTTTCCGGAATAACCCTTTACCGGTGTTTGCAAAATATTTTTGTGGGTTTGGTGGGTTTCAGATTTGAAAATTTTAGCTCAAAACTTGCGGTTTTGTGTCACCCACTTGCTAACCTTGTATTTGGAAAGCAACACGTCCAGTTTACTTGTCCCGTATATTACCTTTCGGTAAACTACCGTCCGGTTGTAAAGGAAAGCATTGAACAAGCAACTGTTAAGGCAATGTCCCCTGACATGCTTTTAATTATGGTCTATAACGTGTCGGACGCAATTACTATCCTTGGTAGGAGCAATAGTAAAGCTCACCCTTATAATTTTTCGGTTTGGCACAAGGTCCTATCTTTGACCATGCTATGCAACCACCGTTCTTACGGTTGACACCTGATTTAGTTCAGGTGACCTAATGAATTCCAGGTGAATTCCTAGGATTTCACGTTCAATGGTAATGAACGCATTGAAAATGGGTTTTCAGAAAACAAATCGGTTTATAGTTTTGATCAAAATATTTTCTCGTTCAAGCTCGAGTTTAGATATCATTGAATTCTATGAGTTTGTAATTCTCAATCTTTAAGGTCAATCTCAAGGATTGAGTAATATCAGGCTTAAAAGCTGATTTTTTATCTTTTAAGGAGATTATCCTTTCTGGGGATCTGATTCATTAGTCTTATCCAGCTAATTTGCATGGTGCCCCCCCATTATACGAGATAAATCCTTCTCATGGTTAGGATAAATCTGACCACTTGGCGACCCTGTTTAATGCTGAGGTCCGTGGATTTCCTGCTGATTTTAGTGATGACTTTTCTAGATTTTTCGTCAACCTACAGCTGGTCTGGACGACAACTTCCTGACTTAAATCAAGAAGCGCGTTTCTTTTTCGGAAGACTTTACTTCCTTTTAATGATGGAATTGATTCATCATGTAGATCCATCTCTTCTTTTCTTTCATCGGGTAAAACAGTTTAGCTTAGTCCAAAGCAAAAGTATTTTCAGTTATTTGTACAAAAATATGTGATATATGTTTTGAATAACTTGGTAAATTTTCTCACACTTGGCTTTTATTTTCCTTTTTATCGTCCTCTATTCCATTTTAAATGAATTTTAACATTTTGGTTTGTTTCTCAATTTATGTCCTTTCCGAGGTTACAATAATTTCGGTGTTAAAACCTAGTTTTATCGTTCATAAATATGTATAAACATGATTTTGAGTTCATTTAATTGAAAATTTTGAAAAATTTTACTAGAATTGGGTAGTCAGTATATAAGACTAGGGCTGTTTTTTATTATCAGAGAGCACTAGATTCTAATACAACTACTGCTTTACTAGTATTTTTAATGGTAACCCAGTGTTTAAGATAAAAATTTTAAAATCCGAAAGAATTTAACCCCTTCCCACACTTAAGATCTTGCAATGCCCTCATTTGCAAGAAATCAGTAACAATTTAAATTATTGAGGGTGATTTGTGTGAAAATGATTAAATTTTTACCAAAGTTTCCAAATATATTGGCGTTTGTTTGCTGAATGATAAATGGTGCTCATCATTTGTTCATTCCGTCTTGTTGTTATTTCACATATATTTTGCATCTTGTCGTCAAAATTAGTTGCTTTTGCTGAACTTAATGCCAGTCTTTGAAAATGCGTTGTTTTACCCTGTTGTGTACATAAGATAAACTGCAAACATATATACATATTTTTGAAGTTTGGTATATTACCCCACATTCAAAAATTATTAAAATCTAAGAATAAAAGTTAGAAAATTATAAAAACTATTACAATATTAACATAAGTATTAAACGTATCAATATTACAAATTACAAAATAAATAAAACTAAGTAGACTAGGGATGATACTGGTACCAATAGGGGTTCCAAGCATAACCATAGGTGCTATAGAATGCTTCGGCAGGGTTATACGTAGGATACGGTGGTTGCATCTCTATAGTCCAGGGAGGGAATATGGGTTTTGGTGTAGGAATATAGTTTCTACCTATATGTTGGCAATGAGCTATGATTTGGTTCTGATGAACTTGCCAATCCTCAAATGCTCTCTGTCTAGCATTTTCGTACTCCTGTGAAGCTATAAACCTTTGCATTTCTTGCATCTCATTTCCCCCTCCTACATTACCTTGCTGTTGGTTTCTCTCAACCTGTGGATGTCTACCATGGTATTGTACTGCGGCATTATTTCGCCTCTTCAAAACTTTCGCACCATGGTATACATTTAAACCTATAGTATCGCGAGGTTCTGGTTCTTCTACTAATAATCCCCCCCGACTTATATCCACACCGAGATATTCAGCAATCAAAGTAATAAAAATACCACCTCCTATTATGCTATGCGGTCTCATCCCCCTAACCATAGCTGATAAATAATAACCCACACAATACGGTATACTTACAGCGCTTTGTGGGTCTCGAATACACATATGGTAAAACAAATCCTGTTCATTTACCTTTTCCTTGTTCTTACCTCTTTGTGTAATCGAATTAGCTAAAAACATATGAATCACTCTTAATTCAGCTCTATCTATATCCAAATAAGAGTAATTTCCCCCTTTGAATCGGTGATGGCTTGTCATTTAACTCCATACACCGTGTGTATCAAAATTTTCATCTATCTTTCTACCATTTAGTATCAATCCTCTACAATCGACAGATGCTAACTCCTCAGGCGTATATATACGTAAAGCCTGAGCCATGTCTAGTAAAGACATGTGACGCATCGAACCTCCTAACAAAAATCTAATAAAAGATCGATCGGTTAAACTAGCTACCCGATCATTCAACTCTATACTACACAACAATTCTTCACACCATACTTTATATACAGCTCTACGCATGGTGAATAAACGTACCCAGTCATTAAAAGTAGAATTACCATACCTCTGTACAAGTAATTCCCTAATTGGCCCGGCCAATTCTACAGCTTCTAAGGGTCCCCATTCTATGACCCTAGGTACCTCAACAACCTTGGAATGAAGAGTATGCAAACCCCTTTGGTATTTTGGATAATCTATCCAAAGTCTGTCAAATCTCAGGTTCGGGTGCAATTCTTCTAAGTGCATATCAGAAAATGTCATGACTGGGTGAGGTATATCTTGCTTGTAGTAGTTATCCACCTCCTGTTGTTCCGCATTCTCAGCAGGAGCATTGCGAGCTTGGGATGAAGATTCACCCCTTTCAGTCTGCAAAACACATCAAACACAATTTTTGTGCATCCAAATATGCATTAGTGTCAGCAAAATCATCAATCAAAATAATTACAATGACATGATCAATTTATATCAAACTTAAGCTCATTTTCACATTTTTATCAAATCTACACTTTTTCAAATAAGCATATACGAAAATGTTCGCCAAGTTCATAAGCATTCAACTCAAATAACATGTCAAAATAATCATTACTAGCAATTAAACAAGTTTCAAATGGCATTATCTCTCAAAAATCAAGTTCATGAATTTTAGACTTGAAAAAGTCCACTTTAATTCTCAAAATCATGTTTAGGCTCAAAGTTTGGATCATTTAACTACCTAGATATGTTACACTACTTAATTTAGCAACAATTCATGACAAAAATCGGCCATAACCTGTTTATATCAAAAAGCCCCAAATTTGCTCAAGAACACAAACCCTAGATTACTCAAAATTTGAAGTTTAAGGCTTCTAATCATGTTAAATAGCATCAATCTAGGTTATACAAGCATAATACATAAACAATTTAAGCCTAATTACACTAAAAAGCATCAAAATCAAATTGGGGAAAAAAATTGCTCAAGAACACTAATTTTCAAATTAAATGGTGTTTAGGTGTAGAAATTTACCGTTTTTCTTGAGTAATTCCTTGATAGCATCCTTCTCAACATGATTTTAGTAAAAAATTTGGTGATTAACGGTTAAAAATTGTGATTTTAGGGATGTTTTTTCGGGTTTTTGCGTGCAGTGTTTTCGCAGTTTGTTTGAGTTGTGGAGTGTAACTGAGCTGTTTCAGCTCCTTTTAATTTTTTCTGTAATCCGATCCCTCCGCGAGTCGCGGCATTTAAGCCTTCAAACTCCGCGAGTCGCGGAGTTTGGTTTTTTTTTTTTTTTTTTTATATATATCTTATACTAATTAAAACAATTAAGTAATTAATTTTAAAATTTTGTTTCCCTTGTTATTTAGGACGAGGTCGTTTCGGATCGATGTCCTAGTCCGTCCCTCGACAAAATTTTAAAATTTGTCTTTTTGTAGCGATTGTTTTAAAAGCTAAGATTTTTGGGGTTTTTTAATGTTTTTGGCATACTTTAATTCAATAAGATTAAAAATAATGATAATAAAAGTTCTCGTCCCTCCCTTGAGTAAAGCAATTTCGGTTCAAAGACCTAGTCTTCAACTTACGACGAATTTTAAAAATCATATTTTTAACTTAATGAGATAAAGTAAATTTTTGTTTTTAAATTCACACAATTTAAATATAAAATTCAAAATTAATATTAAAAATTCACACCAAACTTAAAATTTAAAATGCATAAAATTTAAAATTCATATTTTAAAAATAAAAAATTCACACCAATCTTAATTTAAAAATTCATATTATAAATTCACACCAAACTTATATTAATTTTTCAAATATTTACAATTTTAAATATATTGTTTTTACAAAGTTTAGAATATTAAATTAAGATTTATATATTAATTTTAAAAACATGGTAAAAATAAAATTAAAAATCTTTTTGGCTTTTTATCCCACTTTAATCAATCAAATATTATCAAAAATATGTGCCCCTCTTTTCGGTAAAGTAATTTCGGTTCCAAGACCTAATTTAACTCATGACGAATTTTTGAAATATTTTGGGTTGATTGATTAAAGATATTTATACCTTAAGAATAAACGTTAAATTTCGCAGTGATGTAATAAATTTTTGTATGATATCAACAATTTCGGTCGCCAAACCTAATTTTATTCAATACCAATTTAATACTTTTTAGCGAACAAAGTAGCGTTTATTATCAAAAGGTTAAAAATAAAAAAAAATAAAATAAAAACTGTACAGACATACCTGTGAAATAGATTTCTTAGTTATATGATCTATCCCATTCATAAGATAGTCGGTTTAATTGGTTTTCCATAGCTACATAGGCGTAACCTCGAGCATTCAGTGTCTTTTCTTCTAAACATATGAACGGTCCGTCTCTGCATAAAGTAACAAATTCGGTATTTGAATAGGTTTGATTATTTGAACATTTACCTCCATGTGACCATTTTTCGCATTTGTGACATCTTTCTAGGTGTCGTGCTCTTCTTTTCGCTGCGGATTTTGATTTTCCTTTACCAAATTGTAACTTATTATCTTCGCATCTGGATTCTTTTCTAACTCCGTCCATTCTTTCTCTGATTACTGATACTAGTTCACTCGGTAGTATGTCATTATTACGTTTAGTGATCAAAGCGTGTAGCATTAGACCATGGTTTAGTTCACAGGCAGTCTTCATTTTGCAAAAACCTAAAAAAATTAAAAATTCAGAATGGGGGGAGAAGACTAGTTCTTTAGGGTCTGCTAGGGAAAGACCATTCGGGTTCCATTTTCGAGAACTACACGAAAACAGACAATCTAACTCTAACAGAAATACATAAATCCCTTATACTTAGTTGAAATTGTGATTAACATTATTTTCAATTGAATCATCAACAACTTGTATATCTTTGACTTTTACTTCAATCCATTTGTTGATTTCCTCCGTAACTTTCACAAATTCAACTAACACTGCCTTTTCTTTTGACGATAAATTGGATATTAATCGGTTATATAACTTAAAGTTTCCTTTAATCTTAGCATCGTGAATCCGTTTATAAAGTTTCTTCGTTGAACTGTTAAAAATGGGGTCATCTAATTTCGTATCATCAACGACATTCTTTGTGATTGGATCATCATTAAGTGTTTCTTCATCTTCCCCACACTTATGCGTTTTTATTGGTCTAACAGTTTTGGTTTGTGGAGATCTAAACTTTCGGTTCACAAAGGTGATCGATGTATCACCATTCCTAAGTGTCATTCTACCTTCTCTTACATCAATGAATGCCTCGGTGGTTGCTAAAAATGGGCGACCTAGAATTAGAGGAACATCAAGGTTTTCCTCCATATTAATCACTATGAAGTTTGCAACAAAGGTCAAACTTCCTACGTTAACAAGTAAATTATTTTCTATTCCAACCGGGTGTTTAATGGTTTGGTCAAATGATTGAACACCTATTTTGGTTGGTTTTAATTTACCCATGCCTAATCTTTTGTATAAGGAAAGAGGCATAATATTTGCACTTGCTCCTAAATCTGCGAGTCCATTATATACAGCACCATCATTAAGTAAGCAAGAAATGATAAATTCACCCGGGTCTCCTGCTTTAGTAAGTCGAGTTGGTTTGTAAACTTTTTTCGGGTGTTCTTTCCTTGATTCTTTCATTTCTATTTGAATTTCTTGTTTACATTTTTCTTCGTTTCTTGGAATGGGAGGTTTGTATAGGAATTCTTCTTCATCACTCAAATTTGAATCCTCCCTATATTCCAATTTTGATTTTTCATATGTTGTTGATAACATATTTATGTTTTCATTTTGAAGGTTTCCTTGGGTGGTGAAATTATGATTAACTTCATTGTCAACTTCCATCGGACCATGTATGTAATGTTTAACTATGTGACCATTAACTTTAAATTCAATCCCATTTGAATTTATTAATTATATCGTTCCGTATGGGAAAACTCTTTTGACTATGAATGGTCCAGACCATCTTGATTTCAATTTTCCAGGAAATAGCTTGAATCGTAAATTGAAAAGAAGAACTCTGTCTCCTTCCTTAAATTCTTTTGAACTTCTGATTCTTTTATCATGCCATTTCTTCGTTCTTTCTTTATAGATTAACGAATTTTCATATGCTTCATGTCTTAATTCTTCTAATTCGTTTAGTTGACTTAATCGTAGACGTCCGGCTTCATGTAAATCAAGATTACATGTCTTCAAAGCCCAAAATGCTTTGTGTTCAATTTCTACTGGAAGATGACATGCTTTTCCATAAACAAGTCTAAAAGGTGTGGTTCCAATTGGAGTTTTGTAGGCTGTTCTAAAAGCCCAGAGTGCATCCTCCAATTTAATGGACCATTCCTTCGGATTTGATCCTACAGTTTTCTCTAGAATACGTTTTAAAGCTCTGTTGGTATTTTCAACTTGTCCACTTGTTTGTGGATGATATGCGGTGGAGATTTTATGAGTTACTCCATATCTTTTAAGAACTTTCTCAAGTTGATTATTACAGAAATGAGTACCCCGATCACTTATTAAAGCTTTCGGTGTTCCAAACCTGGCAAAAAGACGTTTTAAAAAGTTGACTACAACTCGTGCATCGTTAGTTGGGAGAGCTTGTGCTTCCGCCCATTTAGATACATAATCAATGGCTACGAGTATATATAGATTATTATGAGATTTTGGAAATGGACCCATAAAGTCAATACCCCAAATGTCAAATACTTCACATACTTGGATGACATTTTGTGGCATTTCATCACGTTGACTTATTTTTCCGGCCCTTTGACAAGCATCACAGGATTTGCAAAGAAGGTGTGCGTCTTTGTAAATTGTAGGCCAATAGAAGCCAGCATCATAAACTTTTCTTGCTGTTAATTGAGGCCCATAATGCCCTCCTGTTGGTCCTGTGTGACAATGTTTTAATATTTTACTAGCTTCATCTCCAAATACACATCGGCGTATTATTCCATCGGGACAACTTTTAAACAGATGTGGATCTTCCCAGAAATAGTGTTTTATATCACTGAAGAATTTCTTTCGTCTTTGGTACGATAATCCTTTTTCAAGGAATCCACAAACTAAGTAGTTTGCATAGTCTGCAAACCATGGAATTTCATTATAATCTATCTTCAATAGATATTCATCAGGAAAGTTGTCTTGTATGGCCGATTCATTTAGAACTTCTAATTCGGGATTTTCAAGACAAGAAAGATGATCAGCGGCGAGATTTTCTGCTCCTATTTTATCTCGGATTTCAATATCAAACTCTTGTAAGAGTAAGATCCAACGGATTAATCTTGGTTTAGCATCTTGTTTTGAAAATAGGTATCTAAGAGCAGAATGGTCGGTATAGACCACCGTTTTTGCTAGAACGAGATATGATCGAAATTTGTCAAAAGCAAAGACAATAGCAAGGAGTACTTTTTCAGTAGTTGTATAGTTCGTTTGTGCTCCTTGTAACGTCTTACTAGCATAATATATAGGTTGAAATCGTTTTTCAATCCTTTGTCCTAAAACGGCTCCCATTGCAAAATCACTTGCATCGCACATTAGTTCAAATGGTAGATTCCAATTTGGTGTTATCATTATCGGCGCATTAGTTAGTTTCTCTTTAAGAATATTAAAAGATTTGATACATTCATCTGAAAAGATGAATGGAGCATCCTTTTCTAGGAGTTAATTCATAGGAGTGGCAATTTTAGAAAAATCTTTTATGAAACGTCGGTAAAAACCGGCATGCCCTAGAAAACTCCTAACTCCTCTAACATTGGTGGGATGTGTAAGTTTAGCAATTACATCTACTTTAGCTCTATCCACTTCAATTCCTTCTTTTGAAATTTTATGACCAAGAACGATGCCTTCTTTAACCATGAAATGGCATTTCTCCTAATTAAGTACTAGATTTGATTGTTCGCATCTAATAAGCATTCGTTCCAGATTAACTAGACATGATTCAAATGTATCACCGAAGACTGAAAAGTCATCCATGAAAACTTCCATGCATTCTTCTATCATGTCATGAAAAATCGCCATCATACACCTTTGAAAGGTTGCAGGGGCGTTGCAAAGTCCAAATGGCATGCGTTTGTAAGCAAAAGTACCATAAGGGCATGTGAATGTGGTTTTCTCTTGGTCCTCGGGTGCTATTGGAATTTGAAAATATTCGGAAAATCCATCTAGAAAATAATAGTAACTATTTCCGGCTAATCTTTCCAACATTTGATCTATAAAAGGTAAGGGAAAGTGATCTTTTCTGGTGGCGTCATTTAATTTTCTATAATCAATACATACACGCCATCCTGTTACAGTCCTAGTAGGAATAAGCTCATTTTTCTCATTTGTAATGACAGTCATGCCACCCTTCTTAGGCACGCATTGAACTGGGCTTACCCATGGACTATCAGAAATTGGATAAATTAAACCTGCGTCTAGCAGTTTAATAATCTCTTTCTTAACTACATCTTGCATATTAGGATTTAGTCTTCATTGGCGTTGCACATACGTTTTATGACCTTCTTCCATAAGGATTTTATGTGTGCAATACGAAGGACTTATTCCTTTAATATCATGAA
This sequence comes from Rutidosis leptorrhynchoides, assembly GCF_046630445.1. Classification (NCBI taxonomy): domain Eukaryota; kingdom Viridiplantae; phylum Streptophyta; class Magnoliopsida; order Asterales; family Asteraceae; genus Rutidosis; species Rutidosis leptorrhynchoides. The sequence goes on along the minus strand of NC_092333.1, from coordinate 429,748,522 downwards.
TCTTCCATGCAATGGCTGGTTTATGAGCTTTCAACACAGAAATGAGTTGTGATTTCTCATTTTTAGTAAGAGAAGACGATATTATTACAGGTAATTCAGATTCACCATGTAAATAAGCGTATTCCAAATGGTTTGGAAGTGGCTTTAACTCTAATTTCGGAGGTTCTTCTATCGATGATTTATATCGATATATGTCTTCTTCTTTTAGCATTTGAATTTCTTCTGTTGTTGGTTCATATCCATTAGCTATAAGTGTAGCTAACATTTCAGCTTCATCAATTGGTTCATTACCTTCTCCTAAAGAACATTCTCCTGTTCCTTGTAATTCTGGAAATTCTTCTAATAATTCTGCATGTGCATCTATAGTTTGAATATAATAACATATATCATCTGCAGATTGTGATTGTTGCATTGCTCTATCAACTGAAAAGGTAACACTCTCATCCTCTATACTTAGGGTCAATTTCTTACCGAACACGTCTATCATTGCTTTAGCCGTGTTTAAGAATGGTCTTCCTAATATGAGTGGAACTTGAGAATCTTCTTCCATGTCCAGAACAACAAAATCTACTGGAAATACTAAATACCAACTTTAACTAGCATGTTCTCCATTATCCCTCTAGGATATTTTATTGATCTATCGGCTAGTTGTATGCTTATTCTTGTTGGTTTCAATTCTCCAAGGTCTAGTTTAGTGTATAGTGAATACCGCATTAGATTTATACTAGCACCTAAGTCTGCCAATGCTTCTATTGAACTAAGACTACCCAGAAAACATGGAATTGTGAAACTTCCTGGATCAGATAGTTTTTCTGGTATCTTATTCAACAGCACTGCTGAACAATTAGCATTCATAGTAACAGCCGAGAGTTCTTCCATTTTCTTTCTATTTGAGATTAGATCTTTCAAGAATTTAGCATATCTAGGCATTCCTGAAATCACATCAATGAAAGGAAGATTTACATTTATCTGTTTAAACATATCCAAGAATTTGGATTGCTCGGCTTCAAGTTTCTCTTTCTTCATTTTACTCGGGTAAGGAAGTGGTGGTTGGTATGGTTTAACATAAGGTTTATCCTTAACTGTGTTATCTTCATTAACGTTTTCAACTACCGGTTCTTTTTCCTTATCTTGATCAGGTTGTGGTTCTTGTGGAGTAGGAATAGCTTCATCAGAAGTTACAGGTATTTCCGGTGATTTAAGTGTTGTACCACTTCTTGTGGTAATGGCTTTAGCTGTTTCATTCCGGGGGTTAGCGTTTGTATCACTAGGTAGACTTCCCGGTTTTCTTTCACCTATTAACCTTGCTAGGTTACTTACTTCTTGTTCCAGATTTTGAATAGAAGCTTGTTGATTTCTAAATGCTTGAGCATTTTGTTCATTAGTTTGTTTCTGAGATGTGAAAAACTGCGTTTGAGTTTCAACTAGCTTCGTCATCATATCTTCTAAATTCGGCTTTTTATCATCGGTTTGTTGTGGTGGTTTGTTTTGAAAATTAGGTCTTTGCTGATTGTAAGTATTATTGGATACTTGTTGATTGCTAGGACCTTGTTGGTTGTTGTATGGAATATTTCGGTTATAATTCTGGTTTTGATTGTAAATAGGTCTTGGCGGTTGATAATTATTCTGATAATTATTTCCAGGCCTTTGGTTTATGTATAAAATATTCTCTCTTTGTTCCATTGTTAATTCAATACTGAGACAATCTTTTGTCAAATGTGGTCCTCCACACTGCTCACAACTAATTCGTATTGAGTGAATATCTTTAGTCATCTTTTCCATTCGTCTCTCGACAGCATCTATCTTTGCAGAAATGGAATCTAAGTCATGGCTAGAATCGGCTCTAGCTGCTTTAGATGATCTAACGATATCTTTTTCTTGGTGCCACTCATGTGAGTGGGAAGCAGTGTTATCAATAATTTTGTAAGCATCAGTTTCGGTTTTCTTCATAATAGAACCACCAGCTGCTATATCTATGTCTTTCCTTGTAGTGATGTCGCATCCTTGGTAGAATATTTGTACTATTTGACAGGTGTCTAAACCATGTTGCGGACATCCTCTTAATAACTTTCCATATCTTGTCCACGCCTCATATAGAGTTTCATTCGGCTTCTGTGTAAACGTAACAATTTCTGCTTGAAGTCTTACGGCTTTAGATGCCGGAAAGAATTGTTTAAGAAATTTTTCAACTAAAACGTCCCATGTATCAATCGCCCCTTCAGGTAACGATTCCAACCAATCTTTGGCTTCTCCCTTTAAAGTCCAGGGAAATAACATGAGATATATCTGTTCATCCTCCACTTCTCGGATTTTAAATAGTGTGCAGATCCTATTAAAGGTACGTTGATGTTCATTTGGATCTTCCTTCGGCGCACCACTAAATTGGCATTGATTAGTCACCATATGTAGAATTTGTCCTTTGATTTCATAATCTGGCGCATTAATGTCTGGATGAGTAATTGCGTGACCTTGGCCAGTGCGTTTAGCTCTCATTCGGTCTTCCATACTTAAAGGTTCCAGATTCTCCATAATTGAACTTGTTGAATCGGAATCACTAGAGGATTCTGATTTAATGGTTCGTTCCTCAACAATCTCTGTTTGAATGATTGGTGGTTTCGGAGGAAAGTTTAGTGGTTCAGGATCTACGAATCGTTCCTGAATATTCTCCGGATTCTCAATTGTGAGGTCGGGTTCAAAAAATGGATTATCGGAAATTTGAACTGAAGTACTTGGTCAACTGGATGATGATTCTAAAGAAAAATCAACGGCGGTAATATTTGCTAAATGTCTTGATCTAGTTACAGGTGGTGAACGTACAAAAGGTGGTGAACGTCTTGCTCGGTGCATTCACTGAATATCCTATTAGTTTTAAAATGAAAGAAAAATTATAATAAGTTATCCAATCAATAGACTTTTCTGATTTTGCCCACGTTTCGAATAGCCAAAAGATGCAGCAGAGGGGCAGGATTCGTTTGGTCTCAATATAATTGAGGACTGTTTGGCTCCAATAACCCGGTCCACGTACAAATCCAACTATTACTACGAACCAGAAAATTTTGATGTCTATCAATTTAATCACTTAAAATAAATTTTCATAATTTTAAGAAATTTAGATAAGAAGTAGAATAAAAATCTATGTCCTAAAACTAGAGTAGCGAGAAATAAGAAAGAAAAAGAGTTCGTCGAAAAAGGTCGAAAAGAAAAATGGTTGAAAAATAAAAGGTGACGGAAAAATAAAAGAAACTTATAAAACTTAAAAACACTTGACTAACCTAACCTTATTACTACAACTAACTTAAAATTATAATCGCAAATTGAGATTACTAATTGGAATCATAATTGATACATAGGTAAAAGTCGTCTAAAATATTAAAGCTTACAGGAAAAACTAAATCCCAAATGGAAATAACTTAAAAAGAAACTAAAACTTAAAAGGGCGTCGCAAAATTCTAAAGCACCTAAATCTTAGTCTAAAGAAAAAGCACTTAAGGAATTCTACGGCAAAGCCTAAAAATCTAAAAATAACTATGGCAAAAACTAAGTTTAAAACTAAATATGAGCTAAAGATACAAATATTACGCTAAAACAATTAAAAAGGGACAAAATATAAAAATATACAAAAAGTTGTAAAAAGTACAATTTTTATAAAAATATTATTTTTATATTATTTTATAAAAGTATTAATTTAAATATATAAATAAAACTAAGTAAAACTTAATATAACTAAATGATTAAAATTAAATATTAATTTAATTAAAACTTAAATCTTAATTAATTAATAATAATAATTATTACTCCGTATTAATTGCAGTTAGGGTTTCTGGCAGGCGTGTCAGAAAAAGCTCCGCGAGTCACGGTATTTCAAACAGCAAACCCCGCGAGTTGCGGGGTTCCAAAATTCAACCCTGGAACAGTTTAAATTTTACGCGTTTTTATTATTTTTTAATTTTTTTTATTTTCTATTTTCTGTTTTTATATTTTCTGTTTTAAAATCTAATTAAAATATTTATATAATTTAAATAAAACTTATCTTTAATAACTAAGATAAAAATAAAATACTTTATAACAATCTAAAAAAAATAGATTTATATATATTAAATTTTTTTATTTTTTTTCGGTTTTATATTTATAAAATATAAAAATAAATTAAATAAAACTTATATTTTTACAAACTAAAATAAAAATAAAGAAACTTATAAAACTTTTAACAAACTCTTAAAAATATATAAATTTTTGTTTTTCTTTTTATATTTTCGAATATTTAAAACATACTTTTATAAAAACGAATTTTAATAAAAGTAAAATAAAAATCTTTTTTTTTTTTATGTAGCGTTGTGCTTCCGGCGTTTAAGAGCTCCCCGGCAGCGGCGCCAAAAATAACTTGATGTCAAAGCTAAGGGGTATAAAATACTATTAAAGTTTACAAGGAAATACTATTAAATACGATACAATTTTACACAAGATATTTATTTATTTATTGAATGGATATACTTAAACTTTGCTACAACACTTATAGGCACTGTACCTAATCGTACAGTAGTGTAGTTTTTAGTAAGTCCGGTTCGTTCCACAGGGTAATCTTTAAACAAAGCTTAACGCTATATTAGTTTACTTTTATAAAAATCAAATATATATATAAGTAATATTATTATTATAAAGGGGGGTTTTTACCGTTTAATGACCGGTTTGTCGATTTTGAAACTTTAGTCGCAGTTAAAACCAAATGTAAAATAATATAAATTCAAGACTTAAATTAAAGCGTAAAGTAAATAACGATAATGAAATTGCGAAGAATAAAAGTGCGATAAAATAAACTTGCGATAATTAAAAAGTACGATAATTAAAAGTGCAATTAAATATAATAACAATAAATAAAAGTGCTATAATTAGAAGTGCAATTAAATATAAAATAAAGGAAATTAAATATGAAATAAAAGAATTATGCTTATTTAAACTTCCGTAATCATGATGTTTGACGTGTTGATTTTAGTTTTATGCCCATGGGTTAATTGTCCTTTGTCCTGGATTATTTAATATGTCCATACGGATTTGTCCATAATAGTCCATCAGTCATAAATATAAAGAGCGAAAGCCTTCGTCAAATTATTCTTATTCCCGAAGTCAAATATTCCAACTAATTGGGGATTCGAATTGTAACAAGGTTTTAATACTTTGTTTAATGAATACACCAGGTTATCGACTGCGTGTAAACCAAGGTTTTATTACTTTGTTAACAATTACACCAATTACCCTTGAATGTAATTCACCCATGTTTCAACAAGTCTATTAACTAATAATCCAGTTCCGTATCTGGTAAAATGAATAATTATTGGTATTTATAGATATCCCGCCCACCGTACCCAGTCAAGCGTATGTGGTTATATATAAATACGTCGAATTATAAGTTTGTATATTAAATTAACAAGGTATTGTTTAGTTAATATAAAACCCATTAATAGCCCATAGTCTAATTTCCACAAGTGTCGTTCTTTTATCCAAACCCAAATTATGGTACAAAGCTCAATTACCCAATTTTAGTAATTAGCCCAACATCATGATTACTTCGGATTAAATAAGCATAATAATAACTTAGCTATGAGACATTAATGTAAAAAGGTTGAACATAACTTACAATGATTAAAAATAGCGTAGCGTTACACGGACATAATTTCGACTTACACCCTTACAACATTCGCTAACATACCCTTATTATTAAGATTAAAATTAAAATTAAAATTAAAATATAAATTATATATATATTTTACGTATATAGATAGAGAGAATGATATATGATGGATGAAAAATGCTCAGAATTCGGTTGCTTTTATAGGGACTTTCAAAACTTGGGGCTCCGCGACTCGCGGCCTATTTTGCCTTCAAACTCCGCGAGTCGCGGAGTTTGTAAATACATCTCACCAGCTTTTGGAGTCTTTCTTGCCGACGATTTATTTATAAATATAATATATATATAATTAATATAATTAATTATATATTATATTATATTTATATACATAGTTAACTTGTAATTTTTAGTCCGTTGCGTCGAGCGTTGAGAGTTGACTCATGTCCCGGTTCCGGATTTTCGAACGTCCTTGCGTACAATTTAATATCTTGTACTTTGCGTTTTGAATCTTGTACTCTTGTAATTTCGAGACGTTTCTTATCAATAATTGGAACCTTTTTGATTGTCTTTTGTACTTTTGAGCTTTTTGGTCGTTTGCGTCTTCAATTCGTCGAATCTGTCTTTTGTCTTCGCCTTTTATTATTTAAACAAATATCACTTGTAAATAGAACAATTGCAACTAAAAGCTTGTCTTTCTTGAGGAATAATGCTATGAAATATATGTTCGTTTTTAGCATTATCAATAACCCTTCCCCACACTTGAGATCTTGCAATGCCCTCATTTGCAAGAAATCAGACTATAATTACAAATTCATGAGGTTCATTAGTGTAGAAAAGTGATAAAAATACTCAGTTTGTAATTACTAAGCTCGTCGAATGATAGGTGACATGCCTCATCGTTCATTCCTTTTGTTGTAATTTCACATATGTTTTGCGTCTTATCGTCAAAATTAGTAGTCTTTGTTGAACTTAATGCCAGTATTTGAAAGTGCGCTGTTTTACCCCATTTTACATGAGATAAACTACAAACATATATACATATATTTTTTTATAAAACCTTTATTTATTAAAACAATTTAAATGAATAATTTTTTAAAATTTTGTTTTCTTTTACTTTAGGTAGAGGTAGTTTCGGTACGTTTACCTAGTTCATCCCTCGACAAAATTTAAAATTTGTCATTTTTAAAGCGATTGTTTTAAAACCAAAGATTTTTGAGTTTTTTAATTATTTTGGTATACTTTAGATCAATAAAATTAAAAATAATGATAACAAAATTTTTCGCCCCGCCCTCGGGTAAAGCAATTTCGGTTCCATGACCTAGTCTTTAACTTACGACGAATTTTAGAAATCATTTATTTTTTAAACTTAATGAAATAAAGTAAATTTTGTTTTTAAATTCACACAAAACTTAAATTTAAAAATGCATATAAATTTCATATAAAACCTATAAAATAAAAAATTTAGAATGAGGGGAGAAAACTAGTTCTTTAGTGTCTGCTAGCGGAAAAGACCAATCGGATTCCATTCTCGGAACTACACGAGAATGGAACAACTAACTTTAGACATCATTTTCTTTTTAGAACATTTGAATCTCCCCACAATTAGGTAGCTGTGGTGTCGAAATTGTGATTAACTTCATCGTCAATTTCTCTTGGACTATAATTAACTTGCATATTTGTGACTTTTGCTTTAAGTCATTGGTTGGATTCCTGTGTAATATTCACAAATTCAACCAGTTTTACCTTTTCTTTAGCCGATAGATTGGATACTAACCAGTTACATAACGTAAAGTTCCCCTTGGTTCTAGTATCGCGAATCCGTTTAATAAGTTTCTTCATTGAACTGTTAATAACGGGATCATTTAATTTCATATCAACAACGGAGTTCTTTGTTATCAAGTCATCATTAGGTGTCACTTCATCTTCCCCATACTTAGGCGTTTTATTATTGTTAAGCATTACCGTTGGAGTTGGTAAAACAATATGCTTCTCATCGATCGTTTTTATTGGTTCAACGGTTTTGGTTGGTGGAGATTTAGACTTTCGAATCACAAAGGTGACCAATTTGTCACCATCACTAAGTGTCATTCTACCCTTTCTTACATCAAATAACGCCCCGGTGGATGCTAAGAATTGTCGACCTAAAATTAGAGGAATGTTTGGGTCCTCTTCTATGTCATTGACAATAAATTCGACTAAAAAGGTTAAATTACCCACTTGAACGGGTAGGTTGTCAGCAATTCCAACTGGGTGCCTAATGGTTTGATCAAAGAGTTGAACACTCATTTTCATTGGACTTAACTCACCTACTCCTAATCTCTTATATAATGAAAGAGGCATAACACTCACACTCGCACCTAAATCTTCTAGTGCATCATACATGACACAATCACTAACTAGACAAGGAACAATAAATTCACCCGGATCACCCAACCTTGGTGGTGGTTTTAGTGGAACTGTCTTCACCGGGTTTACTTTTACGGTTTTTGTTTCTTGTACTTTCTTATTCTTCTTCTTCTTTCCAGAGGCATCACAAACTTTATTACCTATTACTTGCTCATACTCAACTCCTTTTCTTGGAAACGGGATGGGTGGTCTGTATGGTGTCACCACTGGCTTTACATACTCGGGTGGTGGTGGTGTTGTAACTTCTTTATTGTTACTCACATCTAAAACCTTCCCATCTTCTGATGCTAGTTTTTCAGAATTCATTGATACCATATTAACATTCTCATTCCGAGGATTTACTTCAGTATCACTTGGTAGCTTTCCTTGTTCCCTCTCACTCATCATGCTAGCAAGAGTACCTATGTGTTTTTATAGATTCAAAATGGAAGCTTGTTGAGTTCTTAATGACTGATCAAACCTCTCATTTGTTTGGGATTGAGATATAATAAATTGTGTTTGAGATTCCATTAGCTTCGCCATCATTTCTTCCATATTTGGCTTTTTCTTTTCGGTTTGTTGTGGTAGTTTATACAAGCTAGGTCTTTGTTGATTGAAATTGTTGTTTTAAGTTGGTTGGTTATTCGGACCTTGTTGGTTGTACGAGTTATTGTTGGGTCCATTTGGATTGTAAAGAATATTTTGATTTCGATTGAAGTTTGGCCTTGGCAGTTGATAATTATCTCCCAGCCTTTGGTTCATGTAGGAAACATCCTCACGTTGTTCCATCGTTTGTTCAATGTGACAATCTTTCGTTAAGTATGGTCCACCGCATTGCTCACAACTAATTCGTATTGCGTGAATATCTTTATTCATCTTTTCCATTCGTCTTTCGAAAGCATCTATTTTTGCAGAAACGGAATCAAAGTCATGGCTAGAATCGGCTCTAGCCACTTTAGATGAACAAAAAATGTCTTTTTCCTGATGCCACTCATGCGAGTGGGAGGCTGTGTTATCAATGATTTTGTGAGCTTCGGTTGCGGTTTTCTTCATAATGGAACCACCAGCTGCTGTGTCGATGTCTTTTCGTGTAGCAACGTCGACACCTTGGTAGAATATTTGTACTATTTGATAAGTGTCTAAACTGTGTTGAGGACATCCTCTTAACAACTTTCCGAATCTTGTCCACGCCTCATATAATGTTTCATTTGGCTTTTGCGTAAACGTAACAATTTCTCCTTGAAGTCTCACAGCTTTAGATGCCGGAAAGAATCTTTTAAGAAATTTTTCAACTAAGACATCCCATGTGTCAATCGTTCCTTCGGGTAATGATTCTAACCAATCTTTGTCTTCTCCCTTTAAAGTCCAGGGAAACAACATGAGATAGATCTGTTCATTCTCAACTTCTCTGATTTTGAATAGAGTACAGATCCTATTAAAGGTTCGAAGATGTTCGTTTGGATCTTCTTTCGGCGTACCACTATATTGGCACTGATTAGTTACCATGTGTAGGATTTGTCCTTTGATTTCATAATCTGGTGCATTAATGTCTGGCTTAATAATGGCGTGACCTTGGCCCGTGCGTGTGGCTCTCATTCGATCTTCCATACTGAGAGGTTCCGTTATTTCCATATTTGAAATTGTTGAATCCGAATCACTAGAAGATTCTGATTTAACGGTTTATGGTTCAGGAGGAATGATTATTGGTTCAGGATCTTGGAATTGTCCTTGAATATCCTCAGGGTTCTCAATTGTGAAATCGGGTTCAAAAGATAGATTATTGAAAATTTGAATTGAAGTACTTGTTCGACTAGATGATGATTCTAAAGAAAAATCAACGGCGATAATATTGGCTAGATGTTTTGATCGGGTTACAGGTGGTGAACGTATGAAAGGTGGTGAACGTTTTACTCGGTGCATTCACTGAATATCCTATTAGTTATAAAGATAAAAATTATTAAAGTTATCAAATTAATAGACTTTTCTTCTTTTGCCCACGTTTCGAATAGCCAAAAGATGCAGCAGGGAGCCAGAATCCTTTAAGTCTGAAAATCCACAACTCAGCCACTAACAAATCCAACTATTACTACGAAGTAGAAAATTTTGGATGTCTATTAATTTAATTGCTTAAAATAATTTATCGTCGATATTTTAAAGAAATTCTAGGAAATTCTATGTCCTAAAAACTAGAGCGTAGAAATGAGAAAGAAAAAGAGTGCGTCGAAAAACGTCGAAAAATAAAACTAAGAAAGAAAAACGTCGAAACTTAAAAGTCTAAAAACTAAAAATTAAATATTGTGTATAAAGGTATTAAAGCTTAAAAGGAATTCTAAACGGAAAACGGCAATTACTTAAAAAGGCACTAAAATTTATAAACTGCGTCGTAAAATTCTAAAGCGCCTAAATTTTAATCTAAAGAAAAAGCACTTAAGGGATTTTACGGCGAAACTTAAAGATCTAGAAATACTACGGCAAAATACTAAGCTTAAAAACTATATATTACGAACGATAATTATAAAGACTACGTACTAAATAATAAAAAGATACAAATTATAAAAGGATATAATCTAAAAATGATAAAAATAAAATTTTATAAAAATATTATTTTTATATTATTTTTATAAAAATATTAATCTATATAAATAATAATAATAATAATAATTAAACTTAATATTACAAATTATAATTAAAACTAATTACAAATTAATAATATTTAAATTAAAACCCTAAATTAATTAAATAATAATTATTAAACCCTAATCGTGTAATTAATGCAGTCCAAGGTTGCAGTCTGGAAAAGCTCCGCGACTGCGGTGTTCTGTTCCTGAGGAGCTTCGCGACTGCAGAGATTAATAGTAATGGGTTCGGTATTTGGCTAAAACAGTTCGGCCCAGTCACGATTTTTTTATGTTTATTTATTTTTTAAGTTTTATAAAATAATATATAGAAAATTTATTAAAAATAAACTTATATTTTCAAAATCTAAAAAAATACTTATTAATTTTATAGAATCTTCAAAATATATATTTTTATTTTTTTATACTTTTTTTTAAACACTTGTTATATAAATACAAAATGAAAATAAGAAATTATATATTTTTACAAAAATATATATTAAAAAAATATAGCGTTTTTTACCGATTTACCCGACAGCGGCGCCAAAAACTTGATGTGTGAGCGAAGGGGTACGAAATATTATTATTTTTTACTATGAAATACTATTAAATACGCTACAATTTTACACTAGTTATTTATTTCTTTATAGAATGGATATACCTAAACCTTGCTACAACACTTATAGGCAGTGTGCCTAATCGTAGAGTAGTGTAGTTTTTAGTAAATCCGGTTCGTTCCACAGGGAGCTGGCGAAGTTTAACGCTATATTTATTTTAAACTATATATATATATATATATATATATATATATATATATATATATATATATATATATATATATATATATATATATATATATATATATATATATATATATATATATATATAATATAGTATTATTATTATTATTATTATTATAAAGGGGGTTTTTACCGTTTAATGATCGGTTTGTCGATTTTATATTTTAAGCGTAAAGATAAATGACGATAATATAAATGACAGAATTTAAATTGCGATAAAGTAAATTGCAGTAATTAAAATGACAGTAAATAAAGGTACGATGAAATAAAAGTATTATGCTTATTTAAACTTCCGTAACCATGATGTTTGACGTTTTGATTTTAATTTATTACTCTGGGTTAATTGTCCTTTGTCCTGGATTAGTTGAAACCTATCTGGTTTTTGTCCATAATAGTTCATCGGTCATAATTATAAAATGCTCGTCAAATTAACCTTATTTCCGAAGTCAAATATTCCACTAATTAGGGATTTAAATTGTGACACAGTCATCACTTCTGTCAACAATTACACCAGTTATCACTGTATGTAATCCACTCCTGTTTTGATTAGATATGAATATTAATATACCCATTGATCAGTTTGAATAATCAATTACCCAACCCGAATAATTAATTAAATGATTATAATAGATTCCGTATGAATGTCACTAAATAGGAGAACCATAATCATTATTAATTATTAAGTTAATTAATTTGAAGATAGGTTCGACAGACTCCAATGAGTTGTCACTCAATTAGACAATACCTCCCATCTATTAATAGTCCATAGTCAAATGCCCACAAGTGTCGGTCTTTTGTTCAAACATTAATTATGATACAAAATCCAATAACCCTGTCTTTAATATTTAGTCTAACATCATGATTACTTCGGCTCAAATAAGCATAATAATAACTTAGTTATGATACATTAATTTAAAAAGGAAGAACATAGCTTACAGTGATTATTTATCGTGTAGCGTTACACGGACAGAGTTCCAACTTTAAAACCCGTAAAACATTTCTTACAATAACCCAAATTATTATTAATATTAAATTAAAATTAAAATTATAAAATATAAATATAAATATAAATTGAGAGAGATAGATAGATCAGGGGTGATGGATTCGGCAAAAGCTTGTGCCTTTTATAGGCAGATTTTGAATTTGGCTGCTCCGCGAGTGCGGAGGTTTTGTGCCTCACAGCTCCGCGAGTGCGGAGCTTCGGATTCCAGCTCACCAAATTGAGTTAAACATGGGCAGCTGAATATTATAATATATAATATAATAATATATAATTTTATATAATTATATATATATATATATTATATTATATTCTTGTGTATAGTTGACTTGTAATTTTAGCTTCGTTGAGTTGTACGTTGATGCTCGGTTTATGTCTCAGTTCCGAATTTTTGAACGCCTTTTCGTACGGTTAGATATCTTGTACTTTGCGTTTCGCGGCTTGTACTCTTGTCATTTTTAGGCATTTCTCATCAATAAATTGAACCACTTGGATTGTACTTTGTACTTTTTAGCTTTTTGGTCATTTGCGTCTTTAAATCGTCATTTTCTTCTTTTGTCTTCGCACTTATTTATTTAAACAATTATTACATAAAAATAGAACAATAGTAACTAAAAGCTTTACATATTGGAAGGATATTGATACTAAATATATGTTCCTTTTTAGTATTATCAAGGCTAATACCTTGATTTAAGAAAGGGAAGTAGCTGAATATGAAGAGGGTTTCTAGAGCTTGAAAGACTTCTTGAAAGGGTGCTTAATGATAACCAAACTTGGAAGCAAAACTTAAATCAAAGGAGGTGTTCTTGATTACTACTTCTATGGTGTTTATGGATTGTTTTTTTGTAACTAGTTTTTGTTGTAGATAATGAAGACTTATTAGAACTTGAAGAGAGGATATTAGAGAGTGTTTTTAGAGAGAGAGAATAAGAGAATACTTGGAAGAGAATTGAAAGTAGAATGGATGTAAATGTGTGTAAAAAAAAATACCATGTAAGGTCTTTATATACTAGTTGTATTTTGTTGTTTTATGACAAATATCTAGGATAAGTTAAATACCACGAGGTCATGCAATACATAATAAGATTGATGATGTCATGAATGACATAATACATCAACCATGTAAGTTACTATTGGTATATACGAATAGTAAATACTTTATGTTGTCTTTTTTTGACTAATATCTAGTATAAGTTAAATTAATGATGTCATGCATGACATAATAAGATTGATGATATCATGCATGACATAATACTCCACTAATATAGATTTTTATTAGTATATATATCAATAGCAAATACTTCTAGAAGCTTCATATAATACGTGTATATATATACTGTATGAATATGAGTAGGATTCTTGAGAAAAATGAACAGAAATACGAGTATAGCTATCCTTTATAAGTTTTTGTATATTATTAAGTGTATTTAATACTTTTAAGGTTGTATTTATACTCATAATACATTGTCTGTAAATACATTTTAACATAAGTTAATTACGTCGTTTAAATAGTAACATATATATTGTTCGAAAACTCTCTAAATTAGTAGTATGAAAATGTATATATAATACCTTCTTAATATACTTAATGAGATATTTAATTATCATATTTTCAAGTTAAATATATATATACACATATATATATATATATATATATATATATATATATATATATATATATATATATATATATATATATATATATATATATATATATATATAATTAATACAAATTATGATGTTCGTGAATCGTAGGAATAAAAGGGTAATTGATTATATGAGCATAGTTTAAAGTTTTTGAGATTTCCACATTACAAACTTTGCTTATCGTGTCAAAAACATTAAATCATTTAAAGATAAAGTTTAAATTTGGTCGGAAATTTCCGGGTCATCACAAGTTAATCGTAAACAACCTAGTACCTCCTAAGTGAATCATGTTTCTGACTCGGGTGGTTCGTCTAGGAACTTAGAGCAAGAATTAGATGATTTTAAAATGCTTATATTTAACAACCCAAACCAGGGTCTTGCTTGTAATGTTTCGCATGTTCAGGAAGTTTGTGAGATTTGTGGAGATCCTTCTCACTTTGCATATGGATGTAGAAATGGGATTCCACCGGTGAATCAATAAATAGTGGAGGAACAAGTTAATGAAGTGCAGGGACGAAGATTTGATCCATACTCCAACACGTATAATCCGGTTTGGAGAAATTATCCTAATTTTCGTTGGAGCAATAACAATGCTCTAAATTCCACCCAAGGGACCTAACAAAAACCGCAGAACAACTTTCAAAACCAAGGGAACTTTTAGAATCAAGGCAACTATCAAAGAAACTATCAAAACCCTTATCCCAACAACCGGAACCAAAACCAAAATAATTACCAAAATCAATGCCAAAACCAAAACCAAAATCAAAACAATGTCCCACCCAATCAACCATCTAGCTCGGACGCCAAGATGGACGCGTTTATCTCCAAAATGCGTAAAATAGTGGAAGTACAAAACAAGTCAATTGTTGCATTGGCTAAGGAGATGGGTAATGTAGCAGAAAGTAAGGGAAATCGGGAGAAGGGTACAATTCCAAGCTACACGGTTCTAAATCCGAATCATAAGGATCAGGGAAAAGGGCATAGTGTGAATATGGTAGGTACCTTGTGAGACGACCCGTCCTAATCCATAAGGACGAATACAATAACATATGGTTACATTACGAGGTATTTGACCTCTATATGATAACTTTTACAAATATTGCATTCGCTTTTAAAAGACAACTTTCATTTCATCGAAAGTTGACAGGCATGCATACCATTTCATAATATATCTAAACTATAAATGACTTAATAATAATCTTGTTGACTTTAACGACTCGAATGCAACGTCTTTTGAAATATGCTATGAATGACTCCAAGTAATATCTTTAAAATGAGCAAATGCACATCGGAAGATTTCTTTAATACCTGAGAATAAACATGCTTTCAAGTGTCAACCAAAGGTTGGTGAGTTCATTAGTTTATCATAAACAATCATTTCCATTAATTTAATAGACCACAAGATTTTCATTTCCATTTCTCATAAACATCATCTCATATCAGTCATTTCGCACTGCATAGAGATAAAAATCATTCATATGGTTAATGCTTGATAACCGAACTAACATGATGCATATAGAATATCCCCATCATTCCGGGACTCTCATCGGATATGATAAATCGAAGTACTAAAGCATTCGTAACCCGAATGGGACTTGTCAAGGTCCATAGATCTATCTTTAGGATTCGCGTCAATTAGGGGCCATTTCCCTAATTCTTAGGCTACCAAGCTAAAAAGGGGCATATTTGATTTCGATAATCCAACCATAGAATGTAGTTTCGATTACTTGTGTCTATTTCGTAAAACATTTATAAAACAGCGCATGTATTCTCAGTCCCAAAAATATATATTGCAAAAACATTTAAAAAGGGAGCAAATGAAACTCACTATACTGTATTTCGTAGTAAAAATACATATGACGTCATTGAACAAGTGCAAGGTTGGCTTCGGATTCACGAACCTATATTGATTATATATTTATATGTTGGTCAATATCTGTCTAACAATTTAGGTCAGGTCATAGTATATCACAATCCTAATGCTCGAGATCGATAGGCAAAAGTCAACAAAAGTCCACTTGACCCAAAATAACCTCCAAAATATATACATGTTTATTATATAACTTAAATATAGTCATTTAATATATTTAAATATATTTATCAGATTTTATTAAAGTAAATAATACAAGTCACTTATTAATAAATAAGAATGTAGTTTATATAGTTCACTTAATATCATAAAAATATAGTGGTATCTATTATTATATTACGTGTGGTAAAAATATCTTTATATCACATATTTATTTGATAAGATAATATTTATTTGTAATAATAATAATAATTATTATTCTACTAATAACAATTGATAGTGCTCCAAATGAACATATATTTAGGCACAATATCCTTCCAATATGTAAAGCTTTTAGTTGTAATTGTTCTATTTTTATGTAATATTCGTTTAAATAAATAAGTGCGAAGACAAAAGAAGAAAACGACGATTTGAAGACGCAAATGATCAAAAAGCTAAAAAGTACAAAGTACAATCCAAGTGGTTCAAATTATTAATGAGAAACGTCTAAAAACTAGAAGAGTACGAGCCTAGGAACGCAAAGTACAAGATATCTCCGCGTACGAAAGGACGTTCAAAAATCCGGAACCGGGACATGAACCAACTATCAACGCGCGACGCAACTGAGCTAAAATTACAAGTCAACAATGCACAAGAATATAATATAATATATAATTAATTATATATATTATATTATAAATTAAATAAATACGCGCAGCCCATGTTTAAAACTCAATGTGAGCTGGAACAGCTGGCCATGCGATCGCATGTCCAGAAGGCACAAAACTCATGCACTCGCATGAGTTACTGTAGCAGGCCAAGTATTATAAAAAGGCAGTTTGCTCGACGTTTTAATTACGCAATATAATTCAATCTCTCTCACTCTCAATTATATATTTATATTTATATTTTAATTATAATTTTAATATTAAAGTTTAATAATAATAAGGTTATGTTAGCGAATGTTGTAAGTTTGTAAGTCGAAATTCTGTCCGTGTAACACTACGCGATTAATACTCATTGTAAGTTATGTTCAACCTTTTTAAATTAATGTCTCGTAGCTAAGTTATTATTATGCTTATTTAAATCGAAGTAATCGTGATGTTGGGCTAAATATTAAAGATGGGGTAATTGGACTTTGTACCATAATTGGGGTTTGGACAAAAGACCGACACTTGTAGAAATTGGACTATGGACTATTAATGGGCTTTATATTTGTTTAACTAAATGATAGTTCGTTAATTTAATATAGAGATTTACAATTTGACGTATCTATAAATAATCATATACACTCGATCGGACATGATGGGCGGGATATTTATAAGTACTAATAATCGTTCATTTAACCGGACACGGGAATGGATTAATAGTCAATGGACTCATTAAAACAGGGGTGAATTATGTACAAGGACACTTGGCGTAATTGTTAACAAAGTATTAAAACCTTGGGTTACAAGCAGTCGATATCCTGATGTAATTATTAAACAAAGTATTAAGACCTTGTTACAGTTTAAGTCCCCAATTACTTGGAATATTTGACTTCGGATATAAGGATAATATGACGAGGACACTCGCACTTTATATTTATGACTGATGGACTGTTATGGACAAAAACCAAATGGACATATCGAATAATCCATGACAAAGGACAATTAACTCATGGTAATAAATGAAAATCAACACGTCGAACATCATGATTATGGAAGTTTAAATAAGCATAATTCCTTTATTTCATATCTTATCGCACTTTTAATTATCGTACTTTTTAATTATCGCAATTTTATTTATCGTCATTTTATTTATCGCACTTTTTAATTATCGCACTTTTATTATCATCATTTACTTTACGCTTTAAATTAAGTTATTTTTATTTTTAATATTTTACATTAGGTTTTAATTGTGACTTAAGACATAAAATCGAACAAACCGGTCATTAAACGGTAAAACCCCCTTTTTATAATAATAATACTACTTATATATATATATATATATATATATATATATATATATATATATATATATATATATATATATATATTTATTTATTTATATACAAATATAGTTTAAAATAAAATATAGCGTTAAACTTGGCTAGCTCCCTGTGGAACGAACCGAACTTACTAAAAACTACACTACTGTACGATTAAGTACACTACTTATAAGTGTTGTAGCAAGGTTTAGGTATATCCACTCTATAAATAAATAAATAACTTGTGTAAAATTGTATCGTATTTAATAGTATTTCGTAATAAAAATACAACTATTTCGTATACACCTCGCATAACATCAACAATATTTATATTTTTTAATGATGATAACAATTATGATAAAATGATAATAATAATCATGATAATTTTAATAATAACGATACTTTTTAATAATAATATTTTTATATAACAATATAATTCTAAAAATGATAATTTTTAATAATAATACTAAAATGATAATAATAATAATGATATTTTATAATAAAAATGATAATTGTAATAAAAATGATAGTTTTAACATTAATGATACTTTTAATAATAATAATAATAATAATAGTAATAATAATAAGAATAATAACGATAATATTAATAATAATTTTAATAATAATAACGAATGTAATAATAATAGAAATAACAATTTTTAATGATAATACTTATATTAATAACGATAATGATAATAATAACAATAATAATAATTATTAGATAATAATAATAACGACGATAATAACGACGATAGTAATAATAATAATAATAATAATAATAATAATAATAATAATAATAATAATATAATAATAATAATAATAATAATAATAATAATAATAGAATTAATAATAATTCAGTCGATCATATCTTTAAATCCATTCATTGAAACCACACGATTCCTAAATGAAAAGTTATTAATTTTTCGCCAGCTTTCCAACGACATGCATATCATATATCTTATCTCAGTAGCATATGTATTAAATTCATGAATTATCTTAAACTCTATAACGATGAAAATAAATATTCAAGCATGCATAATCATATATACTCGAGCACTAGTCAGGGATACACTATTAATATATAAAAGATAAGATATGAATGCTCACGTATCAATATTGAGATTCAATATTGCAAGAAAGTACGTAGACGCAATGGAGATGATAAACACTAGGTTTGACTTACGAGCAATACCCCTGAACCATACCCATAACCTCCATAGCTATAACCCATAATTTCCTTAGCTTTATCCCGCTCGAAAAGCCCGTTTGGAATAACTCGCTCATGACTTCGTCGTAGTATTTTATGTATAGTAATACTAATAATAATAATACTTCTAACTATAATATTAATAATATATTAATCTTAATAATAATTATAATAATAATAATAATATAATAATAATATATATATATATATATATATATATATATATATATATATATATATATATATATATATATATATATATATATATATATATATATATATTGAGAGAGATGGATGAAAGTGTGTGTGTAACAAACTGAATTTCGTCGAGCTTTATACACATTTCCTGAACCTGATGCCCATGCGATCGCATGGCTTGCCTGGACAGCTCACATTCGCTTGTTTTTACTCTGCCAACACTTTTAATATATAATTTATATTTATTTAATTAATTTATATAATTATATATATATTGTATTATATTTACGAGTCTAATCGACTTGTAACATTAGTTTCAGTGACTTGTAAATTCACGCTCGACTTACGTCCAGGTTCCGGTTTCTCGAACGTTAACTCGTACGCTGAGTAAAACTAGTACTTTGCGTTTCGCGGCACGAACCCTTAACAATAATTAGACTTATATCTCAATAATTTATATTATAAGAAATGTAACCTATACCTTTGAGTATTATGGTCATTTGCTTCTATGAATCGACATCTCGTTATTTACTAAAATATATTTAATAATATTATTTTTAATTATTTAATACAAGAAATCTAATGAAAATGTTTTATATATAAGTTAATATTTTTAAATAATATATTTTTATTTGTAAAAATTTATATACTAATGTTAGGAAATATATAATTTTTTTATGTCTTTAAAACATGATATATATATATATATATATATATATATATATATATATATATATATATATATATATATATATAGTTGAAATCTTTTTTTAATAACATTCAGTCTTTTAAAACTAATTATATTCAAAGCTTATTATATATATTTTGAAAACGTTTAAATAATAGAAAGTATTATTTCGTAACGTTTGCATTCTAAAGCTTAAAAAAACATTTTAGTAATCAAATTATATTATATTAAAAATCATTTTATTAAAAAGTTTATAATAAAAGTCTATCATATCGAAAAACGTTTTCGTTTAAGAAAGTAAAATCATATATAATTCATAACAGGTTTCAAGTTTTTAAATTACCGTTTGATGATGAAGTGTGGGATAAAGTCCAATGGTTAAATAACGTAAAAATAATCTTAATGTAAAACGTTGATTACTCAACTTGTCACAATTCGACATCTAAGTTATCTACATTCTACATTCTTATTTTCACATTAAATAAAATGAAGGTTAAAATAATTATGTTATCCAAATCACAGG
Organism: Rutidosis leptorrhynchoides; assembly: GCF_046630445.1. Lineage (NCBI taxonomy): Eukaryota > Viridiplantae > Streptophyta > Magnoliopsida > Asterales > Asteraceae > Rutidosis > Rutidosis leptorrhynchoides. Next base: position 429,727,859 of record NC_092333.1, on the reverse strand, counting down.
GGAAACATTGTAAAATAGGAATTTCCACTAACCCTTGTCTAGTTCCTGATAATTGACACTTTGTTCTCATTTGTAAAGCACTTTACTAATTATTTCGAATATCGTTAAAAAGAACATATTCCTTAAATTATAATGGACCTCATAACAGAGACCCGTAATCATAATAACAGTGTATCTGATAATTCAACCATTTGATATTATTTTTTAATCTCGTCGATAATTATAATAAACTTATATTGAAACAAATACGTTCATGTAAATTATTATACATATAATACTTTGTTAACGTTTTCAATTAATATAACCATATATTATATATACATATCTATACACATAAATGTTCGTGAATCATCAAGCACGGTCAAAGGGTAATTGATTACATGAATGTAGTTACAAAATTTTTGAGATTCAACTTTACAAACTTTGCTTATCGTGTCGAAAATATATAAAGATAAAGTTTAAATTTGGTTGGAAATTTCCGGGTTGTCACAGTACCTACCCGTTAAAGAAATTTCATCCCGAAATTTGATCGGGGTCGTCATGGCTAACAATAAAAATGTTTTCATGACTTATACGAGCTGAGGATTTAAGTTTTATCATTAGTGAGTAGTATGGATAAAACAATTTGATTTTATAAAGAGTACGAGCGAAGTTATCACAAAAGAGTGAAATGAGTAAAATAAAGTTTTGTCATATCTTTTGACGTAGATAAGGTTGATTTCCGGAGTTCAAGTGATTTGGAGAAAATCTTCGTAATAAGATTTGATTCTTCGGTAATTAAGGAAATTAGGATCTTCTTTGGTTAAATGCAATGATCTATTTCGATTGCTCTGTCGGATGTTTCACTATAAACCCACCCCCTTTATTTCATTACTTCCACATCTCCCATCTTCTATACTTTCTTCCCTGATTCATACTTCTAAAACATTTTTCAATATGCTTGATCCAGTTCTGATCCTTGATATGTTCCTAACTGTCGCAACAATTATCCTTCTTTTCCAACTTCCTCCGGAGGAATCTGTTTACTTCTATTTTGCTCTTGGGGTGGTGATTTTCATAATCCTTCCTTGTTTGTCTTTCCATAATTATTGACATCTACGGTTAATGATCTTTTCCGTTTGCTGCGATTTATACCCCCTTTCTATTTTGGAGCTTCATGCTTTAGTTTTCTTTTCGCAAGTAATGGTCCAGAATTCGTAGGTATAGAGTTTCGAATTATCATAATATACAAAGTAGAAAGGAAAGGTAATAGCAAGATTTGATTTGTCAAATTACCAGAATATCCAGAAAAGACCGAATCATCAAGAAAAATATTTTTCTTGATAGTTCATTAGAATGAAAGAGTTATGTAACATGACACATGATGACGTTATTATCTGCGAATCATCACGTTCCATTAGAAATTCAGCATGACTTACTGTAATATAATCACGTTGATCAAGTGTCATTATATTATACTAACTCGTGCTTCAGTTCCCAACACTACTTCAAAAACATTCATATTTTAAACTCGAAGGTTTCAAAATTTAGAAACTAAAATAGTTTCTGTTATGATGTAACACAGATATCGCGAAGAGATAAGTGAGTTCAGATAAGAATAGTTATGAAAATATCTTCAAAAATATCGAGGATATTTATAATGAAAGATATGATGATATCTTAGAATTTCTAATATCGATGGATGATGAAGAAGATTTGTCCGTAAGTTTTAGAGTTAGAAGCAAGGTATTGGTTAATGACTTCAGTAGATACTGAATCATTTAGATTCTTTGAAGGCAGGTTTAGTCTTTGTGATTTGTCCACAGCCTCCTTCACGATTTGCTTAATCTATTTTCCAGTTCCAACATTTCTGAGCTTTGCCAACATACTATTCCTTATCATCAAACTTTCGACTGTTATGGTCGTTTACAGTTTTTGATGCTTCATTTAGCTTTTTCCAAAATTCGGAGAACTAGTTCGCAGTTTAGGGTGTTTTTTAGAAACTTCACATTCACAGTATGTAAGTCTAGGATATAGACATTATATGTATATATATACCTGTTGGAGTAGAATTGCTGCGAGATTCAAAATACTGATTGTTGATTCTCGGTAATTGGTATGGCAATTCTTGTTATAAAATGCGGATGAGTATATGATAGGGTTTTAATGAACACATATAATGGTTTTTCGAAGAGACTTAAGCTGATGAGTAATGAAGTTGCTGGTATGTTTACTGCTAATGTGGTGAAATATAAAGGTTCCCCGGTAACAATGATATACAGGGCAACATATATATCAAGGTTATAATAAGGCTAATTCGAATGAAATGTTGAAATTGATTTGCTAGAGCTGTGACAAAATTGACTACTTTGGAAAGGGATTGCATAAATATTTTCGGTAATAACAACGCTAATGGCTCACGAATTTGTGTTAAACTTCTACTTAGGTTCCGGGAGTTTTCCAGATGCATGATTGTGGATAACATGTGGTTGAATCATCATCTCGATTGTTTCTTAATTGAGGTGTTTTCAAGAATCATGAAGGGTTTGAATGTAGATTGTAATGAATTTTGAATGATACAAAAATTGTTTTATGGGTTTAATGAATAGTAGTAATGTTCTAGCATAATTTTGAAGTCAAAGTATAGCTTTAAAAAATGTAGGAATCTAGAAGTGATGGTATCGACTATATCTCGATTTGGATTCTGATCTGTTCAGAATATGTAACTGAATCTGGATGAGAATGGTTGTTCTGATTTCTTATGAAAGAATGTATATCGTTGTGAAAGTAATGAGTATACTTGATGATTAAAATCTACTAATGTAACATATTAATTGTGAATTTCTATATCTCTCGGGTATTACCTACCCATTAAAAGTTTCACAAGTTAATATTTTGTACAAGAGAATTTTATTACAGTCTTTATGAAGATATATGTATATTTTCTTCAGATGTAATACAGATTTAATGAGTTAATATTAAATTAAACTCATTTGATTTTCGGCTGGAATTAGAAATGAATACTCTTTAAAGCTTTAGAATTTACGTAATCTTCGCGGATTATTTCTTCAACGTAAATGAAATCATGAATCAATACTTCATTATTCATTTTTATTGATATTTCTTCGGTGAATGATGTTGGTGCTCGTGGAATTCTTGCGAACTTTGCAAGATATGAATGATATTTTCTAGGAGGTTTCAAGTATATCGAAGATGAAAGTGTAAAATCAAACATATAATTGAATAATACACTTGGTTTATTATGCAATGGAATTCATTGAATTGGAACAGAGATTGTAGTTAACGATGGTTAAGTTGTTAACTAAGGATGTACATCATAGCATATTAGTAATATGAATTAACCAAGTAGTATCTACCCTTATTCAATTCATACATAATAGCTTAGTACAAAAAGATATATCGTGGTTTAAAAATTCATATATACAAAATATACATATAAATTCTTCAGAGGAAATGTGTTAATACTTCATAACTCGTTGATACAATATATCCGTTGATGATTGTGGTGTCGGTATCGTTGATGGTTATGGAACGGGTGTAGCTTGTGGTGCTAAAGGTTTTGCCGGTGTTAGTGATACTGATGATGAGACGACCCGTCCTATTCCATAAGGACGAATACAATAACATATGATTACATTGCGAGGTATTTGACCTCTATATGATATATTTTACAGACATTGCATTCTTTTTAAAAGATAAACTATCATTATATCAAAAATTGACAGGCATGCATACCATTTCATAATATCCAACTATAAATGCCCTAATCTATCATTTGATTAATCATAATCTTTATTGAACTTAACGACTTGAATGCAACGTCTTTTGAAATATGCCATGAATGACTCCAAGTATAATTTTTAAAATGAGCAAATGCACAGCGAAAGATTTCTTTCAATCCTGAGAATAAACATGCTTTCAAGTGTCAACTAAAAGGTTGGTGAGTTCATTAGTTTATCGTAATCAATCATTTCCATAATTTTAAGAGACCACAAGATTTCAGATTTCAATTACTCATAAACATCATGCTTGCATATATCCATCTGCATAAAAATCATTCATATGGATTGTACACCTGGTAATCGACATTAGCCATAATGCATAGAATATCCCCACAGACATCGTCGTCTGTATAATAATAATATCGAAGTACTAAAGCCATCCATAAACATGAATAGGGGTTGTTAGGCCCAATAGATCTATCTCTAAGATTCGCGTCAATTAGGGGCCATTTCCCTAATTCTTAGGTTACCAGACTTGAAGGGCGTTATTTGATTTCGATAATCCAACCATAGAATGTAATTTTCGAGTACTTGTGTCTATTTCGTCAAACATTTATAAAACAGCACATGTATTCTCAGTCCCAAAAATATATATTGTAAAAGTATTTAAAAAGGGAGCAAATGAAACTCACGATACTGTATTTTGTAGTAAAAATACATATGACGGCACTGAACAAGTGTAGGGTTGGCCTCGGATTCACGAACCTATATCATTCATTTATATATTAAAACGTATACTTTTAATCGAACAAATATTCATATTATTATTATTGATATGGTTTTTATATTAATAACTTATATATTTCATTATTTAATTAAATAAATCTATTTTATATAAAAAAATATAAATATAGTTAAGTTATATATATTTAATATATTTTTATATGAAGATCATTTGTTTGTGAAATTAATAATTATGATAATACTAAATTTTGGTAATAATAATGATAATATATAATAATAATGATTAAAGTGATAATAATAATGTTAATAAAAATAGTGATATTAATAATGATAATGATTTGAGTTGTATTATGATAACTATGATAACCATAATTATAATAGCTTTAATAACTCCTTTAAATTCAAATTTTAATCATTTTCATAATAGTATTTATATCTAAAATTTCTATATTTGTAATCTTAACTGTATTATTAAAACCTTTATATTCATAGTCATAATAATCATAATCTTCGTGTTTAATTTATAAACTTATGACTATAGTTTCTTATAATACTAGTTTGTAGTCATAATCATAATTTTTACATGTATTCATATAATTATATCCAGTTTCATAATTTTTATCATATTATCATTTGTTATACATTTACATTATTAGCATTCTTAATCTCTTTGGAATCATAATAATAATACTAGCAATAATAATACAATAATAATAATACTAATAATAATAATATTAATAATGATAATACTAATAGTTTTTAAATGATAATACTAGTAATAATAATGATAATATCATAAGTTATGTTGATGATAATAATAATTAATAATAACAATTAATAATAACAATAACAACAACAACAACAATAATAATAATAATAATAATAATAATAATAATAATAATAATTATAATAATAATAATAATAATAATAATAATAATAATAATAATAATAATAAATGAAATAATAATAAAAATATTAGAAGAGCTACCTTAATGTATAAGTCCTTAAAAATAATAAACGCCCCTGCCCGGGCTCGAACGCGCGACCTCCCACTCACCCGCAAACCATCTTAACCATCACCATGTCATCTGTGTTTTTGAATATATTCTATCCTATAATTCTATAACCCATTTCTATTTATTTGTTTCCTGCTCTTCTTCTTCTTCATGAAATCTAGTCTACCATGGAACTTCAACAATCAAGATAACGAATTTTATGGGTTCCTTTACGACTTGTAAACAACCACAATTACTTAGAAAGAGGTGTTCTTGAAAAAAAAATTACAGCAGCTTGCTGCCGTTGCTGCTTGCAAAAAATAAAAATTTGTTTTCACTTTAGAGATCGTTTTAGATAAATGTTACAACATGAAAAAGATTGTAATCCACTCCTAGAAACTATAGTAACCATTAATTTAACTCAAATCGAAACAGAAAAATTGAATTTGGCTGAAGAACAGATGTTGACTTTTTGATTTTAAAACTTTGACTCCAAAATTCGAAATCGTTATGAGGAATTGGAAGTTAAGACTTTCCAGAAAGTTTGAATGAATCAAATCTAACAACTCTTCATTAACACATTTTTAAAATCATTACGAAATCGAGTTTTGGTTGAAAAGATCATGCTTACAGAGGTGTCGAGTTTGTAATTGTTTTTCTTGTTTAATTCCTCAAATAATTGAAATTAAAAACTGTTATAATTGAATATGGTGATGGAGAAATCGATTAGGTTTTTATCATTGACCAGAGATGATCGATGGATACATAATATAATGTGTGTGTCGACATTAGTTCACAAGTATAACAGGAAACAGGAAAAAAAAATATAGAATTGATAGTGATATAACGCGTAAATGTATGTGATTATATAATATGATTAATCTTAATATCTGTATATATATTTGTATTTATATTATTTGTCTTAATATTTGTATATATCTATCTTTATCTGTATTTATCTATTTGTATTTATATATATTATAATTAATCTTTTTCATTAATAAATATAACAATAATAATTATATTCCTAATATTAATAATAATAATAATAATAAAATTATTATTAATGATAATGATAATAATAACTATAATATTTATAAAAATCATATTATTAATAATAATATTAATTATAATAATACTAATATTTTTAATAATAATAATATTAGTAATAATAATACTATAACAATTTATATATATACCAAACTTCATATATATATAATAATATTAATAATACTAATTTTAATATTAATATTAATATTGATAATAACAATGAAAGTAATAATAAGATTCTCAGTATAACAACTATATTTTTAATTTTTAATTATATTTAATATATAAATTAATATATTAATATTATAATTTATCGAGTATATTATAGTTACTAATTATATAATATATAATTGAATAATTATACTATATATATATATATATATATATATATATATATATATATATATATATTACAATATACATATAATAATATTTTACATAGAAATCATATATAGATTCATTTTATAATACACTTAATTATTTTGTATCTTATTTCACTTATTTAATTCTAATGTTTAAATAACATTTTGATAAGGTAACTATTTAACCTATATATATATATATATATATATATATATATATATATATATATATATATATATATATATATATATATATATATATATATTATTTATTTATTTATAAATAATTGTTCGTGAATCGCCGGGTAAGGTTCAATGGATAGTTAAGTGTATGAAATTATTTTAATATAAAATGTCGATTTACTTAACTTGTCGATATCCATCTTCTAAGTTATCTACATTTCATAATTTCACCTTTACATTAAATAATATGAAAGTTAAATAGTTACCTTATCAAAAGTCACGAGTAAATTATTGCAAAGCGTGTATTGAAAATCAAACAAAAATCTCCAATAACATTTGTCTAGTTATCGTTAATTAACATTTTTGATCTTACTTGTAGATTTCATTACCATTTATTCCGAATGCTGTTAAAAATGAAAGATTTATTAAATCAACGTGGACCTCACAACAGAGACTTATAATAATATCACAATACCTATGGAATTGATAATTGCTAACAAAAATATCTGTTAATTAAATCGTTTGATATTATCTTTTAATTTCGCCGATAAATATATTAAACATAGATTGAAACCAATAAGTTTAATGTAAAGTATTATACATTTAATATTTTGATAATGTTTTCAAGTTATACTATATATATATATATATATATATATATATATATATATATATATATATATATATATATATATATATATATATATATATATATATTTATTTATTTATTTATTTATTTATAAACAATTGTTCGTGAATCACCGGGTAAGGTTCAATGGATAGTTAAGTGTATGAAATTATTTTAATATAAAACGTCGATTTACTTAACTTGTCGATATCCATCTTCTAAGTTATCTACATTTCATAATTTCACCTTTACATTAAATAATATGAAAGTTAAATAGTTACCTTATCAAAAGTCACGAGTAAATTATTTCAAAGCGTGTATTGAAAATCAAACAAGAATCTCTAATAACATTTGTCTAGTTATCGTTAATTGACATTTTTGTTCTTACTTGTAGATTTCATTACCATTTATTCCGAATGCTGTTAAAAATGAAAGATTTCTTAAATCAACGTGGACCTCACAACAGAGACTTATAATAATATCACAATACCTATGGAATTGATAATTGCTAACAAAAATATTTGTTAATTAAATCATTTGATATTATTTTTAATTTCGCCGATAAATATATTAAACATAGATTGAAACCAATAAGTTTAATGTAAAGTATTATACATTTAATATTTTGATAATGTTTTCAAGTTATACTATATATATATATATATATATATATATATATATATATATATATATATATATATATATTAAACATTTTAATATTTTGATAATGTTTTGAAGTTATACTATATATATATATATATATATATATATATATATATATATATATATATATAAGGTTCAATGGATAGTTAAGTGTATGAAATTATTTTAATATAAAACATCGATTTACTTAACTTGTCGATATCCATCTTCTAAGTTATCTACATTTCATAATTTCACCTTTACATTAAATAATTTGAAAGTTAAATAGTTACCTTATCAAAAGTCACGAGTAAATTATTGCAAAACGTGTATTGAAAATCAAACAAGAATCTCCAATAACATTTGTCTAGTTATCGTTAATTGACATTTTTGTTCTTACTTGTAGATTTCATTACCATTTATTTCGAATTCTGTTAAAAATGAAAGATTTTTTAAATCAACGTGGACCTCACAACAGAGACTTATAATAATATTACAATACCTATGGAATTGATAATTGCTAACAAAAATATCTGTTAATTAAATCGTTTGATATTATCTTTTAATTTCGCCGATAAATATATTAAACATAGATTGAAACCAATAAGTTTAATGTAAAGTATTATACATTTAATATTTTGATAATGTTTTCAAGTTATAATATATATATATATATATATATATATATATATATATATATATATATATATATATATATATATATATATATATATATATATTTATCTATTCATATCCATTTATTTGGTCGAGGTTAAATGAGTACATAATCATAGTTCAAAATTTTTGAGACTTCAACATTACAGACTTTGCTTATCGTGTCGGAAACATATAAAGATTAAGTTTAAATTTGGTCAGAAATTTCTAGGTTGTCACAGATGGTGATGTTGGTGGTACTACCGGTGGCGCTTGTATAACAAGTCTAGCTTGTAAATCACGCCCCATTCTTGTCAGGGTTTCTGCTCTTCCTTCTATCGTTTCGGTCCACTCATCTGATTTATGGTTAAGGCGAGAATAGACAATCTCTAAGACTTTATAGATTACATAATCGCCGCAGAATGTCTCTCTAATAAAGTTATGAATTAATACTTCATCGGTTATTGTTGTTGGTACTCCTTGGTATCTACGGTGCGTATGACGTTGATGCTTGTGAGATAGTTTATGATGTTGAAGCATGAAATGTGGATGTTGTTGGTGGTGGTAATGGTTCTGTTAGCATTGCTGATGGTGGTACTGTTGATGCCGGTGATGTTGCTGGTGCTTGTAACCTTTGCACCATATTCTCTAAAGTCACTACCCGAGCGCGAAACTCGTTGACTTCTTCTATTACTCCAGGGTGGTTGTCAGTTCGGATGAGCGGATGGATAAGATCTAGAATGTGAGATATTATATAATCGTGACGAGATACTCTAGAAATGAGAGAGAAAATGGTATTACGAACAGGTTCACCGGTAAGTGCTTCAGGTTCTTCACCAAGAGGGCAATGTGGTGGATGGAAGGGATCACCTTCTTCTTGTCTCCAATGATTAAGTAGACTACCAACCCATCCCCAATTCATCCAGAATAGATGATACTAATTGGTTGATCCATTCCGGTCACACTGCTTTCGGAGCTTGAGTGGAATTCCATATCGGAGTCCGAGGGACTTGAACTAGTGACGAGTTCCATTTCGTATGATTGAATAAAGGATTTTTCGATATGAAATGATTTCCGGTTATCGGATGGTATTCTAATTATATAGAATATCTATATATATATATATAGTAAAAGATTTCGTCGATTACGAAGGAATTTACGGAATATGTTAGGCAAGGTTTACAGTAACAGATACGCTAAGATATGAATTTTATCTATACATTATTCATGCAATCAATGCAGTAAGATGTGTCTAGACTAAGAATGATAAGCAGGTAATTTTCTAAGGATGATAAGAAGATGATTTTTGACTAGAAATGATAAGCAAAACTTTTAACATGCAGTTAAGGTCGAAGTCCAGACTCACTAATGCATCTTAATAACTATCAGTTAGACACACTAATGCAAGACCTGGTTTGCTAAGACCACCGCTCTGATACCACAAGAGACAACCCGTCCTAATCCATAAGGACGGATACAATAACATATGGTTACATTGCGAGGTATTTGACCTCTATATGATAAGTTTTACAAACATTGCATTCGCTTTTAAAAGACAACTTTCATTTCATCGAAAGTTGACAGGCATGCATACCATTTCATAATATATCCAAACTATAAATGACTTAATAATAATCTTGTTGACTTCAACGACTCGAATGTAACGTCTTTTGAAATATGTTATGAATGACTCCAAGTAATATCTTTAAAATGAGCAAATGCACAGCGGAAGATTTCTTTAATACCTGAGAATAAACATGCTTTCAAGTGTCAACCAAAGGTTGGTGAGTTCATTAGTTTATCATAAACAATCATTTCCATTAATTTAATAGACCACAAGATTTTCATTTTCATTTCTCATAAACATCATCTCATATCAGGCATTTCACACTGCATAGAAATAAAAAGCATACATGTGGTGAACGCTTGATAACCGAACTAACAGGATGCATAAAGAATATCCCCATCATTCTGGGACTCTCATCGGATATGATAAATTGAAGTACTAAAGCATTCGTAACCCGAATGGGACTTGTCAAGGTCCATAGATCTATCTTTAGGATCCGCGTCAATTAGGGGCCATTTCCCTAATTCTTAGGCTACCAAGCTAAAAAGGGGCATATTCAATTTCGATAATCCAACCATAGAATGTAGTTTTGATTACTTGTGTCTATTTCGTAAAATATTTATAAAACAGCGCATGTATTCTCAGTCCCAAAAATATATATTGCAAAAGCATATAAAAAGGGAGCAAATGAAACTCACTATACTGTATTTCGCAGTAAAAATACATATGACGTCATTGAACAAGTGCAAGGTTGGCCTCGGATTCACGAACCTATATTAATTATATATATTTATATGTTGGTCAATATGTGTCTAACAATTTAGGTCAGGTCATAGTATATCACAATCCTAATGCTCGAGATCGATATGCAAAAGTCAACAAAAATCCACTTGACCCAAAATGACCTCCAAAATATATACATGTTTATTATATAACTTAAATATAGTCATTTAATATATTTAAATATATTTATCAGATTTTATTAAAGTAAATAATACAAGTCATTTATTAATAAATAAGAATGTATATTAAAATTTTATATATGATAAAAAAAATATGTTTTTATATATCTTAAGTAACATAGTTTATATAGTTCACTTAATATCATAAAAATATAGTGGTATGTATTATTATATTACGTGTGTTAAAAATATCTTTGCATCACATATTTATTTGATAAGATAATATTGATAATAATAATAATAAATAAAAGTTGTATTATTTTGTAATAATAATAATTATTATTATTCTTCTTATAACAATATTTATATTTCTTAATGATGATAACAATTATGATAAAATGATAATTCTAATCATGATAATTTTAATAATAATGATACTTTTTAATGATAATATTTTTATATAACAATATAATTCTAAAAATGATAATTTTTAATAATAATACTAAAATGATAATAATAATGATATTTTATAATAAAAATGATAATTTTAATGAAAATTATAGTTATAATATTAATGTTACTTTTAATAATAATAATGATGATAATAATAATAATAATAACAATAATAATGATAATGTTAATAATAATTTTAATAATAATAACGAAAGTAATAATGATAGCAATAACAATTTTTAATGATAATACTTATATTAATAACGATAATGATAATAATAATAATAATAATTATTATTATTAGATAATAATAATAACGACGATAATAACGACGATAGTAATAATAATAATAATAATAATAATGTTAGAATTAATAATAATTCAGTCGATCATATCTTTAAATCCATTCATTGAAACCACACGATTCCTAAATGAAAAGTTATTAATTTTTTGCCAGCTTTCCAACGACATGCATATCATATACCTTATCTCAGTAGCATATGTATTAAATTCATGATTTATCATAAACTCTATAATGACAAAAATAAACATTCAAGCATACATAATCATATATACTCGAGCACTAGTCAGGGATACACTATTAATATATAAAAGATAAGATATGAATGCTCACGTATCAATATTGAGATTCAATATTGTAAGAAAGTACGTAGACGCAACGGAGATGATAAACACTAGGTTTGACTCACGAGCAATACCCCTGAACCATACCCATAACCTCCATAGCTATAATCCATAATTTTATTAGCTCTATCCCGCTCGAAAAGCCCATTTGGAATAACTCACTCATGACCTCGTCGTAGTATTTTATGTATAGTAATACTACTAATAATAATACTCCTAACTATAAGATTAATATTATATTAATCTTAATAATAATGATAATAATAATAATAATAATAATAATAATATATATATATCGATATTGAGAGAGATGGATGAAAGTGTGTGTGTAACAAACTGAATTTCGTCGAACTTTATACACATTTCCTGAACCTGATGCCCATGCGATCGCATGGGCTTCCAGTGCATTTGCCATGCGATCGCATGGCTTGCCTGGACAGCTCACATTCGCTTATTTTTACTCTGCCGAAACTTTTAATATATAATTTATATTTATTTAATTAATTAATATAATTATATATATATATATATATATATATATATATATATATATATATATATTATATTATATTATATTTACGAGTCTAATCGACTTGTAACATTAGTTCCGGTTACTTGTACATTCACGTTCGACATACGTCCCGGTTCCGGTTTCTCGAACGTTAACTCGTACGCTGAGAAAAACTAGTACTTTGCGTTTCGCGGCACGTACCCTTAACAATAATTAGACTTATATCTCAATAATTTATATTATAAGAAATGTAACCTATACCTTTGAGTATTATGGTCATTTGCTTTTATGAATCGATGTCTCGTTATTTACTAAAATATATTTAATAATATTATTTTTAAATATTTAATACAAGAAATCTAATGAAAATGTTTTATATATAAGTTAATATTTTTAAATAATATATTTTTATTTGTAAAAATATATATACTAATGTTAGGAAATATATAATTTTTGTATGTCTTTAAAACATGATATATATATATATATATATATATATATATATATATATATATATATATATATATATATATATATATATATATATATATATATATATATATATATATATATAGTTGAAATCTTTATTTAATAACATTCAGTTTTTCAAAACTAATTATATTCAAAGCTTATAATATGAAATCATTTAAATAATAGAAAGTATTATTTCGTAACGTTTGCATTCTAAAGCTTAAAAAACATTTTAGTAATGAAATTATATTATATTCAAAATCATTTTATTAAAAAGTTTATAATAAAAGTCTATCATATCGAAAAATGTTTTCGTTTAAGAAAGTAAAATTATATATAATTCATAACAGGTTTCAAGTTTTTAAATTACCGTTTGATGATGAAGCGTGGGATAAAGTCCAATGGTTAAATAACGTAAAAATAATCTTATTGTAAAACGTTGATTACTCAACTTGTCACAATCCGACATCTAAGTTATCTACATTCTACATTCTTATTTTCACATTAAATAAAATGAAGGTTAAAATAATTATCTTATCCAAATCACGGGGAAAACATTGTAAAATAGGAATTTCCACTAACCCTTGTCTAGTTCCTGATAATTGACACTTTGTTCTCATTTGTAAAGCACTTTACTAATTTTTCTGAATATCGTTAAAAAGAACAAATTCCTTAAATCATAGTGGACCTCATAACAGAGACCCGTAATCATAATAACAATGTATTTGATAATTAAATCATTTGATATTATCTTTTAATCTCATCGATAATTATAATAAACTTATATTGAAACAAATACGTTCACGTAAAGCATTATACATATAATACTTTGTTAACGTTTTCAATTAATATAACCATATATTATATATACATATCTATACACATAAATGTTCGTGAATTGTCGAGCACGGTCAAAGGGTAATTGATTACATGAATGTTGTTAAATTTTTTTTTTTGAGATTCAACTTTACAAACATTGCTTATCGTGTCAGAAATATATAAAGATAAAGATTAAATTTGGTCAGAAATTTCTGGGTTGTCACACCTTGCGAAGTGGAAAGAAGTATGACAATAAAGTTAGTGAAAAAGAGGTAGTGCAACAAGAATCAAGTAAGTCTCCGATTGTTCTTGATGAAGATGAGGTAAGTGAAAATGATAACCATGGGAAGGGGGAGAAAGATAAGGAACCAATCGTTAATGAGACCGGGAAACAAAAGACGGAATCAAAAACCATCCCATTTCCCAAGGCCTTAGAGTCCCCAAACCAATTCCCTTATGGGAAGAAAGGACCACAACCAGAGGATATGTGGGAAACGCTTAAACAGGTTAAGATAAATTTACCCCTTCTCGATGCTATAAGGCAAGTCCCATCCTACGCTAAGTTTTTAAAGGATCTTTGCATTCAAAAGAGGAAGCAAAGGGCGACCTTACCCAAAAAGGTAGAGCTAACCGAACACCTAAGTGCGGTTGTTTCGGGTACACTCCCACCTAAATTTAAGGACCCGGGGACCCCATTAATAGTTGTGACTGTAGGCAACGTAAATGTGAAAAAGGCGTTACTGGATCTAGGAGCTAGCATTAATATTTTACCCTTTTATCTAGTTGACCGATTTGAATTGGGGTTAATGAAAAGAACCGATATAATTATTCAACTAGCGGACCAATCAATCAAAACACCTAGGGGAATATTAGAAGATGTAATAGTAAAAGTGGAGGATTTCTATTACCATGTTGACTTTGTTGTAATGGATATTGAATCTAGGAATAGGGACGTCCAACCCACTATAATCTTGGGGTGCCCGTTTTTGGCCACCATAAATGCCCACATTAATTGTCGAACGAGTGCCATGGACATATCATTCGAAAATTGCAAGATGAGGATTAATATCTTTAATTCTCTTCACGCCCCAAGTGTCCATGAATGATATCAGGCAGATGTGATTGATGAACAACTTGAAAAACATACTTCTCATTTGATAATAAATGACCCTGTGGAAGTATTTTGCTTAGGTGATGAAGAAGATGTTGAATGTGAAGAGGTTAACGCGATTGAGTTGGCCATAGCAAGTACAATGGACTCTAGGTTACCACCTTGGACTCATAAATATAAACCATTATCCAAGTCCATAGACACCAACACAAAACCTTCGCTAGAGTCACCGCCGACCCTCGAGCTAAAACCATTAACTTCTCATCTAAAGTATACGTTTTTAGGTACTAACGACACTTTGCCAGTTATTATTGCTTCAGATCTGACGGGTGTGCAGGAAAAAGCTTTAATGGAGGTGCTTCACAAGTACAAGGCTGCGGTGGGCTGGACTATAGCTGATTTGAAAGAGATAAGTCCCTCAGTGTGCATGCATCGTATAGTTACAGATCCGGAGGTTAAACCCGCTCGTGACACGTAACGCAGGTTAAATCCGAACATGCAGGAAGTTGTAAAGAAGGAGGTTCTTAAGTGGTTAGATGCGGGGATTATTTTCCCTATTTCAGATAGTCAGTGGGTAAGCCCCACGCAAATAGTGCCAAAGAAAGCTGGGATCACGGTCATGGAAACTGAAAAAGGAGAAAAGATCACAACCCGTCCTGTGACGGGTTGGCGGGTATGTATTGACTACAGGAAGTTAAACGCTGCAACTTCAAAGGATCATTTTTCCTTGCCTTTTATTGATCAAATCATCGAAAAGTTGTCAGGTCAAAATTTTTATTTTTTCTTAGATGGGTATTCGGGATATAATCAAATACCTATTCACCCTAATGACCAAGAAAAAAACAACTTTTACGTGTCCTTATGGAACTTATGCTTTTAGACGAATGCCTTTTGGTTTATGTAATGCACCGACTACTTTTCAAAGGTGCATGATGAGTATTTTCTCAGAATTAATAGGCGAGTCTTTAGAAATTTTCATGGATAATTTTTCAATATTTGGAAAGTCTTTTGAATCATGTTTAAATATGTTGGAAAAAGTTTTAAAGCGGTGTACCGAGACCCACCTTGTCCTTAGTTGGGAAAAGAGTCATTTTATGGTAAGGGAAGGGGTGGTTTTGGGACACATTGTGTCTGAACGGGGATTGAAGTAGATAGGGCAAAAGTTTAACTTATTTCCACACTACCCCCACCGACCAATGTTAAGGGGGTAAGGTCGTTTTTGGGACATGCGGGTTTCTATCGTAGGTTTATCAAAGATTTTAGCGTTATTTCTAAACCATTGTGTAATTTGTTATTAAAAGACGCACCTTTTGATTTTGATGACCAATGTAAGGAGGCCTTTGATACCCTTAAACATAAGTTGACTGAAGCACCCATTTTGCAATCACCTGACTGGACCAAACCATTTGAAATTATGTACGATGCTAGTGATTTTGCGGCTGGGGCTGTTTTGGGTCAAAGGGTTGATAGGAAATTGGTTGTTATCTATTATGCTAGTAAAACGTTCTCGGATGCCCAAATAAACTATACCACAACCGAGAAGGAATTACTAGCGGTAGTGTTTGCCTTAGACAAATTTAGATCATATTTGTGGGGGTCTAAGGTAGTTGTTTTCTCGGACCATAGTGCCCTAAGACACTTACTAGAGAAAAAAGAGTCTAAGCCTAGATTAATTAGGTGGATCTTGTTGCTTCAAGAGTTTGATTTGGAAATAATGGATAAGAAGGGTATAGAGAATGTGGTAGCCGACCACTTGTCTAAAATACCCCCGCCACCGTTTGACCCTGCTAAACCGATCCAGGAAAATTTCCCGGACGAGTGTTTGTTTAGTGTTGTGCAGGTACCTTGGTTTGCTCATATTGTTAACTATTTGGTGACCAAAAAAGTACCGGAGCATTGGAACAAGCACAAGAGGGATTACTTTTTATCGCAGGTTAAGCATTATATTTGGGAGGACCCGGTTCTTTACCGAATTGGACCCGACCAAATCATAAGGAGATATGTGGCGGAAGATGAGCATAAAGACATTCTAGCTCATTGTCATACTTTCGCATGTGGAGGACAATACGGAGTAAAGAAAACCGGGTACAAAGTACTCAACTCAGGTTTCTTTTGGCCTACTATTTTTAGAGACGCATGTGAGTATGTTAAAAATTGTGCTAGGTGTTAACGGATGGGGGGAATCAATAAACGTAATGAAATACCCATGAACCCAATTTTGATTTGTGAAATTTTCGATGTTTGGGGCATAGATTTTATGGGACCTTTTCCACCGTCTTTCGGGTTTGAGTATATATTAGTAGCCGTTGATTATGTCTCCAAATGGGTAGAGGCTGAGGCTACTCGGACTAATGACCACAAAGTTGTCCTAAAGTTTGTTAAGAAAAATATTTTTTGTCGTCATGGTGTACCTAAGGCCATAATTAATGGTGGGGGTTCACACTTTAAGAACTCGCATTTTGCTAAACTTTTAAGGGATTACGGGATAAATCACCGAATTGTTACGCCTTACCATCCCCAAACAAGTGGGCAAGTAGAAGTATCTAATAGGGAATTAAAAAGGATTTTAGAAAAAACCGTAAATCCTAATCGTAAAGATTGGTCTCTAAGACTAGATGATGCGCTTTGGGCTTACCGGACAGCTTATAAAACCCCTATTAGTACTTCACCTTATCGACTTATTTATGGGAAGGCATGTCACTTACCTGTTAAAATTGAGCATCGTGCAGAGTGGGCTATTAAACAGGTGAACATGAACATGGATGAGGCAGGAAAAGCAAGAAAGTTAGACCTATCGGGGCTAGACGAGTTGAGACGCGATGCTTATAAAAGTTCAAAAATCTACAAAGAGAAAATGAAAGCGTTTCATGATAAGCAAATTGTAAGGCGAACTTTTGTGGTAGGGCAAAGTGTGTGGTTATTTAATTCAAAGTTGAAGTTATTTGCGGGGAAATTGAAAAGTAAATGGAATGGGCCGTATGTTGTCACTAAGATTACTCTGCATGGAGAAATTGAGATACAAGATCCAAAAGGCGGAGAACCATTCTTAGTTAATGGACAACGGTCAAAAATAGCTTTAAATTCATCACTTAAAGAGTCCAAGGTAGTTGAAACGGTTCACTTTGAGCCCATGAAAGTCCATCAACTTAGAACAATTCAGGTGAACGAATCAAGGAATCATATTAGTAAAGAGAGTATTGATGTGTGGCTTGATAGATGAGACGACCCGTCTGTAGTGACCCGAACTTTTCCATATTTATATATATTAAATGAAATTGATATTTACATGATTAAATGTTTCCAACATTTTAAGCAATCAAACATGTTAACACTTGATTAATTGAAACGGATTTTGTGTTAACATTTGACCACTCAGTTTGTCCGACGATTCACGAACGTTAAAACTTGTAAAAGCGACATGATGATATATATATGGACATATATATGGTTAACATGAGATTATGATAAGTAATTATCTCACTAAGTATATTAACAATGTGTGATAGATATAAAAAATGAGAATATTGAATTATGAAGCTCGAACCGATATACATAACGATTATCGTTATAACAACGTCTTACTAAATACATATGTATTGTATTAAGATATTGATATACTATATTTAACATGATAAAATGATAATTAAGTATATCATTGAGTGTATTAACAATGAACTATACAAGTAAGATGAGACTACTAACTTAAGGATTTCGAAACAATATATATATGTAACGATTATCGTTGTAATAGTATTTTAACATATATATATATATATATATATATATATATATATATATATATATATATATATATATATATGATGTTAAGATATATTCATATACCATGTTATCATGTTAACATAACAATTTAACATCTTATTTAAGTATAATAACAATGAATTAATTACATTTAAGAAGATCGTTAACTTAAAGGTTTCAAAACAACACTTACATGTAACGACTAACGATGACTTAACGACTCAGTTAAAATGTATATACATATAGTGTATTTAGATGTATTAGTACACTTTTGAAATACTTCAAGACACATATCAAAGTACTTCTACTTAACAAAAATGCATACAATTACATCCTCATTCATTTTCATCAACAATTCTACTCATATGCAACCGTATTCGTACTCGTACAATACCCAGCTCCTAGATGTACACACTATTGGTATATACACATAAAAATCTGCTCCTTAGCAGCCTTAAATGATTAAGGAATACGTGGAACCAACCATTTGTCAACTAGAATGAATTATTTAGCAAGAAAACAAACTTAAGAATCTTTTCTTTCTTTATAATGAGTAAAAACGTTTTTATGATTTCACCTCATTTTTCCATTCCATTTTCTTATATTTACACTCCAAATTCTCTCACAAAATACTCCTAACATCATACTTGATCATCTCCAAGCAATTTCACCATCTTGTATCTTCAATTACAAGCTTTAATCATCATAAAAACAACCATTCAAGAACACTTCAATAAATCTTTCAAACTTGCTAGATTATGTGACAACCCAGAAATTTCTGACCAAATTTAAACTTTAATCTTCATATCTTTCTGACACGATATGCAAAGTCTGTAATGTTTAATCTCAAAAATTTTAAACTGTGTTCATACATTTATTTAACCTTGACCAAACCCTGACGATTCACGAACCATTATAATTGGATTGGAATATATATATATATATATATATATATATATATATATATATATATATATATATATATATATATATATATATATATATTATAACTTGAAAACGTTAACAAAGTATTAGGTATAATACTTTACATGATCGTATTTAATGACGGAATTATAAGATAATATCAAATGATTGAATTATCAAGATACATTAGTATATGATATACGTGTCTCTGTTGAGAGGTCCACTTTGATTTAGGAAACCTTTCCTTTTTAAAGGTATTCGGAATATTTGGTAACGTGATTTACAAGTAAGAACAAAAGTGTCAAGTAATGGGAACTAGACAAGGGTTAGTGGAGATTTCTGTTTGATTTCCAATTCATAATTTACGATATTATCCTCGTGACTTTTGATATGGTCAAGTAATGGGAACTAGACAAGGGTTAGTGGAGCTTTCATAATATTTAATATGAAAGTAATACTATGGAATATAGATAACTTAGAAAACAGATATCGATGTTTTACATTAGAATGATTTCGTACGTTTGAGTATCCTTTAGACTTAACCCTACGATTCACGATTAAACTGTAAATTAAAAACTTGAAACCTATTATGAATATATAATTCTACTTTTCTAAAACGTTTTATGATATAACGATTTCCATTATTTTAAACTTTTAACAAAATGATTCTTAAATATATTTAGTTTTGGAAAACAAAATTATCATATTTATTTGATTTAGTTTCAAACGTACAAAAACGTTTTCAGTTTAAAAAGAACTTTATTATTAAAACGTATATAACTTTTATAAATATCTACAACCACTTTTGACAACTCATTTCTTAACCAGTATGATAAAGATAATGATATTTATGTTTTATTTTATTAAATATATATAACGATTTAAAATAATATTATATATATTTATATGCGTATTATACGTACATAGTTTTATACTTTTACTATACTTTAACTTTACCTTTACTTTACTTTTACTTTACTTTTACTTTACTTTAACTTTAATAATTCACTTTAATAATTCATACTTTAATAATTCACTTTAATAATTTATACTTCAATAATTCACTTTAATAATTCAAAAATCTATTATAAATAGAATTCAATAGGTTTCATTATTTCATAGGAACTTGAAAATATATTTCTCTAAATTCTCTCAATCGATTTACATATATATATATATTTACTCAGTATTATTTTAAGATATTATTATTATACATAAAATACTACGACGGAGTTATGTTCAGGCGATTTCAAAATAAGTTTTCAAACGGGATAGAGCTAAGGAAATTATGGGTTATAGCTATGGAGGTTATGGGTATTGTTCGAGGGTATTGCTCGGGAGGTCAACCTAACGTTTATCAATGTCGTTGCTTTTACGTACTTTCCTGCAATATTGAATCTCAATGTTGATACGTGAGCACTCATAACTTAACTTTTATATATTATTAGTGTATCCCTGACTAGTGCTCGAGTATATAGGATTATGCATGCTTGTACGTTTGATATAGTTATTAGTTAGGTTATGTTGAATCCTGAATTAGATACATATGCTACTGAGATAAGGTATAGGATATGCATGTCGTTGGAAAGCTAGCGAAAAATTAAGAACTTTTCATTTAGAACTCGTGTGATTTCGATGAACGGATTAAAAGATATAGTCAACTGAATTATTATTAATTTTAGTATTATTATTGTTAAAATGATTATTATTACTATCGTCGTTATTATCGTCGTTATTATCGTCGTTATTATCTAAAAATTATTATTATGATCATTATCAATATAAATATTATCATTGAAAATCGTTATTGTTATTATTAATACTATCGTAATTATAACCTAGTTATTATTATTATTATTATTATTATCATTATAGTAATTATTAGTATTATCATCAGTGTTATCATAATTATTATTTTTAAAACTAATATTAATATCATCTAATTAACATGATTAATATTATTATCATTATTATGAAGGCGATATAAATGAAGACAAAAAGCTACTAAACAAATTGATTAGAAAATAATGAGTATAAGCGTCATGATGAAATTAAAATATTGAAAGATATTGATTTAGATAAAAATATTGTTTTCATTATTTTATTGTTATTATTATTAAAAGTGTCATTAATATTAAAACTATCATTTGTATTAAAAATTATTATTTTTAATATAAATATCATTGTAATTATAAAATATCATTATTATTATCATTTTAGTATTATTATTATTAAAATTATCATTTTGAATAGAATTATTACTTTTATAAAATATAATTATTGTTAATATTAAAAAGTATCTTTATTATTAAGATTATCACGATTAGAATTATCATTTTTTATCATAATTAATATCATCATTAGTAAATATAACTATTGTTATTATTATTAGAAGAATAATAATAATTATTATTACAAAATAATACAACTTTTAATTATTATTATTATTATCAATATTATTTTAACAAATAAATATGTGATACAAAGATATTTTTACCACACGTAATATAATTACATTAATATTACATACCATTATATATTTTTATGATATTAAGAGAACTTTATAAATTTTATTACTTAAGATATATAAAAGTATATTTTTATCATATATAAATTTTTAATATAATTTTTTTAATAAATGACTTTTATTATTTACTTTAATAAAATCTGATAAATATATTTAAATATATATAAAACGACTATATTTAAGTTATATAATAAACACGTATAAATTTTGGAAATCATTTTGAGCCAAATTGACTTTTGTTGACTTTTGCATGATAATCTCGAGCATTAAGATTGTGATACACTATGACCTGACCTAAATTGTTAGACAGTTATTGACCAACATATAAATATATATAATTAATATAGGTTTGTGAATCCGAAGCCAACCTTGCACTTGTTCAGTGCCGTCATATGCATATTTACTACGTAATACAGTATTGTGAGTTTCATTTGCTCCCTTTTTAAATGCTTTTCAATATATATTTTTGGGACTGAGAATACATGCGCTGTTTTTATAAATGTTTTATGAAATAGACACAAGTAATTGAAACTACATTCTATGGTTGAATTGTTATACCGGATATCGCCCTTGTTGAACTTGGTAGCCTAAGAATTGGTGTTTATTATAATTGCCACCAATTGATGCGAATCCTAAAGATAGATCTATGGGCTTTGACACACCCCAGTCAGAGAATTTGAACTGCTTTAGTACTTCGATGTTTATATGTTTGGGGATATTCTAGATGCATTTTGTTAATGTCGGTTACAAGGTGTTCAATCCATATGAATGAATTTTAAACACTTGCGAGTGTATGATTATTGAATAAATGAAATCTTGTGGTCTATTAAAATTATGGAAATGATGGATTAAGATAAACTAATGAACTCACCAACCTTTTGGTTGACACTTGAAAGCATGTTTATTCTCAGGTTTGAAAGAAATCTTCCGCTGTGCATTTGCTCATTTTAAAGATATTACTTGGAGTCATTCATGGCATATTTCAAAAGACGTTGCATTCAAGTCGTAGAGTTCAATAAAGAATATTATTAAGTAAATGACAGATTAAGTCATTATAGTTTGGATATATTATGAATTGGTATGCATACCTGTCAACTTTCGATGTAATGAAAGGTTATCTTCTAAAAATGAATGCAATGTTTGTAAAATGTATCATATAGAGGTCAAATACCTCGCGATGTAATCATATATTATTGTATTCATCCTTATGGATTGGGACGGGTCGCTTCATGTGGTATCAGAGCGGTGGTCTTAGCGAACCAGGTCTTGCATTAGTGTGTCTAACTGATAGATATTAAGATACATTAATGAGTCTGGACTTCGACCGTGTCTGCATGTCAAAAGTTTTACGCGTCTTACTGCATTCATTGCATAGATAGTGTATAGACAAAATTCATATCTTAGCGTATCTGCTAACTCATATCTTAGCGTATCTGTTACTGTAAACTTTGCCTGACATATCCCGTAAAATGCTCAGTAATCTACGAAATTTTTTGTTCTATATATATATATATATATATATATATATATATATATATATATATATATATATATATATATATATATATATATATATATATATATATATATATATATATATATATATATATATATATATATATATATATATAGACAGATAGATAGATAGATAGACAGATAGATAGATAGATAGATATTCTATGTAATTAGAATACCATCCGATAGACAGAAATCATTTCATATCGAAAAATCCTTTATTCAATCCTACGAAATGGAACTCTCCACTAGTTCAAGTCCCTTGGATTTTGATATGGAGTTTCATTTGAGCTCCGAAAGCAGTGTGACTGGAATGGATCAACCAATCAGCCATCATCTATTCTGGATGAATTGGGGATGGGTTCGTAGCCTTCTCAATCATTGAAGACAAGAAGAAGGTGATCCCTTCCATCCACCACATTGCTCTCTTGGCGATGAACCTGAAGCACTCACCGGTGAACCTATTTGAGACACCATTTTCTCTCATATTTCCAGAGTGTCTCGTCACGATTACATACTATCTTAGATTCTAGATCTTATTCACCCGCTCGTTCGAACCACCGACCGTCCCGGTGTAATAGAAGAAGTCAATGAGCTTTGCGCTCGAGTAGTAGTGTTGGAGAACATGTTGGAAAGGTTACGAGCACCAGCAGCATCACCGGAATCAATAGTACCACCATCAGCAATGCCAACAGAACCATTACCACCACCAACAACATCCACATCCCATGCTTCAACATCATAAACTGTTCAACGAGCATCAACGTCATACTCACCATAGATACCAAAGAGTACCAACAACAATAATCGATGAAGTATTAATTCATAACTTCATTAGAGAAATATTCTGCTACGATTATGTAATCTCTAAAGTCTTAGAGATTATCTATTCTAGTCCTAACCAAAAATTAGATGAGTGAACCAAAATGATAGAAGGAAGAGTAGAAACCCTGACAAGAATGATGCGTAATTTACAAGCTAGACTTGTTTTACCAACAACATCAACAGTACCGTCAACATCACCAGCACCGTCAGTACCGTCAGTATCATCAACACTAGCAGCACCTATAAACAGCATAAGCGCCGCCAGTTCAAGAAATCACTTTGGATATTATTACGAATCAACAACGAGTATATTGTATCAATGAGATATGACGTATTAACTCAATTCCTCTGAAGAATTTATATGTGTACCTTATATACATATAAATTTTGAAACCATCATAAATCTTTTCGTATTAAGCTATTATGTATGAATTTAAAAAGGGTAAATACTACTCAGTTAATTCATATTACTAAAATGCTAAGATGTACATCCTTCCTTAACAACTTAACCATCGTTAACTACGATCTCTGTTTCAACTCAATGAATGCTGTTTCAAAATAATCCAAGTGTATTATTCAATTACATGTTTGATTTTACACTTTCGATATACTCGAAACTTACTAGAAAACATCATTCGTATCTTGCGAAGTTAGCAAGAGTTCTATGCACATCAACATGATTCACTAAGGAAATATCTGTAAGAATAAATAATGAAGTATTGATCATAGTAGTGAAATACTCTGTGAAGATTATGTAATCTCTAATGTTAGAGATTATTCATTTTTAATTCCAGCCTAAGATCAAACGAACTTAACTCATCAAATCTGTATTACATCTGAAGAAAATATACATATATTTTCATAAAGATTGTAATAAAATTCTCGAGTACAAAACATTACTTGTGAAAAAAATTTTTAACTGGTAGGTAATACCCGAGAGATATATAAATTCACAATTAATATGTTACATTCTTCGAATCTGATTCAGCAATCATTAACTATACTTACTATTTTCATAGCAATATACGCTCTTTCATAGAAATCAAAACAACCATACTCATTCAAATTCAATTACATACTATAATTTTGAAATAGCAAAATTCAATTCAATATATAACCGGTATCATCACTCTTAGATTTCTACATCTTTCAAAGCTATACTTTGATTTCAAAACTGTGCTAGAACATTATATATATATTACCGATTACAATCTGTGTTCAAACCTTTCGAAATTCCTGAAGACACTTCAAATAATGAACAATCGAGATGATGATCCAACCACATGTTAACCACAGTTATGTATCTGAAAAACTCTTGAAACCAAAGTCATAGTTTAACACGTATCCGTGTCAGACTCTTTGGCATTTATTAGCTAAAATGACTTTTTAACTCCTCTCCAAAGTAGTCAGTTTTGTCACGGCTCCAACAAGTCAACTTCGACTTTTTAGACGAAACAGCCATATTATAACCTCGATATATACGTTGCCCTTTCGCCATCGTTACCGGGGAACTGTTTATATTTCACCACATTAGCAATAACTTTACCAAGAACTTCATTGATCTTTGACTTTCTGAAAAATCATTATATTTATCGAAACCCCATCATTTACTCATCCGTATCTTGTAACAAGAATTACCATGCCAATTACTGGGATTCAGCAATCAGTATTTTGAAATCTTACAGCATGTCTACGCCAACAACTATATGTGTACATATAACGTCTAACTCCTAGACTTACATATTTCGAATGTGAAGTTTCTGAAAAACACCCTAAACTGCGAACTAGTTCTCAAAATATGCCGATGAAGCAGCAAAAACTGTAAAACGACCTTAACAGTAAAAAGTTTGATGATAAAGAATAGTGTGTTGGCAAAGCTTAGAAAAAGAGAAGGTTTGGAACTGAAAAACTGATTGAGCAAAGTATGAAGGAGGCTGTGGACAAATCACAAAGACTAAACCTGCCTTCAAAGAATCCAAATGATTCAGTTTCTGCTGAAGTCATTAACGAATACCTTGCACCTGACTCTAAACCCTTGCAGATAATATTCTTCATCATCCTCTGATATTAGAAATTCTAAGATATCATCGTAGCTTTCATTATAAATATCCTCCATATTTCTGAAGATATTTTGTAGCACCCCATTTTTCCGTGCATGTTTAAAGGTACAACCTTAATTATTAGCACGCTTATAACTTGTTCGTTTGTGTGATTAAGTGAGCAAATTGTTAGTTTTTGTGTAAGTACATGTATGTACATGTATGTATATGTATATATATATATACATATATGCGAATGTGTGTGTGTACGTGTTTATGTATGTGTCGCGATGGTGTTGAGTCGTGTGAGACTTAAGGGTGAAGCTTAGACGTGCATAGGAATAGTGAACGAGGTGTGCTAGTTGTATGAACCTTCGTTTTATGATTTGTTGTCAAAGTGACCAGGAACAGGCCAATGCCGCGCCGCGAGGAATGGGGCCGTGACGCGACATGTAAAGCAAATCCAGATCAGAACTTGAGTTAAGAAGGGTCATTTTTCCTTCTTTATGTCGCACCGCGACAAAGCAGCCGCGCCGCGGCACCTCTGCAGTTCTGACTCCAATTTCGGCCCAATTTAAATAGGGCTTTAGGGGTAATTTGGTCTTTTTTCGTATAGATCAGATTGGAGCCTTTAATCTCAGCCGCTTATCCTCCATTTCTCATTTCTTTTCCATTTTCTTTCACATTTTCCTCCCAAAACATAAAACCCACTAAGTTTAATCTTGAGATTTGAAGGTGAAGAGTTGTGAATTAAACCTAGGAGCAAGAATTAAAGTTGTTCATTGTATCTCTAGCTACATGTTCATAGTCTTGGTAAGTTCTAACTCTAAGTCTTGAGTTTTAATTAGTTTAAGCTAGGGTTTGGTTCATATGGAACTAGTGTGACCCATTTGAGGGTTAAATGGGTGGGTTTTGGGTTGGATTGTTGAAAGGAAACCCTAAATAGCTATTATCTAGGGTTTGGTCTTGTGATTTGAGGTTGTAAGTGCTAAATGATGTTGTTAGTCATTAATGCACTTTTAAAAGGATGAAAGAGTTGTTATTGTGTAAATTTGACTTGATTTATTAGTCAAATAGTCAAAAGAGCACTAGTTGACCTAATCGGGTGAAATGGTTATGAAGTACACCAAGCTTATGTTAGTTGATGTTATTAAACCCTAATCACTAGCTTTTAGTGATTTATGATGAGGCATGGCCATTAATGGGCGGTTTTGGTGTAGTTGAGTCATTTAATGCAAACGGGTCATTAAATGCTCAAGGGTTTGTGGTTAGCATTTAATTCAACTAGATTGTATGTTAATAAATGCATAATGTAATAGGTACGTTACATTGAAGGGTTGCAAGCTCGGTTAGCTTTCACAAGAGACTTGAGGTGAGTGGAATGATTATGCATATGTGTATATAATGTATTTACTTGTATGAGATTCGATGTGGGTTTAAGTTCGGGCAGTCGATACCACATCGGGTCAATATATGATATGGCTTTAAGTTCGGGCGTTCGATGCCATGTCATATATGTGTGTGGGCATGTAGTGTGGGTTTAAAGTTCGGGCGTTTGATGCCATGTCATATATGTGTGTAGGCATGCAGTGTGGGTTTAAAGTTCAGGCGTTCGATACCACATTACACGTGACGGGTGGGTTTAAAGTTCGGGCGATCGATACCACTCCGGGGTTAGTGTTATAATTTGTTATACACTAACGGTTGTTGGGAACCCCAATGGGAAATTCGAAGTACCATTCCTTGTACTATTGGTTAACCATGGCTATGTGTTTGTTGTGTGGTGTTTTCACATTATTTGAGTTATATATGTTATCGTTGTGCTAGCTTGTGGTTTTGGAGATTTAGCGTTATGCCTTGCGTTGGTATGTCTTTTAAGTTGCTAGCATGTATGAGGTAATTGTGTATGTGATTGCATGTAAGTAGATTATATATGTATGTGTATAATTATTGCATTCACTAAGCGTCAGCTTACCCTCTCGTTGTTTATCTTTTTAGATGCAGGTGCAGTTAAGGGAAAGGGGGTTATCGGGCATTAGGTGTCCCGTGATGATGCTTTGTTCGAGTTTTGATGTTGGCCTAACGTTATGGGTAGTTTAGTCCAAAACCATGCTCGAAGTGTCGTTTGGATTGTAAACTATCATTTGTAATGGGTCAAACTTGTACTAAACTTTATTTGTAGCCCTCGTGCCTTTTGTAAATGATTAATTGTTGTGCGTTTTAAATGGAACTCGTGAAATGGGTTACATATTTATTCGGCGTGTAATTGTGTTGTATAAAAAAAAATTTTATCGTATGGATTACGTGTTGGGTTGTTACAAGTGGTATCAGAGCATGGTCTAAGGGATTTAGGTAACTTGAGATAGGCGCCTAGACTTAGACTTTTGTGTTGTGGAATTATATGCGGGACTTGTAGGACTACGGGTCAGTGCGGGGTTTGATTAGTTCTTTGATGCATAAGTGGACAACTATGCTATGTTATGATGTTACTAATCATGTGTTGTTGTTTTAAACATCGAGCAAGATTTTTGTGACACGTTTGAGCATGGCATGGCATGTGAGCGTAATAGTGAGTCGCGACCACTATTACGGTTGCAAGTCAAGTCGAGCAAGGATGTGCGACAAGTATCGAGCAAGATGTGGTGTGTGTGTGGTCATATGCATAGGTATATATGTGTATTAAATTGTTGGTGATATCTAATCCATTTTTAATCTTTAGAATGAAGACGAGAAACGAAACGAATACGAATGGCAATGGTGGTCCCTCTCATGTGGAGGAAGATGAGATGACTACCAAGATTGAGACCGCTTTAGAAAACTATGTTTCGGTTTTCTCACGAAGGGTTAAACAAATATTCGAAGAGTCAGTTTCGGAACAAATTGTCGATATGATTCAAGAACGGATGACTAATGCCGTTAAAGAAGAAGTTGAAAGGAGGTTTCCTAGACCTCAAAATGTGGGCGAGTTGGAGTTTAGCTATAAGAACTTCTTGGCGACTAAGCCTCCTCACTTTCACGGGGATCCCGACCCCATGAAGAGTGTGGCTTGGATTTCCGATGTTGAAGGTTATTTTTGCACGACCGAGTGCCCTCCCGAAAAGAAAACAAGGCTTGCTACTAGTTTGTTAAGGGGCCATGCTAAAGATTGGCTCGATGGCAAGATTGATATGGTAGGTGATGCGGCTTTTGTGGGGTTATCTTGGGCGGATTTCAAGAAGGATTTTTTCCTTGAATATCGTACGCAAGCGGATCTTTCCAAATTGCGCAACGAGTTAAGGAACATGCGTCAAGGGTCTTTGGACCTAAACACTCTTAAAACCAACTTTCTCGCTAAGGCGCGTTTTTACCCCGAGTATGTGGGGAATGATCAATTGTTAATGGAAGACTTTCATGCGACCCTTAGAGATGATTTGAAGGGTAAAATTAGTATTGGTCATGTTGAGACCTTTGCTAAGTTGTTGGCGGTGGTGAAGGGGTTTGAAGTGTAAGCTCCGAGTCCGGTTAGTTATGCGCCAAGTAAACGAAAGTTTGAAGTTTCTAATTTTTCGAACAAGAAGAGTAAGGGAGCATCCGAAAGTGTCGGTAGCGTGAAGAAGGGTGCTTCTAGTGGTCACATGGTCACTTGTTTCAATTGTGGGCAAAAAGGTCACTACTCTCGTGATTGCCCAAAACCGCGTACTAATGTGATCACATGTTTCAATTGTCAACAAGAAGGGCACCGAAAGTCGGAGTGCCCCGAACTCCGAAATGATCAAGTTAAGAGAATGGAGAAGGCGGCCGGGTCGGCTAGGGGACGTAATTATTTGATGACCAATGACGAAGCCAAGTAATCAAATGAAGTCGTTTCAGGTACTTTCATGGTTAACTCTAATCCGGCAAGGATTCTATTTGATAGCGGTGAAAATTTATCGTTTTTGTCTCCAAAATTTGTGCCTAAACTTAATAAACCATTAGCTAAGTTAAGTCTTCTGGTAGAAGTCGAAATAGCGGATGGCAAGACGGTGCAAGTGGTTGATGTGTGTAAGAATTGTAATGTTGTGTTTGGTTCCGAGAACTTTAATATTGATCTCATTCCGATGACGTTGGGTGATTTTGATATCGTGGTTGGTATGGATTGGCTCGATCATTATATAGCCGATATTGCATGTCATGAAAAATCTATTCGTGTGAAGACCCCTAGTGGGGGAGAGCTAATTATTCATGGTGATAAACGAAGGAGACCGGTGCCGATATGCACTTTTGCACGGGTACGTCGTCTCGTTGTTACCGGTGGCATGGATTTCCTTGCTCATATTGTTGATACTCGTAATGAGCCACCACCCATTCGTGACATTCCGGTGGTAAGTGAGTTTGAAGATGTTTTTTCGGATGAGTTACCGGGTGTTCCGGCGGAAAGACAAGTCGAATTTCGCATTGAGTTGGTTTCGGGAGCTACTCCCATTGCTAAAACTCCTTATCGTTTAGCACCAACAGAAATGCAAAAATTGTTAAATCAAACCCAGGAGTTACTTGAGAAGGGTTTTATTCAACTGAGTGCTTCGCCATGGGGTGCTCCGGTCTTGTTCGTGAAGAAGAAAGATGGTAGTATGCGTATGTGCATCGACTATCGGGAGTTAAATAAAGTGATGATCAAAAATCGTTATCCATTGCCTAGGATTGACGATTTATTCGACCAACTCCAAGGTACGACGTATTTCTCAAAATTGACATACGGTCCGGCTATCACCAAATGCGGGTCCGTGAGGAAGATATTGAGAAAACGGCCTTTCGAACGCGTTACGGGCATTTTAAATTTGTGGTTATGCCTTTTGGTCTTACGAATGCACCGGCGGCATTCATGGATCTTATGAACCGAGTGTGCCAACCTATGTTGGACAAGTCGATAATTGTGTTCATTGACGATATTCTTGTCTATTCTAAGTGCATGACGGAACATGAACACCACTTACGCGAAGTATTGAAGACGTTGAGAAAAGAGAAGTTGTATGCTAAATTCTCAAATGTGAATTTTGGCTAAGGGAGGTTCAATTCCTTGGCCATATTGTGAACAAGGATGGTATTCAAGTGGATCCGGGGAAGATAGAGACGGTGAAGGATTGGGGACGACCGACTACGCCTACGGAAATCTGAAGTTTTCTCGGATTGGCCGGTTACTATCGTCAGTTTATCCAAGACTTTTCCAAGATTGCTTCGCCATTAACTAAGTTGACAAGGAAGAATACGAGATTCAATTAGGAGAACGAGCAAGAAATCGCTTTTCAATTGTTGAAAGAGAAATTGTGTAAAGCTCCGGTCTTAGTATTGCCAGAAGGTGTAGATGATATGAAGGTCTATTGTGATGCTTCTTTGAATGGGCTCGGGTGTGTTCTAATGCAACGAGGTAAAGTCATCGCTTACGCCTCTCGCCAATTAAAGGAACATGAAAAGAGATACCCGACTCATGATCTCGAATTAGCGGCGGTGGTCCATGCTTTGAAAATTTGGCACCATTACTTGTATGGTGTCAAGTGTACGATTTATTCGGATCACAAGAGTTTGAAACATCTTTTTGATCAACGGGATTTGAATTATCGTCAACGTAGATGGATGGATGTGGTGAAGGATTATGATTGTGAGATACTTTATCATCCGGGCAAGGCGAATGTGGTCGCGGATGCGTTAAGCCGAAAGAGTCACCACCCGACGTTACGATTGGGATTGTTACGTATGATTATTACTAACGATTTTCTTGAAAAACTTGGTGTGATTCAAATAGAGGCTTACGTTCACAACAAGCATGCGAAATGAATTGTGGGGCAATCGAAATTCATTACGATGGGTTCGCGTAGTTTATTGTCTTTTCAAGAAAGAGTGTGGGTGCCTAAGATGGGTGATTTCCGAAAGGTGCTTCTCGATGAGGCGCATAAGTCTAAGTATTCCATACATCCGGGTGCGACGAAGGTGTACCATGATTTGAAGAAAGATTATTGGTGGCCGGGCATGAAACGCGACGTTGTTAAGTATGTTGAGCAATGCGTCACGTGTTTGCAAGTTAAAGCCGAACACCAAAAGCCGTATGGTAAGTTACAACCGCTAGAAATTCCAATGTGGAAGTGGGAGCATATTACCATGGATTTTATTACCAAGTTTCCGAAAACGGCAAGAACCCAATTTGACACTATTTGGGTGATTGTCGATAGATTGACGAAGAGTGCGTTGTTTCTTTCTATTAAAGAAGCAATCTCGTCGGAGGCACTCGCGAAGATGTTCATTAAAGAGGTGATATCGATACATGGCATTCCCGCGTCTATTGTTTCGGATCGAGACACGCGTTTTACTTCTCGATTTTGGAAGAAGTTTCATGAAGACATGGGTACGAGGGTGAATATGAGTACGGCATATCATCCTCAAACGGATGGTCAAACCAAACGTACGAATCAATCATTGGAGGATATATTACGTACGTGTATTATTGATTTTGGCGGTAGTTGGGACGAACATTTGCCAATGGTGGAATTCTCGTACAATAATAGTTTTCACTCTAGTATTGGAATGCCACCATATGAGATGTTATACGGTAGGAGGTGTCGAACCCCGATTTGTTGGGGTGATGTGGGTCAAAGGGAAGTCGGGAGCACCGACTTGGTATTGGAGACAAATGATAAAATCAATATGATTCGGGAACATTTGAAAAAGGCGCAAGATAGGCAAAAATCTTACGCCAATAAGCGTAGACGTTTGATAGAATTCCAAGAAGGTGATATGGTGATGCTCAAGGTTTCGCCATGGAAGGGTATTATTCGATTTCGGAAACGAGGAAAGTTAGCTCCTCGGTTTATTGGGCCGTTTAAGGTTTTAGCTCGTATTGGGGAGGTCGCGCATCATTTGGAATTACCCGAAGAACTTGCGGGGATCTATAACACATTTCATGTTTCCCACCTCCGTAAGTGTCTTGCGGATGATTCTTCATGGATGCCTTTAGACAAAATTGAGCTAAACAACAAGTTAAAATACGTTGAAGAGCCGATTGCTATACTCGACGAGAAGGTAAAAATGTTGCGTAACAAATAGGTGAGGACCTTTAAGGTCCAATGGCGTTGTAGTAAAGGTTTCGAGTTTACTTGGGTGCCCGAAGAATTCGTGTTGGTTTACCTTCCCTCGTATCATGCGGCTTGGATCGCGAGGACACGCTCCGATTTAAGTAGGGGAGAGTTGTAACACCCCGTTTTCCCGTGCACGTTTAAAGGTACGACTTTAATTATTAGCACGCTTATAACTTGTTCGTTTGTGTGATTAAGTGAGCTAACTGTTAGTTTTTGTGTAAGTACATGTATGTATATGTATATATATATATACATATATGCGAATGCGTGCGTGTACATGTTTATGTATGTGTCCTTAGTTTTTGTGTAAGTACATGTATGTATATGTATATATATATATATATATATATATACATATATGCAAATGCATGCGTGTACATGTTTATGTATGTATCGCGATGGTGTTGAGTCGTGTGAGACTTAAGGGCGAAGCTTAGACGTGCATAGGAATAGTGAACGAGGTGTGCTAGTTGTATGAACCTTCGTTTTATGATTTGTTGTCAAAGTGACCAGGAACAGGCCAATGCCGCGCCGCGAGGAATGGGGCCGCGACACGACATGTAAAGCAAATCCAGATCAGAACTTGAGTTAAGAAGGGTCGTTTTTCCTTCTTTATGTCACGCCGTGACAAAGGAGCCGCGCCGCGGCACCTCTGCAGTTCTGACTCCAATTTCAGCCCAATTTAAATAGGGCTTTAGGGGTAATTTGGTCTTTTTGTGTATAGATCAGATTGGAGCCTTTAATCTCAGCCACTTATCCTCTATTTCTCATTTCTTTTCCATTTTCTTTCACATTTTCCTCCCAAAACATAAAACCCACTAAGTTTAATCTTGAGATTTGAAGGTGAAGAGTTGTGAATCAAACCTAGGAGCAAGAATTAAAGTTGTTCATTGTATCTCAAGCTACACGTTCATAGTCTTGGTAAGTTCTAACTCTAAGTCTTGAGTTTTAATTAGTTTAAGCTAGGGTTTAGTTCATATGGAACTAGTGTGACCCATTTGAGGGTTAAATGGGTGGGTTTTGGGTTGGATTGTTGAAAGGAAACCCTAAATAGCTATTATCTAGGGTTTGGTCTTGTGATTTGAGATTGTAAGTGCTAAATGATGTTGTTAGTCATTAATACACTTTTAAAAGGATGATAGAGTTATTATTGTGTAAATTTGACTTAATTTATGAGTCAAATAGTCAAAAGAGCACTAGCTGACCTAATCGGGTGAAATGGTTATAAAGTACACCAAGCTTATGTTATTTGATGTTATTAAACCCTAATCACTAGCTTTTAGTGATTTATGACGAGGCATGGCCATTAATGGGCGGTTTTGGTGTAGTTGAGTCATTTAATGCAAACGGGTCATTAAATGCTCAAGGGTTAGTGGTTGGCATTTAATTCAACTAGATTGTATGTTAATAAATGCATAATGTAATAGGTACGTTACATTGAAGGGTTGCAAGCTCGGTTAGCTTTCACAAGAGACTTGAGGTGAGTGGAATGATTATGCATATGTGTATATAATGTATTTACTTGTACGAGATTCGATGTGGGTTTAAGTTCAGGGGTTCAATGCCATGTCATATATGTGTGTGGGCATGTAGTGTGGGTTTAAAGTTCGGGCGTTCGATACCACATTACACGTGACGGGTGGGTTTAAAGTTCGGGCGATCGATACCACTTCGGGGTTAGTGTTATAATTTGTTGTGCACTAACGGTTGTTGGGAACACCAATGGGAAATTCGAAGTACCATTCCTTGTACTATTGGTTAACCATGGCTATGTGTTTGTTGTGTGGTGTTTTCACATTATTCGAGTTATATATGTTATCGTTGTGCTAGCTTGTGGTTTTGGAGATTTAGCGTTATGCCTTGTTTTGGTATGTCTTTTAAATTGCTAGCGTGTATGAGGTAATTGTGTATGTGATTGCATGTAAGTAGGTTATATATGTATGTGTATAATTATTGCATTCACTAAGCGTCAGCTTACCCTCTCGTTGTTTATCTTTTTAGATGCAGGCGCAGTTAAGGGCAAGGGGGGTTATCGGGCATTAGGTGTCCGGTGATGATGCTTTGTTGGAGTTTTGATGTTGGCCTAACATTATGGGTAGTTTAGTCCCAAACCATGCTCGAAGTGTCATTTGGATTGTAAACTATCATATGTAATGGGTCAAACTTGTACTAAAATTTATTCGTGGCCCTCGTGCCTTTTGTAAACGATTAATTGTTGTGCATTTTAAATGGAACTCGTGAAATGGGTTACATATTTATTCGGCGTGTAATTGTGTTGTATAAAAAATAAAAAATCTATCGTATGGATTACGGGTTGGGTCGTTACATATTTCCATAATTATTCTTATCTGAAATCATTTACCTCTTCGCGCTATCTGTATTACATCATAAAAGAAACTATTTTAGTTTCTAAATTTTGAAACCTTCGAGTTTAAAATAAGAATTTTTTTGAAGTAGTGTTCGGAACTGAAGCATGAATTAGTATAATATAATGACACTTGATCAACGTGATTATATTACAGTAAGTCATGCTGAGTTTCTAATGGGACATGACGATTCACAGACCATACCGTCATCATGTGCCATGTTACACGACTCTGGTATTCTATTTAACCTCTAAAAATATCAAGAAAATATTTTCTTGATGATTCAGTCTTTTCCGGATATTCTGGTAATTTGACAAATCAAATCGTGCTACTACCTTTCTTTCTACTTTGTATATTATGATAATTCAAAATCCATACCTACGAATTCTAGCTGGACCATTATTCGCTTGACTTGAAGTCGGGAAGAGGAGACAAAAGCATGGAACTCTCAAATATAAAAGAAAATATAAAGCTCGACAACAATACATAAATTGCAAACCGTGTATATCAATATGTGTTGCAACGAAAAGACATGGGAGAACTAAAAACACTATAAAACCAAGAGTATAGTAGAAGTGAATAGATTCTTCCTGTGGCAGATGAAAAAGAAGAATGACGGATATAACAGTTAGGAGTATATCAATAATTAGAACCGGATGGAGCATATTGACGAATGCTTTAAAGTATGAGTTGAGGGAGAAAGAATAGAAGGTATGAGCTGTGGAAATAAGGAAACGAAGAGGGTGGATTTATAGGGAAATATCATACAGAACAATCAAGATAGATCATCGCATTTAACCAAAGAGGATTCTAATTTCCTTAATTACCGAAGAACCAAATCTTATTATGAAGATTTTCTTTAAATCCCTTGAATTCTAGAAATCAACCGTGACTACGTCACCGGTTAAAAATAATTTACATTTACTCATTTCACTCTTTTGTGATAACTTCACCCATACTCTTCACATAAACGGATTGTTTTATCCATATTACTCAATGATGATAAAATTTGAGTTATCAACTTATATTTGTCATGAAAACATTCTTATTGTTATCCATGACAACCTCGATCAAATTTTGGGGATGAAATTTCTTTAACGGGTAGGTACTGTGACAACCCGAAAATTTCGACCAAATTTAAACTTTAATCTTTATATGTTTCCGACACGATAAGCAAAGTCTGTAATGTTGAATCTCAAAAATTTTAAACTGTGTTCATACATTCATTTAACCTTGACCAAACCCTGCA
The DNA here is from genome assembly GCF_046630445.1 of Rutidosis leptorrhynchoides. Classification (NCBI taxonomy): domain Eukaryota; kingdom Viridiplantae; phylum Streptophyta; class Magnoliopsida; order Asterales; family Asteraceae; genus Rutidosis; species Rutidosis leptorrhynchoides. The sequence continues at coordinate 429,690,114 of NC_092333.1, read as the reverse complement.
ATTCACGAACCATTATAATTGGATTGGAATATATATATATATATATATATATATATATATATATATATATATATATATATATATATATATATATATATATATATATATATATATATATATATATATATATATATATATATATATATATTATAACTTGAAAACGTTAACAAAGTATTAGGTATAATACTTTACATGATCGTATTTAACGGGAACTAGACAAGGGTTAGTGGAGATTTCTGTTTGATTTCCAATTCATAATTTACGATATTATCCTCGTGACTTTTGATACGGTAACTATTAGATTTCATAATATTTAATATGAAAGTAATACTATGGAATATAGATAACTTAGAAAATAGATATCGATGTTTTACATTAGAATGATTTCGTACGTTTGAGTATCCTTTAGACTTAACCCTACGATTCACGATTAAACTGTAAATTAAAAACTTGAAACCTATTATGAATATACAATTCTACTTTTCTAAAACATTTTATGATATAACGATTTCCATTATTTTAAACTTTTAACAAAATGATTCTTAAATATATTTAGTTTTGGAAAACAAAATTATCATATTTATTTGATTTAGTTTCAAACGTACAAAAACGTTTTCAGTTTAAAAAGAACTTTATTATTGAAACGTATATAACTTTTATAAATATCTAGAACCACTTCTGACAACTCATTTCTTAACCAGTATGATAAAGATAACGATATTTATATTTTATTTTATTAAATATATATAACGATTTAAATTAATATTATATATATTTATACACGTATTATACGTACATAGTTTTATACTTTTACTATACTTTAACTTTACCTTTACTTTACTTTTACTTTACTTTTACTTTACTTTAACTTTAATAATTTACTTTAATAATTCATACTTTAATAATTCACTTTAATAATTCATACTTTAATAATTCACTTTAATAATTCAAAAATCTATTATAAATAGAATTCAATAGGTTTCATTATTTCATAGAAACTTGAAAATATATTTCTCTAAACTCTCACAATCGATTTACATATATATATTTACTCAGTATTATTTCAAGATATTATTAGTATACATAAAATACTACGACGGAGTTATATTCAGGCGATTTCAAAATAAGTTTTTAAACGGGATAGAGCTAAGGAAATTATGGGTTATAGCTATGGAGGTTATGGGTATTGTTCGAGGGTATTGCTCGGGAGGTCAACCTAACGTTTATCATTGTCGTTACGTCTACGTACTTTCCTGCAATATTGAATCTCAATGTTGATACGTGAGAACCATCCCAAGGTAGCTCAAGTGGTTGGGGCCCTAAGATCCTTGCAAGAGGTCTCAGGTTCAATTCTTGGGGTGGCCAGGGAAGGGTTGGAAACAGCCAGGGAGTATTCCTGATGGGCTGCGTACACTAGAGTATGGGGTCGGATTACTCGCCCTTCCCGGGTAACCCGAACAGGGAAAACCTTACAACTTTTTAATGTTGATACGTGAGCACTCATAACTTAACTTTTATATATTATTAGTGTATCCCTGACTAGTACTCGAGTATATAGGATTATGCATGCTTGTACGTTTGATATTGTTGTTAGTTAGGTTATGTTGAATCCTGAATTAGATACATATGCTACTGAGATAAGGTATAGGATATGCATATCGTTGGAAAGCTAGCGAAAAATTAAGAACTTTTCATTTAGAACTCGTGTGATTTCGATGAACGGATTAAAAGATATAGTCAACTGAATTATTATTAATTTTAGTATTATTATTGTTAAAATGATTATTATTACTATCGTCGTTATTATCGTCGTTATTATCTAAAAATTATTATTATGATCATTATCAATATTAATATTATCATTGAAAATCGTTATTGTTATTATTAATACTATCGTAATTATAACCTAGTTATTATTATTATTATTATTATTATTATTATTATTATTATTATTATTATTATTATTATTATTATTATTATTATTATTATTATTATCATTATAGTAATTATTAGTATTATCATCAGTGTTATCATAATTATTATTTTTAAAACAAATATTAATATCATCTAATTAACATGATTAATATTATTATCATTATTATGAATGCGATATAAACGAAGATGAAAAGCTACTAAACAAATTGATTAGAAAATAATGAGTATAAGCGTCATGATGAAATTAAAATATTGTAAGATATTGATTTAGATAAAAATATCGTTTTCATTATTTTATTGTTATTATTATTAAAAGTGTCATTAATATTAAAACTATCATTTGTATTAAAAATTATCATTTTTAATATAAATATCATTGTTATTATAAAATATCATTATTATTATCATTTTAGTATTATTATTATTAAAATTATCATTTTAAATAGAATTATTACTTTTATAAATTATTATTATTTTTAATATTAAAAAGTATCGTTATTATTAAGATTATCACGATTATAATTATCATTTTTTATCATAATTAATATCATCATTAGTAAATATAACTATTGTTATTATTATTAGAATAATAATAATTATTATTACAAAATAATACAACTTTTAATTATTATTATTATTATCAATATTATTTTAACAAATAAATATGTGATACAAAGATATTTTTACCACACGTAATATAATTACATTAATATCACATACCATTATATTTTTATGATATTAAAAGAACTTTATAAATTTTATTACTTAAGATATATAAAAGTATATTGTTATCATATATAAATTTTTAATTTAAATTTTTTTAATAAATGACTTTTATTATTTACTTTAATAAAATCTGATAAATATATTTAAATATATATAAAATGACTATATTTAAGTTATATAATAAACACGTATAAATTTTAGAAATCATTTTGAGCCAAATTGACTTTTGTTGAATTTTGCATGATAATCTCGAGCATTAGGATTGTGATACACTATGACCTGACCTAAATTGTTAGACAGTTATTGACCAACATATAAATATATATAATTAATATAGGTTCGTGAATCTGAAGCCAACCTTGCACTTGTTGAGTGCTGTCATATGCATATTTACTACGAAATACAGTATTGTGAGTTTCATTTGCTCCCTTTTTAAATGCTTTTGCAATATATATTTTTGGGACAGAGAATACATGCGCTGTTTTTATAAATGTTTTACGAAATAGACACAAGTAATTGAAACTACATTCTATGGTTGAATTGTTATACCGGATATCGCCCTTGTTGAACTTGGTAGCCTAAGAATTGGTGTTTATTATAATTGCTACCTATTGATGCGAATCCTAAAGATAGATCTATGGGCTTTGACACGCCCCAGTCAGAGAATTTGAACTGCTTTAGTACTTCGATGTTTATATGTTCGGGGATATTCTAGATGCATTTTGTTAATGTCGGTTACCAGGTGTTCAATCCATATGAATGAATTTTAAACACTTGTGAGTGTATGATTATTGAATAAATGAAATCTTGTGGTCTATTAAAATTATGGAAATGATGGATTACGATAAACTAATGAAGTCACCAACCTTTTGGTTGACACTTGAAAGCATGTTTATTCCCAAGTTTGAAAGAAATCTTCCGCTGTGCATTTGCTCATTTTAAAGATATTACTTGGAGTCATTCATGGCATATTTCAAAAGACGTTGCATTCAAGTCGTAGAGTTCAATAAAGAATATTATTAAGTAAATGACAGATTAAGTCATTATAGTTTGGATATATTATGAATTGGTATGCATACCTGTCAACTTTTGATGTAATGAAAGGTTGTCTTTTAAAAATGAATGCAATGTTTTTAAAATATATCATATAGAAGTCAAATACCTCGCGATGTAATCATATGTTATTGTATTCGTCCTTATGGATTGGGACGGGTCGCTTCATGTGGTATCAGAGCGGTGGTCTTAGCGAACTAGTTCTTGCATTAGTATGTCTAACTGATAGATATTAAGATGCATTAATGAGTCTGGACTTCGACCGTGTCTGCATGTCAAAAGTTTTGCTTATCATTTTTGTCGGAAATTATTTTCTTATCATCTTAAGTCTAAACGCGTCTTACTGCATTCATTGCATAGATAGTGTATAGACAAAATTCATATCTTAGCGTATCTGCTAACTCATATTTTAGCGTATCTGTTATTGTAAACTTTGCCGTTATAACAACGTCTTACTGCATTCATTGCATAGATAGTGTATACATAAAAAATGAGAATATTGAATTATGAAGCTCGAAACGATATACATAACGACTATCGTTATAACAACGTCTTACTAAATACATATGTATTGTTTTAAGATATTAATATACTATATTTAACATGATAAAATAATAATTAAGTATATCATTGAGTGTATTAACAATGAACTATACAAGTAAGATGAGACTACTAACTTAAGGATTTCGAAACAATATATATATGTAACGATTATCGTTGTAATAGTATTTTAACATATATATATATATATATATATATATATATATATATATATATATATATATATATATATATGATGTTAAGATATATTCATACACCATGTTATCATGTTAACATAACAATTTAACATCTTATTTAAGTATAATAACAATGAATTAATTACATTTAACAAGATCGTTAACTTAAAGGTTTCAAAACAACACTTACATGTAACGACTAACGATGACTTAACGACTCAGTTAAAATGTATATACATGTAGTGTATTTAGATATATTAGTACACTTTTGAAAGACTTCAAGACATATATCAAAGTATTTCTACTTAACAAAAATGCTTACAATTACATCCTCATTCATTTTCATCAACAATTCTACTCATATGCAACCGTATTCGTACTCGTACAATACCCAGCTCCTAGATGTACACACTATTGGTATATACACATAAAAATCTGCTCCTTAGTAGCCTTAAATGATTAAGGAACATGTGGAAAAGACCATTTGTCAACTAGCATGAATTATTTAGGAAGAAAACAAACTTAAGAATCTTTTCTTTCTTTATAATGAGTAAAAACGTTTTTATGATTTCACCTCATTTTTCCATTCCATTTTCTTATACTTACACTCCAAATTCTCTCTCAAAATACTCCTAACATCATACTTGATCATCTCCAAGCAATTTCACCATCTTTTATCTTCAATTACAAGCTTTAATCATCATAAAAACAACCATTCAAGAACACTTCAATAAATCTTCCAAACTTGCTAGATTACTTCCAAGCTTTCAAATCCATTCCAAGTAATCATTCAAGATTAAGAAACTTTTGTTAATCTCAGTAGGTTTTCATTCTAAATCAAAGGTAAGAATCATATTCAAGCTTTGGTTCAATTTCTATAAACATAACTATCTTAATTCAAGTAGTAATCTTACTTGACTTGTTTTCGTGTCATGATTCTACTTCAAGAACTTTCAAGTCATCCAAGATCCTTTGAAGCTAGATCATTTCTTGTCACTTCCAGTAGGTTTACCTACTAAACTTGAGGTAGTAATGATGTTCATAACATCATTCGATTCATATATATATAACTATCTTATTCGAAGATTTAAACTTGTAATCACTATAACATAGTTTAGTATATTCTAAACTTGTTCGCAAACTGTAGTGACCCAAACTTTTCCATGTTTATATATATTAAATGAAATTGATATTTACATGATTAAATGTTTCCAACATGTTAAGCAATCAAACTTTTTAAGACTTGATTATTTGAAATGAGTGTCATGTAGACAATTGACCACCCAAGTTGACCGGCGATTCACGAATGTTAAAACTTGTGATATATATATGGATATATATATAGTTAACATGATATTATGATAATTAAGTATATCACTTGGTATATTAACAATGAGTTATATACATAAAAATGATACTACTAAGTTAAGAAACTCGAAACGATATATATAACGATTATCGTTATAACAACATCTTACTAAATACATATGTATCATATTAAGATATTGTTACACTATATTTAACATGATAAAATGATAATTATATTTATCATTAAGTATATTAACAATGAACTACATATGTAAAACAAGACTACTAACTTAAGAATTTAGAAACAATATATATATACGTAACGATTATCGTTGTAATAGTATTTTAACATATATATATGATGTTAAGATATATTCATACACCATGTTATCATGTTAACATAACAATTTAATATCTCATTTAAGTATAATAACAATGAATTAATTATATTTAACAAGATCGTTAACTTAAAGGTTTCAAAACAACACTTACATGTAACGACTAACGATGACTTAACGACTCAGTTAAAATGTATATACATGTAGTGTATTTAGATGTATTAGTACACTTTTGAAAGACTTCAAGACACATATCAAAGTACTTCTACTTAACAAAAATGCATACAATTACATCCACATTCATTTTCATCAACAATTCTACTCGTATGCACCCGTATTCGTACTTGTACAATACACAGCTTCTAGATATATATACTATTGGTATATACACTTCAATGATCAGCGCCTTAGCAGCCCATGTGAGTCATTAAATATGTAGGAACCATCATTTGGAAACTAGCATGAAATATCTCACAAAATTACAAAAAATAGTATAAATCATTCATGAATTATTTACATGAAAACAAACTTACACATCCTTTATATCTAATCCATATACCAACGACCAAAAACACCTACAAAAACTTTCAATCTTCAATTTTCTTCATCTAATTGATCTCTCTCAAGTTTTATCTTCAAGTTCTAAGTGTTCCTCATATATTCTATAAGTTTTAGTTTAATAAAACTAAGAACACTTTCAAGTTTGCAAGATTACTTCCAAGCTTTCTAATCCATTCCAAGTAATCATCCAATATCAAGAAACCTTTGTTACTTACAGTAGGTTATCTCTCTAATTCAAGGTAATACTCATATTCAAACTTTGATTCAATTTCTATAACTATAACAATCTTAATTCGAGCAGAAATCTTACTTGAACTTGTTTTCGTGTCATGATTCTACTTCAAGAACTTTCAAGCCATCCAAGAATCTTTTGAAGCTAGATCATTTTTTGTTACTTTCAGTAGGTTTACCTACTAAACTTAAGGTAGTAATGATGTTCATAATATCATTCGAATCATACATATAAAGCTATCTTATTCGAAGATTTAAACTTGTAATCACTAGAACATAGTTTATTTAATTCTAAACTTGTTCGAAAATAAAGTTAATCCTTCTAACTTGACTTTTAAAATAAACTAAACACATATTCTATATCTATATGATATGCTAACTTAATAATTTAAAACCTGGAAACACCAAGAACACCGTAAAACCGGACATACGCCGTCGTAGTGAAATCGGGGGCTGTTTTGGGTAAAAATAAAATAAAAAGTATCTTAATCTTTGAATTGGAAGTTTGTTTTCTAGAAAAAATGATATTACATATGAACATGATACTATATCCAAAAATCATGGTTAAACACAAAGTGGAAGTATGTTTTTCAAAATGGTCATCAAGATGTCGTTTTTTCGACGGAAATGACTACCTCTTTAAAAAATGACTTGTAACATATATTTTTGACGATAAACTTATACTTTTTCTGTTTAGTTTCATAAATTTTAGTTCATTATGAAACCATAGCAACTTGAATCACTCAAAACGGATTTAAAACGAAGAAATGACGGGTAAAACAAAATTGGATAAACTTGCTAGTTTTAGCTACGAAAATTTTGTAACAAATCTAGACTAAACACATCCTAACTAATTTATATTGTATTATACATATTATGTAATCTTGGGATACCATAGACACGTATACAATGTTTTGACATATCATATCGACCCATATATATATATATATATATATATATATATATATATATATATATATATATATATATATATATATATATATATATATATATATATATATATTATTTGGAACAACCATAGACACTCTATATGCAGTAATGTTTGAGTTAGTTATACAGGGTTGAGGATGATTTCAAAAATATATATACTTTGAGTTGTGATCTAGCCTGAGACGTGTATACACTGGGTCGTGGATTGATTTAAGATAATATATATTGAATTATTTCTGTACATCTAACTGTGGACAACTAGTTGTAGGTTACTAACGAGGACTGCTAACTTAACAAACTTAAATCATAAAAACGTAATAAAAAATGTTGTGAATATATTTCGATCATACTTTGATATATATGTACACATTTGTTATAGGTTCGTGAATCGACCAGTGGCCAAGTTTTACTTCTGGCAAAGTAAAAATCTGTGAAAGTGAGTTATAGTCCCACTTTTACAATCTAATATTTTTTTTTGGGATGAGAATATATGCACCTTTATAAATGTTTTACAAAATAGACACAAGTACGCAAAACTACATTCTATGGTTGGATTATTAAACCGAATATCGCCCTTCAAGTATGGTAACCTAAGAATTAGGAAAATGGCCCCTAATTGACGCGAATCCTAAAGATAGATCTATCGGGCTTAACAACCCCCATTCAGGTTATGGATGGTTTAGTACTTCGAGATTATTATACAGACGAGAGGTTCTGTTTTGGGGATATTCTATGCATTAAGTTAACGTCGGTTACCAGGTGTTCAACATATGAATGATTTTTATCTCTATGCAGTTTGCGAAATGCCTGATATGAGATGTGTTATAAAAATGAAATCTTGTGGTCTATTATTATGATTTGATAATATATAGGTTAAACCTATAACTCACCAACATTTTTGTTGACGTTTTAAGCATGTTTATTTTCAGGTGATTATTAAGAGCTTCCGATGTTGCATACTAAAATAAGGACAATATTTGGAGTCCATGCTTGTATGATATTGTGTAAAAACTGCATTGAAACAACCCAACCCGTATTCCATACGATAATTTTTTTTATATAATACACATTTATGCGCCAATTAAATATGTAAACCATTCCACGAGGTCCATTTAAACGTACAATGATTTAGATGTTTACAAAAGGCACGAAGGCCATTAATTTAGTTCAATACAAGTTTGACCCCCTACAATGATAGTTTATAATCCAAACGACACTCGAGCATGGTTTGGGACTAAACTACCCAAAACGTCAGGCCAACTTCAAGAGCTATCCCAAAAGCACTCCTTGTCAACATAAACGGGAGACAACTAATCCAACCGTATGCCCTTACCCTTGTCCAAGCCGGAACCTATAAAATGGTAAACAATGAGAGGGTAAGCAATGCTTAGTGAGTGCAACAATTATACATACATATATATAACCTATCCATTCGCAATCACATTACCAAATACCTCATACGAACTTGTAACTCAAAAAGCATGTCAACATAAACGTAACACCATCAAGTCGTACATTATCACACCACTTCATTAGCATATACTCAACTCAACATATATATATATATATATATATATATATATATATATATATATATATATATATATATATATATATATATATATATATATATATTATGCTAAACAAATCAACAATCTCAATATGGTTAACCAATAATGCTATGGTGCTACCGGCTCGTGGTTCACACCATACGCATTTGAGTCATACTCGTTTATAGTGCTACCGGCTCGTGGTTCACACTCGATGCTACTGGCTCATGGTTCACATCTCAGTTTATAGTGCTACTGGCTCGTGGTTCACACTCGATGCTACCGGCTCGTGGTTCACATCTTAGTTTATAGTGTTACCGGCTCGTGGTTCACACTTGATGCTACCGGCTCGTGGTTCACATCCCATCCCACACATGTTATGGTACTACCGGTACGTGGTTCATACCATAACATTCACAAATAAACACGCCATATACATGAACGCATAATTATTCCACTCACCTTGTCACAAGGATGATTTAGCACTTCCGAGCTTCAATGCAATATACCTAAATCATTAAGTGCACATTTAATTTCACAACTAGTGAGATTAACCACAATACTCCCACCTGAGCATTTAATGACCCAAATTGCATTAAATGACTCAACTACTCACAACCGCCCATAAATGGCCAAGACTCGACTTTAATCACTAAGACTAGTGAATTAAAGTCTATTAACTTCAATTTACACAAAACTTAGGGTAATCCATACCTATTTCATCTAATTAGGCCAACTAGTACATTTTGACCCATTTTATCTCACTTAAACTCACAATCGTGTCAAACTTACCCATTAACACTTATTTCATAAATCTTAAAGTGCATTAGTGACTAACAACATCAATTGACACTTACAACCTCAAATCACAAGGCCAAAACCCTAGATTGTGACTATTAGGGTTTCATTACAACAACATAACCCAACTCACCCATTTTACCACCAAATGGGTCTTACAAATCTCTAGTACCCAAAACCCTAGTCATTAACCAATTAAAACTCAAAACTTAGAGTTAGAACTTACCGAGACTATTAACGCGTAGCTAGAGACACAAGGAACAACTTTAATTCTTGCTCCAAAGATCAACCCTCAATCCTTCCCTCTCCAATCTTACTTTTGATTCAAATGGGTTTTAAGTTTTGGGAGAGAAAAATGGAGAGAAAAGAGAAAAAGAAATGAATTAAATGGATATGTGGTGGAGAGTTAATGCTTCCATCAGATCCACATGTCAATTTACCAATTTGCCCCTCAAAGTCATTTAATTGGAGCTAAAACCGAAATCTGTCCAGCAGATTTGCCGCGGCGCGGCGCAAATGTCGCGGAGCGACATATTGAAGGAAAATGAACCCTTTTTAACCCAACTTCTGATCCAGAATTGCTTTATGTGTCGCGGCGCGACCCTGTTTGTCGCGGCGCGGCATTAGTCGTCACCTGGACACCTCGACAGCCTTAAACGAATTTTGATTTTATTTGATTCGCACACTTAAAACCCGCTTCCTACATTCGCCTAAACTTCAACAATAGTCTCATAAGACTTAACGCTATCAAAGCCCATGTATACACTTGTAGGCGCACACATTATCAAGTATATATATATATACATATCTACTCATATATCTATACAATTACGCATAATCTAGTGAGTTACAACGTATAAATGATTAAGTATGTACCTTTCGATACGTACGGGAAAACGGGGTGTTACATGCATTCAAGAAAATTATTTTTGATGTAATATATTCTTATTGTAAACCATTATGTAATGGTGGTGTGTAAACGGTATATTTTAGATTATCATTATTTGATAATCTACGTAATGCTTTTTAAACCTTTATCGGTAAAATAAAGGTTATGGTTGTTTTAAAAATGAATGCAGTCTTTGAAAAACGTCTCATATAGAGGTCAAAACCTCGCGACGAAATCAATTAATATGGAACGTTTATAATCAATATGAACGGGACATTTCAGTTGGTATCAGAGCGTTGGTCTTAGAGAACCAGAAATTTGCATTAGTGTGTCTTATCGAGTTCGTTAGGATGCATTAGTGAGTCTGGACTTCGACCGTGTTTAATTGAAAAACGATTGCTTAACATTTTTGTTGGAAACTATATATTGTTAACATGTAAATATTATGTGATATATTAATCTCTTAACGTGTTTGATATTGTGTGTTAGATGTCTACCTCTAGTACAAATCCCATCGACTCACCTAATAATAATGAAGAGTCGAATATAGTTTGGGAAGATTCACAAATTCCCGAAGAGAAATCGAAAGAGGAGGAACCGGAAGAAGAGGTTTCGAAGGAGGAAATATTAGGAACCATATAAAAACAGATAAATAATAGAAAATCCTCAAACAATGGACCAAAGTTAAAAATGGTCAATGGTGTTTCCGCCGAGGAAGAAAAATATTGGGAAGATTACCAATTTTCCGATGAATCGGATCCCGATGAGGATTCCGATGATGTTATAGAAATTACCTCGACCCAATTTGAAAAGGCAAAAGAAAATAATAAGAGAAAGGGCATCAAAATAGAGAAACCTGATTCCAACCCCGATGAACTTTATATGTATCGTCAACACCCATATTTCTTAAGTTGTAACAATAACCTGGGAACCTCTAAGCCACCAGGTTTTTCTAAACCATTTGTGAAAACAACGGCTCATATTAGAGGAACATCATATATCCCTAAAAAATTAGCAAAACGAAACAGGTCCGAAGAGGAAGAAACTAGTGAGTCGGAATAAAGAGTTGTAATCATGAGGTGTAAAATATGTAAAATAAGTGTGCTTGTACTTTTCTTATTGTATGTGAAAATTTCTTGTATTATTTGATAATTATCTTTTACGAATCTAACCCTCGTCTATTTTACAGTATTAAAACAAAAATGGATGTTAAGGATAGACAACAAAAGATTTTAGAAGACCTATCCGGGGACATGATTGATGAAATCTTATCTAAAGTCGGTCAGAATTCATCGGCACAATTATTTACGGTGAAATTAGTGTGTAGAACATTTGATGAACGCTCCAGGCATGCCTTAGTTTATAAAAGGGTTTCATTTGAAAGATGGGGTATATCACATTGGGGACACCGTAAGTTACGCCGTGTTTTCTTTAAAGCATTAAATGCGGGGAACCCAAATGCAATTTTACGCTACGGGTTAAGAACCTATTTTGACTCAAAATAGGACTTCGTGAGTTAGAAAGAGCTTCTAACATGCAACATAAAGAATCATGTTATACTTACAGGTTAGTGATATTTGCTTCTCACCAAAGTGAGAAAAAGAACATCGGATTACAACTTTTAAATAAAACCTTCCCCCAAGTGACGGATTCAGTAGTTGTTGTGAGAAACAAGGTTTTTAGATTATTACGGTGCTGTTGGACATTACGAAACCCTCGTCCCTTTGACGACGTTACAACATGCTGTCTTGTCAAACAAGACCAAGGATGGGAAGTAGTCTTAGTAAAACCAGAATGCATGACTTGTTTCTGGACTTATGAATTACGTGTTTTTATTGCAATTGCTGAACGACTTGCGTATTAACTAGGATTGTTGTCACAACTGTTTTGTATTAAAGTTATTGTGTACTATATTTCATACTATATGTATAATAGCGGTATTGTAAGTTTGTAAAATATTGTATAAAAGTTTGAACGTGAAATATTATTATAATCAGTTTTTCATATAGAATTGTAGTAGTTGAATTGTATATTAGCTACTAAGTATGAACTTAACGGGTAGGTACTACCCGAATTAAAACTATAAAACGCTAATATGAAGAAAAAGCTTTTATAAATGAGTTCATATTATGCTACGAAATATTATTGACTACTCTTAATATTCTATATGATTAACTTAATTCTTTTGAGCTATTTTTGAAGGAAATGGCACCGACGACTCGTCAGAATTTGAACATGAGCGAGGAAGACTTCCATGTTTTCCTTGCAGCAAACATAGCCGCGGTACAGGCTGCAATGCAAAACAACAACAATAACTCTGAATCTAGCAATACAAATAACGCCACAAAAAATCGTGTAGGATGCTCCTACAAAGAATTCATTGCCTGTAAACCTTTGGAATTCGATAGAACCGAGGGTCCAATCGGATTGAAACGGTGGACCGAAAAGGTTGAATCGGTGTTTGCCATAAGTAAGTGTACTGAAGAAGACAAAGTAAAGTACGCTACGCATACCTTCACAGGTACTGAGTTAACATGGTGGAATACCTACCTAGAGCAAGTGGGACAAGATGCTGCGTACGCACTACCATGGTCAGCATTCAAACATCTGATGACTGAGCAGTTTCGTCCCAGAAAAGAGGTCAATAAGCTCAAAGTAGAGCTTAAAGGATTACGAATAGAAGGTTTCAACATTACCACATACGAACGACGATTCACGGAGTTGTGTTTATTGTGCCCAAGAGCGTTCGAAGATGAAGAGGAGAAAATCGACGCATTTGTAAAAGGGTTACCAGAAAGGATCCAAGAAGATATAAGTTCACACGAGCCCGCCTCCATACAAAAGGCGAGTCGAATGGCTCATAAACTCATAAATCTGATTGAGGAAAGAGTTAAAGAGCAGGCGGCCGAAAAAGCCAACACGAAACAAATCAAGAGAAAGTGGGAAGAAACCAGTGACAAGGGTCACAATTTTAACAATCAACACAACAATCACAACTACAATCCCCCCAATTTTTGCAACAACAAACGCAACAACAACAACAACAACAACAACAAAAACAACAACAACCACCCCAGCAACAACTACAACAACCGTTTCAACAACAATAACAATCGCAACAACAACAATCCCAACAATAACAACAAGAGGCAGAAACCACGTCAGAGGTGTGAAGGATACCATCCGTCTGGGCTCTGTATGGTAGTGTGTACTAAGTGTAAAAGAAAGGGCCATGGTGTGACAAAGTGCGAAATCTACGGATCAATGGCTAAGGGAACAACTAATGCCGGAACAAATTATGACGACATTACCTGTTTTGGATGCGGGAAGAAGGGCCATTACAAAAATGCCTGTCCAAATCAGGGGGATAATAATGGGCAAGGCCGAGGAAAAGTCTTCGACATTAATGCGGTTGAAGCGCAGGAAGACCTGGAGCTTGTTACGGGTACGTTTCTTATTGACAATACATCTGCTTATGTTTTATTTGATTCGGGTGCGGATAGAAGCTATATGAGTAAGGATTTCTGTGCTAAAATAAGTTGTCCATTGACGCCTTTGGTGATGGAATTTAACAAGTTCATAAAACATGTTCTTATGGTTAAGATAATTACAAAACCGATTTGTAAAAGTGTTAAAGCAAGCGGAAGCAAAAGTAAAGTTCATGTTTATATGTATATGCATTTAGTTAAATTCCATGTTAATATCAAGTCTTGAACATATGCTTACAAATAAGAACAAGGAAGTAAGATATGTACCTCCTCAAGCTAGTTGAGTGTTGTTTTCAAAGTTGCAAGATGATGATGAAGATGATGGAATTGGAGCTTCTAACTTGAAGCCTCAAGTGTGTAATACCCCAAGCAATAACCCCAACACCCTTGCCTTTAGTTAGGATTTGATTTACACTTGAATAGAGCTTGCAAAAATCAAATAATGAACCCACCTATGAGCTCAATAGGCCACGGCCTGAACTGGACAGCAGCAGCAAATTTTTGTAGTTTTTTTAGCTCTTGAATCTCTAGTATCACTTGAAAGAATGAGTCTTACTTTGGTCTAAGAGTTGCACATGCATATGTGTGGACTTGTGTCTCTTAAAAGTAACAAAACAAAGCAAGCATGGGAGAGCATAGGAGTCCCCAAAATCTGCCCATCATTTTTAAAAAAATAATGTTTTTAACACACACACACACACACACACACACACACACACACACACACACACACACATATATATATATATATATATATATATATATATATATATATATATATATATATATATATATATATATATATATATATATATATATAACATGTATTTGTTTGTTACTTTCACATTTTATAAACGTTTTATAAAATATAACACAATATAATCATTTAAACTTATAAAAAATTATATATAAATTATCCAAATAATATATTTCAAGTGATAACATTTTAGAAAACCGATTTTCTAAAATCCAAGTGTCGCGTATTTATTTAACGACCCAATAGTTAAGATTAAATACATATAAAGTGTCGGTAAGCTTGTTATTGGGTATGACCCGACTTGGATCATAACACATTAGCCACATTAATTTAATATGTCTCTCGGGCATTCGAAATACCTTCAATCTCCCACTTGCATGAGAAACATAAGAAATTAATGCAAGTGATGGATACCACCTAACGACCGTCCATCACCCCCAATATGTTATGACTTTTTGCCATTCAATAACATCATCGTTTTCGAGTTCCCATCTCGAATATGAATAGGTGAATCTTTTCATTATATCCTTTCGCCCTAGATGTCATGTTAAATCCAAGAGATACAGAGTGATCACTCTCTTCTAGATTTAACTTTATTAGGCCTTAGACATCTGACTCTCAACGAATAAGAGGGACAAATTCCATCTTGACTACATACGTCCTAAATATACACCTTGCATTATACCTGAGCTCTTCCTTATGAACTACCATATTTCAGAATAGCGAAGGAAAGAATCAAGGCACAATGCATGGCAAATATCCGAACCCAATATGTATCTCAGGTCAGAGGATACAATGATATTCGCCTTTACTCAAGATTACATGTGATCAACCACAAAGGCTCCATTTAGTGAATCTTGAGGGCGTGTCTTCCAATATTTGTATCCCACAAATATCTATGAACCTTGGTAGCAACCTTGCCCCACATTCAGTCCGTGAATGTATACTAATCCAAGTTCATAATAGTCTAAACCTCACACTTGCTCCCACAAATGTGATCGACTACGGAATTTAGAATAATTACTTATTCATGGATAAAATATGCAAAATAGGAACCTGACTCAAGATTAATAAATTAACACCATAATTATATTAATGAGTTTGAACTACTTCATTCCGTTACAATACATAAAATAGATCACAACCAATCACTAGAATATCGAAACCCTAATGCACTAACATGCCCTTGATGTTTTGCACCATGTAAGAGCTTCGTGAGTAGATCCGCTATATTAAGATCTGTATGAACTTTGCGAATACATATCTTTCCCTTTTCAACTTCATCCCTTATGTAGTTGAATCTCCGCTCAATGTGACTGGACTTTTGGTGAGCACGAGGTTCCTTGATTTGAGCAATCGCACCCTCGTTGTCACAAAAGATCTCAAGAGGGTCCTGAATGGAAGGGACTACTCCTAAGTCGTCGATGAATTTCTTCATCCATGCAGCTTTCTGAGCTGCCAAAGAGGCGGCGATGTACTCCGACTCTGTAGTGGATAAGGCAACAACATCCTGTTTTGAACTCTTCCAGGAGACCGCACCTCCATTTAATGTGAATACATAACCGGATTGTGATCGAGAATCATCTCGATCAGTTTGGAAACTCGCGTCCACGTAACCTTTTACAGCGAGTTCCTCCTCACCAGATCCATATATTAGAAACATATCCCTAGTCCTCCTAAGGTACTTCAATATACTTTTAACCGCAATCTAATGACTGTTTCCTGGGTTATTCTGGTATCTACTTGTCAAGCTAAGAGCGCATGACACATCCGGTATAGTGCATATTATTGCATACATGATTGACCCAATAGCAGATGCGTACGGGACTTTCTTCATTCTCTCTTGTTCATCTTTCGTGGTAAGATACTGAGATGAACTGAGAGGCGTTCCTCTTTGAATAGGTACCAAACCTTTCTTAGAGTTGTCCATCTTGAACCTTTTCAAGATCTTTTCAATGTATGCATTTTGATTTAAACCTATCAGTTTCTTGGATCTATCCCTGTAGATCCCAATCCCCAAAACGTATTGTGCTTCTCCAAGATCCTTAATGGAGAAGCATTTACTTAACCAAGTTTTAACTCCTTGCATTGCCGGAATATCGTTCCCAAATAATAATATATCATCCACATATAATACAAGGAACATGATAGTGCTCCCATTAGCTTTCTTGTATACACAAGCTTCATCACCATTTTTAATGAAACCAAATTTCTTGGCCTCCCCATTAAAATGATGATTCCACATTCTAGATGCTTGTTTCAATCCGTAGATTGATTTCTTTAACTTGCATACCTTTTTAGGATATTTCGGATCAACAAATCCTTCAGGCTGAACCATATAGACATCTCCCTCAAGATGTCCATTTAGAAAAGCGGTCCTGACATCCATTTGCCATATTTCATAATCATAATGAGTAGCAATGGCAAGTAATATCCTAATAGACTTTAGCATTGCCACAGGCGAAAAAGTTTCATCATAGTCAACCCCTTGAGTTTGAGTGAAACCTTTTGCTACAAGTCTAGCATGTATCCAAGTTTCCATGTATGTCGGTTTTCATTTTGAAAAGCCATTTACAATCAACTAGCCTTGAGCCAGTAGGTTGTTCAACAAGTTCCCAAACTTGGTTGTCATACATGGATTGCATCTCAGCGTTCATGGCTTCCTGCCATTTATCCTTATCAATCCTTGATAAGGCATCTTAGTAGTTTGTTGGTTCATCCAAATCAACCACATAGCAACCATCTATGAGAAACCCATATCTCTCAGGAGGATTACTAATCCTACCAGACCTGTGAACGTCTTGTATACTTTGATCATCCATTTGATCATTCTCAACATTTTCATGTTGAGTGCTAGTGTTAACCAATTGTGTATCATCTACTTGATCTTGAACCTCTTTAAGATCTATCTTCCTTTCACTATTTCCTTCCATTAGGAACTTAGTTTCAAGGAATTCAGCCTTCCGAGCAACAAATACATTCTGCTCAGCAGGATCATAGAAATAATATCCCATATTATCCTTGGGGTATCCTATGAAGATACACTTTGTGGATCGAGCATTTAACTTGTTAGAGACGTAACGCTTAGGGTAAGCTTCACATCCCCATACCTTTAAGTATGATAGAGATGGAGGTTTTCCAAACCACATCTCATGAGGTGTTCGTTCCACTTTCTTGGTTGGGGCTATATTTAAAATACGAGCCGCGGAGCATAGACAATAACCCCAAAATGATAGAGGTAATGAGCTTCTAGCCATCATAGATCGAACCATATCCATTAGGGTTCAGTTCCTCCTTTCGGATACTCCATTAAGTTGGGGTGTTCCAGGAGGATTAAGTTGCGAGATAATCCCACAACCTTTAAGATGATCTTGGAAAGCATCGCTTAGGTATTCACCTCCTCTATCGGTACGAAGTACCTTGATTGTCTTATTGAGTTGATTTTGTACTTTGTTTTGATATTCCTTGAATTCTTCAAAAGTTTCGTCCTTGTGTCTTAATAAGTAGACATATCCGAAACGACTAAAGTCATCAATGAAAGTAACGAAGTATCTTTCACCATTCCTAGTTATGGGTTTAAAGGGTCCACATACATCCGAATGTATTAATCCCAATAAGTCTTTAGCCCTTTCATAGGTCCCTTTGAAAGGTGCTTTAGTCATTTTGCCTTGTAAACAAGATTCACATACATCAAATGAGCCTAGTTCATTTGATTTCAAAAGTCCATTCTTTTGAAGTGTATGCATTCGGTTCTTGTTTATGTGACCAAGGCGACAATGCCATAAGTAGGAATCACTCAAATCCCTTTTGAGTTTCTTGGTGTTTGCATGGTATATTGAGCTATTGTATGATGTGTCATCATGAACCAATTCATAAATACCATTCAAAGGCGAAGCCTTAAAATAGAACACATTATCTAAAGAAACATGGATATCATCATTAATGAAATTAAGATTAAAACCACATTGTTTCAAACAGGATACAGAAATAATGTTTCGAGATAAATCTGGTGCATACAAAACATTTTTCAAAATAAGCTCCAACCCAGTTTGTAGCTTTAAAACAAAGTCTCCTTGAGCTTCTACGTGCACCTTTGCACCATTTCCCATGAAGAGACTTGTGGTTCCCGCTGGTTGTTTACTTTTTTTGAACCCCTGCAAAGAATTGCAAATATGAGTTCCACATCCTGTGTCTAATACCCATGTATTAGAAGAAGTAATACTAAGCTCAATGTATACCATATATACATTACCTGAGGTTTGCCATGCATCTCTCTTTTCCTTCAACTCCTTCAGGTAGACCGGGCAGTTGCGTTTCCAGTGACCCATTTCACCGCAACCGAAGCACGAATCTTCCTTGGGGTTAGCTTTACCGGCAACCTTTTGCTTCTTGTTGTTGTTGGTTGGGGTAACCATATTCCTCTTTTCCCTTGCCCTTGCCTTGGTAGGCGGGTCCTTTCCTCTTAGCCGCCTTCAGCTTAGAAGTGTTATTGTTTTTAGACCCGCCTTCATTGATCAAAAACATGGGTGAAGCCCTTTTACCCATGCTCGCTTCGGCCGTCTTTAGCATGGCATGTAATTCGCCAATGCTCTTATCCCATCCATTCATGTTGTAATTCATTACAAATGTGTCAAACCTATTTGACAAGGAATTAAGGATAAGGTCCGTGGCTAATTCATTAGACACGTTGCAGTTTAGACGGTTCGCACGATCAATTAGGCTTTTCATCTTAAGGACATAAGATGAAACGGATTGGGAGTCGTCCATCCGACATGCATGAAGCGCTCGGACCATTTCAAAGTGCTTGACACGAGCTTGTTGAAGGAACATCTCCTTCAAATGTGTGATCATGTCATATGCACTATGATGCTCGAAATCCTTTTGGAGTTCTGGTATCATAGTCCCAAGCATTAGGCAAGAAACTTGCACCGAATCGGTGTAATATTTCTCCCAATAAGCCATACCTTCCGTATCATCCTCGTCCGGTTGATCGGGAATGGGGTCTTCCAACACATACGCCCTATCCTCTAGTTTAAGGACAATTCTTAGATTGCGGAACCAATCCATAAAGTTCGTATGGTTGAGTTTTTCCTTTTCGAGGATTGACCTCAACGATAGGTTGTTAAAGTTGATAGGTGCATTGGGAATGTTGTTGTTGTTATTGGCGGCCATCTACAAAATATAACAAAGTTGTTTAAGTATTAATTTTAATTTAACAATCAATACCCTTTAAATCCAATTGATATTTATTAAATTTTAGAATCCAACGGTAAACCAAATTTCGGTTAGGTGACCTTTATCCCGTCATTTGATTTAACTAGGTAGTCATTGTATGACAATTGCAATCCTTTTGCAACTTCTAAGTTATGGAATCATGCAATCCTTTTACATGGCATATTTATTCCATCAACGCCTATTTGTTCCTCATGCTTCGGTGACCCTAAGGTCATGATTCCCAAATCAAGTCGTCCTACTTGTGTAAACGTGTAAATTTAACATACAAGTGGTTAGGTGACCTTTATCCCACAAGTGTGTGAAATTCACCTTAATCATATTAGTTTGCTCATAACGGTTAGGTGACCTTTATCCCATTGTGAGTTCCCTAATATTTTTAAGTGTTGCACAAAAGGATGGCGTTTAACTTGTTTTCCTTGTTAATAAGGGATTTTAAGTTTTCATTAATTCTAGTTTGAGAAAACTTATATGCCATACACCAAAATGCATTTAGTGTATGGTTCATTTGAAATCCATTTTCAAGTCTTGTAATTTTAGCCAATTACTTGATATAAACCATTTTATATAAATGATCCTTATCATGTTCTTAATAACCATTTATTAATGTCCTTTTAGCCATTTTTAATTTAACCAATTAAATTGTCGTTTTGCATGTCGTTTATTAATGTCTAATTTAACCAATTAAATTGCCATTTTGCTTGTTGTTAACTTGTGTGATTAACTTGTAGCATACAAACATACAATCCACAATCATACAATAAACAACCATGCATGCAAAACAAATATGTTCACAATCAAGCCAATTTGGTGGACATTTGTTTAGCCGAAAACAAATGTCACCGGTTAAGGGGTTATAACACAAAGTAGGAGATTTTAAATCTCCTACTTAATCTTGCATCCAAATGCTCCTTCTTATGTTCTTCAAGTCATCATCTTGCATCTTCATTTTTACAAAATATAACCTAATACATTTTTCTAAAAAATGAAAATACAACCTAATCTATTTTACATACCAAATATAAAATAAATTACATAACCAAAATAATATTATTACAAACCAAATTCAATGAATATTACAACCACATGAATGAATTAATATTACATACCAAATGAATTATTAATAATCATCCAAACATGCAACCATTCAAACAAAAGGTCAAGGCTTGATTGTGAACTTCAACATACAACAAATATGACCAAAATGGAAGAGCCCAAACCCACTTTTGGGTCTCCCAAAATCGACCAAACAATGCAACCCTCCCAAACCTGAAAATTTTTGTATTCCATTTTCATGCATGTACTTGGAATGCAAATATAATGGGTTTAAAGACAATATAAGAAGCATAATCCATAGACCTCGGCTCTAGATACCATTGATGGAATTTAACAAGTTCATAAAACATGTACTTATGGTTAAGATAATTACAAAACCGATTTGTAAAAGTGTTAAAGCAAGCGGAAGCAAAAGTAAAGTTCATGTTTATATGTATATGCATTTAGTTAAATTCCATGTTAATATCAAGTCTTGATCATATGCTTACAAATAAGAACAAGGAAGTAAGATATGTACCTCCTCAAGCTAGTTTAGTGTTGTTTTCAAAGTTGCAAGATGATGATGAAGATGATGGAATTGGAGCTTCTAACTTGAAGCCTCAAGTGTGTAATACCCCAAGCAATAACCCCAACACCATTGCCTTTAGTTAGGAATTGATTTACACTTGAATAGAGCTTGCAAAAATCAAATAATGAACCCACCTATGAGCTCAATAGGCCACGGCCTGAACTGGACAGCAGCAGCAAATTTTTGCAGTTGTTTTAGCTCTTGAATCTCTAGTATCACTTGAAAGAATGAGTCTTACTTTGGTCTAAGAGTTGCACATGCATATGTGGACTTGTGTGTCTTAAAAGTAACAAAACAAAGCAAGCATGGGAGAGCATAGGAGTCCCCAAAATCTGCCCATCATTTTTTATAAAACAATGTTTTTAACATATATATATAAATATGTTATATATATATATATATATGTATATATATATATATGTGTGTATATATATATATATATATATATATAAATATATATATATATATATATATAACATGTATTTGTTTGTTACTTTCACATTTTATAAACCTTTTATAAAATATAACAAAATATAATCATTTAAACTTATAAACAATTATATATAAATTATCCAAATAATTTATATCAAGTGATAACATTTTAGAAAACCGATTTTCTAAAATCCAAGTGTCGCGTATTTATTTAACGACCCAATCGTTAAGATTAAATACATATAAAGTGTCGGTAAGCTTGTTATTGGGTATGACCCGACTTGGATCATAACTCATTAGCCACATTAATTTAATATGTCTCTCGGGCATTCGAAATACCTTCATTTGGATAATAAATTTTTACTCGAATTAGCAAACGGTAAATTAACTACAGCAGATAAGATATGTCAGAATCGAGAAATTAAACTGGTTAGCGAAACGTTTAAGATTGATTTGATACCAGTAGAGTTAGGGAGTTTTGATGTGATAATCGGCATGGACTGGTTGAAAAAGGAGAGAGCGGAAATCGTATGTTACAAAAATGCGATTCGCATTGTAAGAGAAAAAGGAAAACCCTTAATGGTGTACGGAGGAAAGAGCAACGCGAAGCTAAATCTTATTAGTAATTTGAAGGCTCAAAAACAAATAAGAAAAGGTTGCTATGCCGTTCTAGCACACTTCGAAGAAGTCAAACCCGAAGAAAAGAACATCAATGATGTTCCCGTAGTAAAAGAATTCCCCTGTGTATTTTCGAAAGAATTACCGGGATTACCTCCACACCGATCTGTTGAATTTCAAATAGATCTCGTACCAGGAGCTGCACCAATAGCTCGTGCTCCATACAGACTCACACTCAGCGAAATGAAGGAACTCCAAAGCCAATTACATGAACTCTTAGAGCGTGGTTTCATTCGACCAAGCACATCATCATGGGGAGCTCCTGTTTTGTTTTTCAAGAAGAAAGATGGTACATTCAGGTTGTGTATCAACTACCGAGAGTTGAACAAACTTACCATCATGAACCGTTACCCACTACCGAGAATCGACGACTTATTTGATCAACTACAAGGTTCGTCAGTTTATTCGAAGATTGATTTACGTTCCGGATATCATCAAATGCGGGTGAAGGAGGATGATATTCCGAAAACAGCTTTTAGGACGCGTTACGGTCATTACGAGCTTATGGTTATGCCATTTGATTTGACTAACGCACCAGCTGTGTTCATGGACCTTATGAACCGAGTGTGTGGACCATATCTTGACAAGTTTGTCATTGTTTTCATCGATGACATACTTATCTACTCAAAGAATGATCAAGAGCACGAAGAACATTTGAGAAAAGTGCTAGAGTTGTTGAGGAAAGAAAAACTGTACGCTAAGTTTTCAAAGTGTGCATTTTGGTTGGAAGAAGTTCAATTCCTCGGTCACATAGTGAACAAAGAAGGTATTCAGGTGGATCCGGCAAAGATTGAAACCGTTGAAAAATGGGAAACCCCGAAAACTCCGAAACACATACGCCAATTTTTAGGATTAGCTGGTTACTACAGAAGATTCATCCAAGATTTTTCCAAAATAGCAAAACCCTTGACTGCATTAACGCATAAAGGGAAGAAATTTGAATGGAAGGATGAATAAGAAAAAGCGTTTCAATTATTGAAGAAAAAGTTAACTACGGTACCTATATTGTCATTGCCTGAAGGGAATGATGATTTTGTGATATATTGTGACGCCTCAAAGCAAGGTCTCGGTTATGTATTAATGCTGTAACATCCCGCCTTTTTCCATTTACTTTTCCGTTATACTAATTTAAACTCCGTTATATGTTTATAACATCTCCCGTTGATACGCGTTTTAAATTATCTCGTTTAGGTAATTCCCCCACCCGAACGAAAGTTGAGGGACTAAACTTGACAAGGGATCAAACCCTTGACTAGGTCAAAGGGTCAAACCCCTTTCACCCATTCATTACCATCTCCCTATCTCTCTCTCTTTCTCTCTAGCAAGAACACACCCAATTTCCTTTCTCATTCATTCATCATCTAAATCCGGATTAGGGAGCTAGCAACCAAATAAATTACATATTCGTGATCCTCTCTTCATCCTCTTCATTTTGGTACCAACTTCATCTCATTTGGGTAACTTTCTAAAATCACTAGATTTTGTGTTCTTGATGTTTTTAACTTATAAAAGTGTTAATTAGTGTCTATGGCTCAAGTCTAACATGAATATATGATTTATATGCTCGATCTCGTTGTTTTAGTGTAACTAGCATGAACTTGAATTTTGGTGTGTTGTTCTTGAATTTTGGATGATCATATGTTGTTAGATGTTGAAAGTTGATGTTTTAATTGTGTTACTAGCATCACTAGCTTCAATTTGATGTGTAGGTTGCCTTAGAAAACTTCATGAGCTTGATTATTGATTTTTGGTGGAATTGAGTTAGGGTTTGAAGAACTTGAAGTGATTATTTGATGCGTTGATTGCCATGAATTGTTGTTAGTAAGTTGTTAGTTGTATTGTATGCTCCATTACCTACAAAATGGCATGTCACATGTATGCATTGAATGCCCAAATCATTAAATGTGCATTGGTGAGTTTGAAGCATTAATGTGGGCATTGAATGATCACTTGGTTGGAAAACTCGGTTGTTACAAATGAGGTTTTTGATTGTTAAATTGTGTTTAGTTGCATTCTATGTCAAAAGAGCTTTCCAACGATATAAGGTGCGAGTCCTAAGTGTTTGTGGTTTGCGTTTTATGCTTATTTGAAGTTTGGATCAAGTTGGACAAGTGAAACAGACCAGGCACCAGCACCCGCCTATTGTCGCGGCGCGACAGAAGGGTGCCGCGGCGCGGCATAAGCCGTGCCCAGCTTCTGTCTCCGGTGTCCATTTTATGGAAAATGTTTGGCATACTACGGACCTCCGATTCACATGAAACTTGTTCTAACATGTTCATATATGATTAAAAACCTCAGAAAAATAGTTCGGAACCCGACCCGAACGTGTTGACTTTCGTTGACTTTGACCGACCAAAGTTTGACTTTTAATCAAACTTAACCAAATATTTGTGCAATCGTTCTAACATGTTTTTATACTTGTACCTTGCATGAAACATGACAATTTGATTCACATGCTATTATGATCGAGTCTTAACGAGCCATAGGACTAATTGAACATCTTTGACCTATCGTGTTTACCGTTATTGATACAAACCTATTGTTTAGGTCAAGACTAGCATTGTTCTTTGCACACGTTTACTTGTCGAAGTACTTTACTACTCGTGCACTCAGGGTGAGATCATAGTCCCACTTTTACTCTTTTTGAACTTACATTTGGGATGAGAAAACATAAACATTCCTTTACTAAGTGAACACAAGTACAGGAAAACAAACATTCTACATACGAGTTTAGAACAAAATCCTCAATTCGATTATCATTAGTTACACTTGCCGGGTGTAAGCGAGAACTTATGTTGTATGGATCCATATGGGTTTGACAAACCCTCATTCAAACGGTTCGCTACCGTTTACGAATGAAATATATTTTCGAGAAACAGTGTATGTTCTAACACTAAGTGATGGGGTTCAATGGAAGGAATGTTAAGCATTGATAATTGGGTGCTCGTGAAACAAAATTTTGGAATGTATTACTATTATTTCATTGATGCAAATCTTGTGGTTCACTTGTACTTACTTACTTAAACCTATGATTTCACCAACGTTTTCGTTGACAGATTTCTATGTTTTTCTCAGGTCCTTGAATGATACATGATACATGCTTCCGCTCATTATTTTGATACTTGCATTGGATGTCAAGTATATATGCATACATGGAGCGTCTTTTGGATACTTTTAAATTGTGTTGCATAAGTTTCATTTGTACTTAAAACTATGTATCGTAACTTGTGGTGGAACTATTCTTGTAAACTTGAACAACCTTTACATTTGAAATGAATGCGACATATCTTTTGGTCAAACGTTGTTTTAAAGACTTATGACCACGTAACGGGACCTAAGTAGACGGCGCCGTCAATGACGATTTGGCCGGGTCGCTACAGATGGTATCAGAGCGTTGGTTGTAGGGATTTAGAGTTCATTAGTGTCAACCCCGAGTCATAGGGTACATTGATGAGTCTAGACTACAACCGGCATATAGACTTGAAGTAGGAATTACTTGACTACTTGTGCATTTATACTCGAACGCTTCTACTCATATCTACTCTTAGTTCATCTTAATCTCACGTTGTTTAATTTGATTGACACGCCACCTTGACTTTATAGAATAATGTCGAATGCACATATGAATCAGGGTAATATAATTTCCGGGATTATATTACGGTGACTCATATGAACATTCCGACATTATGGCATAAAGAATTTAAGGCGAGTCAAGGAAAAACTTCTCTTTATCTTCATTCTATATCACGGTTAGTATTATTGAGAATACTAATCAATGATATTCTTGTGTCTTGAAGGAACAATGGCTCCTCGTCGTGTACGCCGCAATGAAACTCCCGAACAAGCTCTCGAACGGATGATAGCTACCGCCGTAGATGCGGCCATGGCCGGTCACTCTTCCAACAACAATAATAATAACAACCACAACGAAAACAACAATGGAGCCGGAAACTCAAACGAGGGATGCTCCTATAAAGCTTTCATGGGGTGCAAACCTCACACTTTTGATGGAACCGGGGGACCGGTCGTGCTCACCCGATGGTTTAAGCAAACGGAAGCCGTCTTTAGCATAAGCGGTTGTCGGGACCAAGACAAGGTCAAATACTCCACTCACACTTTCTCCGGAATTGCTCTAACATGGTGGAACACCTATGTTCAATCGGTGGGTACCGATGAAGCTCATGCCCTCTCTTGGGCCGATCTAAAGGAAAAGATGATTGTTGAATATTTTCCGCGCGAAGAAACCCGAAAGCTTGAGGAAGAACTAAGAGCTTTGAAAGCGGTCGGAAACGATCTTAAAGCTTATAATCAACGCTTCGCCGAACTATCCTTGATGTGTCCTAATCTTGTTAACCCCGAATCTCAAAGGATTGAGCTCTACATGCTCGGTCTTCCAAAAAGCATCAAACAAGGGGTGATGTCATCCAAACCCACTACTCATCAAGCCGCTATGAACATGGCTCGCCAACTAATTGAAACGGTTGACGAAATCGTAGTTTCGGCACCTAAGGCCGAGGATAAATCGGGCGGCAACAAAAGAAAGTGGGAACCCTCCCAATCAAGCAACAACAACTTTGCTAAGAAGCCTTACACCTCCGACGGCAAGAAAGGTTATGCCGGGAACCTGCCTCTTTGCAACAAATGCAACAAACATCACTTTGGCGAATGTAGTAAGATAATTTGCCACCGGTGCCAAGGAGTTGGTCATAAGGCCAACGATTGTAAAAGTGCCACTCCCGTCGCTCGAAAGTGGCCCAATGCACCAAAGACGGGCACTTGTTATGAATGTGGCCAAACGGGCCATTATAGAAATGCATGCCCGAAGAGGAAAGATAACCCCAATACGCGCGGCCGAGCTTTCAACATAAACACCGAGAAAGCCCGGGATGACACTGAACTAGTCACGGGTACGTTTCTTCTCAACAATTCTTATGTCTCTTGCTTATTCGATTCGGGTGCCGATAAATGCTTTGTATCCAAGACTTTGACTCATTCTTTTAGCACTCCACCTCTTCCATTAGATACCACTTATACCATTGAAGTGGCTAACGGAAAACTATTAAGTGCCGACACATATTACCGGGGGTGTACGTTAAACATTTTGGGTAGGGAATTTGAAATTGACTTGATACCCATGGAATTAGGAAGCTTTGATGTAATAATCGGTATGAATTGGTTAGTCAAAACGAAATCTCACATTCTTTGTGATCTTAACGCAATCCGAATTCCTATCGAGAATGGTGAACCTTTGATTGTTTATGGCGATAAGAGTTGCACCAGACTCAACCTCGTTTCGTGCCTTAAAGTTAGAAAACTACTCCGTAAGGGTTGTTTTGCGATCCTTGCCCACGTTAAGAAAGTCGAGTCCGATGAGAAGCACATCGATGATGTGCCAATTGTTAGTGACTATTCCGATGTATTTCCCGACGAATTGCCGGGTCTTCCGCCTCATCGACCGGTTGAATTCCAAATCGATCTTATTCCGGGAGCCGCACCCGTAGCACGTGCACCATATAGACTCGCTCCATCTGAAATGCAAGAATTGCAAAGTCAAATCCAAGAACTACTTGACCGTGGTTTTATCCAACCTAGCCATTCACCTTGGGGCGCTCCGATTTTGTTTGTTAAAAAGAAAGACGGATCCCTACGAATGTGCATTGATTATCATGAACTAAATAAATTGACGGTTAAGAACCGATATCCTCTTCCTCGCATCGATGACCTCTTTGATCAACTACAAGGGTCTTGTGTATATTCGAAAATCGATCTCCGCTCGGGTTATCATCAATTAAGGGTTAAGGGGGAAGATGTCTCCAAAACCGCTTTCCAAACTCGTTATGGTAGTTATGAATTTCTTGTAATGCCATTTGGTCTCACTAACGCACCGGCGGTGTTCATGGATCTTATGAACCGCGTGTGCAAACCGTATCTTGACAAATTCGTTATCGTGTTCATCGATGATATTTTAGTCTATTCAAAAAGCGAAGAAGAACACGAGGGACACCTCCGACTTGTGCTTGAACTTTTAAGACAAGAACAACTCTATGCCAAATTCTCCAAGTGTGAATTTTGGTTAAAGGAAGTTCAATTTCTTGGTCATGTTGTAAGTGACCAAGGTATTAAAGTCGATCCAACGAAAATCGAAGCCATTAGCAAATGGGAGACTCCTACTACTCCTACTCACATTCGTCAATTTTTGGGTCTCGCCGGGTACTATCGTAGATTCATCGAAAATTTCTCTTTGGTTGCACGTCCTCTAACCGCATTGACTCACAAGGGAAAGAAATTCATTTGGGCGACCGAACATGAATCCGCATTCCAAATCTTGAAAACGAAGCTAACCACCGCTCGTATCTTGTCACTTCCCGAAGGCAATGATGACTTTGTTGTATATTGCGATGCCTCAAAACATGGTTTTGGGTGTGTATTGATGCAACGAACGAAAGTCATTGCTTATGCTTCTCGACAACTCAAAATTCATGAACGAAACTATACGACACATGATCTCGAACTCGGAGCCGTTGTCTTTGCACTTAAAATGTGGAGACACTATCTTTATGGAACCAAGAGTACTATCTTTACCGACCACAAAAGTCTCCAACACATTTTCGATCAAAAGCAACTAAACATGAGACAACGACGGTGGATTGAAACTTTGAACGATTACGATTGCGAGCTTCGTTACCATCCCGGGAAGGCAAACGTAGTAGCCGATGCCTTAAGTCGAAAAGAAAGAGCGGTGCCTCTTCGTGTCCGAGCCTTAAACATCACCATCCACACAAACCTTAATAGCCAAATTCGGGTAGCCCGAGATGAGGCTCTCAAGGATGAAAACATCTCTCTCGAACACTTAAACGTCCTCACCTCTCGATTCGAAGTTAAAGAAACCGGACTCCGATATTTCGCCGGAAGGATTTGGGTGCCTAGTTATGGGGACCTACGAAGCCTTATTTTAGATGAAGCCCATAAGTCACGATACTCGATTCACCCCGGTGCCAATAAGATGTACCACGACCTTAAACAGCTATATTGGTGGCCGAACATCAAAAGGGACGTAGCTACTTATGTTTCCAAGTGTTTGACATGTTCCAAAGTCAAAGCCGAACACCAAAGACCGTCCGGGCTACTTCGACAACCCGAGATCCCGCAATGGAAGTGGGAAAGGATAACGATGGATTTTATCACCAAACTACCAAAAACGACGGGCGGTTATGATACCATTTGGGTTATTGTTGACCGTCTCACCAAATCCGCACACTTCCTGGCCATGAAAGAAACGGACAAAATGGAGAAACTTGCACAACTTTACATTAAGGAGATCATAGCCCGACACGGTGTACCTTTATCGATTATCTCCGACCGAGATGGCCGTTTCGTTTCTAGATTTTGGCGTACATTGCAAGAAGCGTTGGGAACGCGTTTAGACATGAGCACCGCATATCATCCTCAAACCGATGGACAAAGCGAACGTACAATTCAAACCTTAGAGGACATGTTACGAGCTTGCGTGGTTGATTTCGGAAAAGCTTGGGACAAGCACTTGCCTCTCGCCGAGTTCTCTTACAACAATAGTTATCACGCGAGTATTAAAGCCGCACCTTTTGAAGCGCTATATGGCCGCAAATGTCGTTCACCTCTTTGTTGGGCCGAGGTAGGCTACGTGCAAATCACCGGACCCGAACTCATTCACGAAACCACCGAGAAAATCGTTCAAATCCGAGATAGGCTTAGGACGGCCCGAAGTCGTCAAAAGAGCTATACCGACAAACGACGCAACGATTTTGAATTTCAAGTCGGTGACCGAGTAATGTTAAAAGTCGCACCTTGGAAGGGTGTAATCCGTTTTGGGAAACGCGGGAAGCTAAATCCGCGGTATATTGGTCCTTTCGAAATCTTGGAGCGTATTGGAACCGTTGCTTATCGTTTAGATCTTCCGCCTCAATTGAACTCCGTTCATCCTACCTTCCATGTATCTAACTTGAAAAAGTGTCTTGCCGAACCCGATATCGTCATCCCTCTCGAGGAACTTACTATTGATGACAAACTTCATTTTGTGGAGGAACCGATTGAAATTGTGGACACCTCCGTCAAGACATTGAAACAAAGCCGAATCCCGATTGTCAAGGTTCGTTGGGATGCCAAAAGAGGACCCGAGTTTACTTGGGAAAGACAAGATCAAATGCAAAGGAAGTATCCTTATCTATTCGTGAATTCGGAAACGCAAGATCTCGAGGAAGAAACAACGACTACTACGCCTACTTAAATTTCGGGACGAAATTTCTTTTAAGGAGTAGGTAATGTAACATCCCGCCTTTTTCCATTTACTTTTCCGTTATACTAATTTAAACTCCGTTATATGTTTATAACATCTCCCATTGATACGCGTTTTAAATTATCTCGTTTAGGTAATTCCCGCACCCGAACGAAAGTTGAGGGACTAAACTTGACAAGGGATCAAACCCTTGACTAGGTCAAAGGGTCAAACCCCTTTCACCCATTCATTACCATCTCCCTATCTCTCTCTCTTTCTCTCTAGCAAGAACACACCCAATTTCCTTTCTCATTCATTCATCATCTAAATCCGGATTAGGGAGCTAGCAACCAAATAAATTACATATTCGTGATCCTCTCTTCATCCTCTTCATTTTGGTACCAACTTCATCTCATTTGGGTAACTTTCTAAAATCACTAGATTTTGTGTTCTTGATGTTTTTAACTTATAAAAGTGTTAATTAGTGTCTATGGCTCAAGTCTAACATGAATATATGATTTATATGCTCGATCTCATTGTTTTAGTGTAACTAGCATGAACTTGAATTTTGGTGTGTTGTTCTTGAATTTTGGATGATCATATGTTGTTAGATGTTGAAAGTTGATGTTTTAATTGTGTTACTAGCATCACTAGCTTCAATTTGATGTGTAGGTTGCCTTAGAAAACTTCATGAGCTTGATTATTGATTTTTGGTGGAATTGAGTTAGGGTTTGAAGAACTTGAAGTGATTATTTGATGCGTTGATTGCCATGAATTGTTGTTAGTAAGTTGTTAGTTGTATTGTATGCTCCATTACCTACAAAATGGCATGTCACATGTATGCATTGAATGCCCAAATCATTAAATGTGCATTGGTGAGTTTGAAGCATTAATGTGGGCATTGAATGATCACTTGGTTGGAAAACTCGGTTGTTACAAATGAGGTTTTTGATTGTTAAATTGTGTTTAGTTGCATTCTATGTCAAAAGAGCTTTCCAACGATATAAGGTGCGAGTCCTAAGTGTTTGTGGTTTGCGTTTTATGCTTATTTGAAGTTTGGATCAAGTTGGACAAGTGAAACAGACCAGGCACCAGCACCCGCCTATTGTCGCGGCGCGACAGAAGGGTGCCGCGGCGCGGCATAAGCCGTGCCCAGCTTCTGTCTCCGGTGTCCATTTTATGGAAAATGTTTGGCATACTACGGACCTCCGATTCACATGAAACTTGTTCTAACATGTTCATATATGATTAAAAACCTCAGAAAAATAGTTCGGAACCCGACCCGAACGTGTTGACTTTCGTTGACTTTGACCGACCAAAGTTTGACTTTTAATCAAACTTAACCAAATATTTGTGCAATCGTTCTAACATGTTTTTATACTTGTACCTTGCATGAAACATGACAATTTGATTCACATGCTATTATGATCGAGTCTTAACGAGCCATAGGACTAATTGAACATCTTTGACCTATCGTGTTTACCGTTATTGATACAAACCTATTGTTTAGGTCAAGACTAGCATTGTTCTTTGCACACGTTTACTTGTCGAAGTACTTTACTACTCGTGCACTCAGGGTGAGATCATAGTCCCACTTTTACTCTTTTTGAACTTACATTTGGGATGAGAAAACATAAACATTCCTTTACTAAGTGAACACAAGTACAGGAAAACAAACATTCTACATACGAGTTTAGAACAAAATCCTCAATTCGATTATCATTAGTTACACTTGCCGGGTGTAAGCGAGAACTTATGTTGTATGGATCCATATGGGTTTGACAAACCCTCATTCAAACGGTTCGCTACCGTTTACGAATGAAATATATTTTCGAGAAACAGTGTATGTTCTAACACTAAGTGATGGGGTTCAATGGAAGGAATGTTAAGCATTGATAATTGGGTGCTCGTGAAACAAAATTTTGGAATGTATTACTATTATTTCATTGATGCAAATCTTGTGGTTCACTTGTACTTACTTACTTAAACCTATGATTTCACCAACGTTTTCGTTGACAGATTTCTATGTTTTTCTCAGGTCCTTGAATGATACATGATACATGCTTCCGCTCATTATTTTGATACTTGCATTGGATGTCGAGTATATATGCATACATGGAGCGTCTTTTGGATACTTTTAAATTGTGTCGCATAAGTTTCATTTGTACTTAAAACTATGTATCGTAACTTGTGGTGGAACTATTCTTGTAAACTTGAACAACCTTTACATTTGAAATGAATGCGACATATCTTTTGGTCAAACGTTGTTTTAAAGACTTATGACCACGTAACGGGACCTAAGTAGACGGCGCCGTCAATGACGATTTGGCCGGGTCGCTACAAATGCAACGAACGAAAGTAATTGCTTATGCGTCTAGATAATTGAAGATTCACGAGCAGAATTATACGACGCATTATTTGGAATTAGGCGCGGTTGTTTTTGCATTAAAGACTTGGAGGCACTACTTATATGGGGTCAAAAGTATTATATATACCGATCACAAAAGTCTCCAACATATATTTAATCAGAAACAACTAAACATGAGGCAGCGTAGGTAGATTGAGTTATTGAATGATTACGATTTCGAGATTCGTTACCATCCGGGGAAGGCGAATGTGGTAGCAGACGCTTTGAGTAGAAAGGACAGAGAACCTATGCGGGTAAAAGCTATGAATATAATTATTCTTACTAACCTTACTACTCAAATAAAGGAGGCGCAGCAGGGTGTCGTAAAAGAAGGGAATTTGAAGAATGAAATACCCAAAGGATCGGAGAAACACCTTAATATTCGAGAAGACGGAACCCGGTATAGAGCCGAAAGAATTTGGGTACCAAAGTTTGGAGATGTGAGAAAAATGGTACTTGGGGAAGCACATAAAACCAGATACTCAATACATCTCGGAGCGGGAAAGATGTACAAGGACCTCAAGAAACATTTTTGGTGGCCGGGTATGAAAGCCGATATTGCGAGATATGTAGGAGAATGTTTGACGTGTTCTAAGGTCAAAGCCAAACATCAGAAACCATCAGGTCTACTTCAACAACCTGAAATCCCAGAATGGAAATGGGAAAATATTACCATGGATTTCATTACTAAATTGCCAAGAACTGCAAGTGGTTATGATACTATTTGGGTAATAGTCGATCGTCTTACCAAATCAGCACACTTTCTGCCAATGAGAGAAGATGATAAAATGGAGAAGTTGGCGCGATTATATTTAAAGGAAGTTGTCTCCAGACATGGAATACCAATCTCTATTATCTCTGATAGGGATGGCAGATTTGTTTAAAGGTTTTGGCAGACACTACAACAAGCATTGGGGACTCGTCTAGACATGAGTGCTACTTATCATCCACAAACTGATGGGCAAAGTGAAAGGATGATACAGACCCTTGAAGACATGCTACGAGCATGTGTTATCAATTTCGAAAACAGTTAGGATCGACACCTACCGTTAGCAGAATTTTCCTACAATAACAGTTACCATTCGAGTATTGAGATGGCGCCGTTTGAAGCACTTTATGGTAGAAAATGCAGGTCTCCAATTTTTTGGAGTGAAGTGGGGGATAGACAGATTACGGGTCCAGAGATAATACAAGAAACTACCGAGAAAATCATCCAAATTCAACAACGATTGAAAACCGTCCAGAGTCGATAAAAGAACTACGCGGACAGAAAAAGAAAAGATATAGAATTTGAGATTGGAGAGATGGTCATGCTTAAGGTTTCACCTTGGAAATACGTTGTTCGATTTGGTAAATGGGGGAAACTAAATCCAAGGTACATTGGACCATTCAAGATTATAGATCGTGTCGGACCAGTAGCTTACCAACTTGAGTTACCTGAACAACACGCGGCTGTACATAACACTTTCCACGTCTCGAATTTGAAGAAATGTTTTGCTAAAGAAGATCTCACTATTCCATTAGACGAAATCCAAATCAACGAAAAACTTCAATTTATTGAAGAACCCGTCGAAATAATGGATCGTGAGGTTAAAAGACTTAAGCAAAACAAGATTCCAATTGTAAAGGTTCGATGGAATGCTCGTAGAGGACCCGAGTTCACCTGGGAGCGTGAAGATCAGATGAAGAAGAAATATCCGCATCTATTTCCAGAAGATTCGTCAACACCTTCTACAGCTTAAAATTTCGGGACAAAATTTATTTAACGGGTAGGTACTGTAGTGACCCGAACTTTTCCATATTTATATATATTAAATGAAATTGATATTACATGATTAAATGTTTCCAACATGTTAAGCAATCAAACTTGTTAAGACTTGATTATTTGAAATGAGTGTCAAGTAGACAATTGACCACCCAAGTTGACCGGCGATTCACGAACGTTAAAACTTGTAAAAACTATATGATAATATATATATATATATATATATATATATATATATATATATATATATATATATATATATATATATATATATATATATATATATATATATATATATATATATATATATAGATAATGAGAGTTAACATGAAATTATGATAAGTAAGTATATAACTAGGTATATTAACAATGAGTTATATACATAAAAATGAGACTACTAAGTTAAGAAACTCGAAACGATATATATAACGATTATCGTTATAACAATGTCTTACTAAATACATATATATCATATTAAGATATTGTTACACTATATTTAAATTGATAAAATGATAATTATATATATCATTAACTATATTATCAATGAACTACATATGTAAAACAAGCCTACTAACTTAAGAATTTCGAAACAATATATATACGTAACGATTATCGTTGTAATAGTATTTTAACATATATATATATATATATGATGTTAAGATATATTCATACATCATGTTATCATGTTAACATAACAATTTAACATCTCATTTAAGTATAATAACAACGAATTAATTACATTTAACAAGATCGTTAACTTAAAGGTTTCAAAACAACACTTACATGTAACGACTAACGATGACTTAACGACTCAGTTAAAATGTATATACATGTAGTGTATTTAGATGTATTAGTACACTTTTAAAAGACTTCAAGACACATATCAAAGTACTTCTAGTTAACAAAAATGCTTACAATTACATCCTCATTCATTTTCATCAACAATTCTACTCGAATGCACCCGTATTCGTACTCGTACAATACACAGCTTCTAGATGTATATACTATTGGTATATACACTTCAATGATCAGCTCCTTAGCAGCCCATGTGAGTCATTAAACATATGGGAACTATCATTTGGCAACTAGAATGAAATATCTCACAAAATTACAAAAAAATATTATAAATCATTCATGAATTATTTACATGAAAACAAACTTACACATCCTTTATATCTAATCCATATACCAACGACCAAAAACACCTACAAACACTTTAATTCTTCAATTTTCTTCATCTAATTGATCTCTCTCAAGTTCTATCTTCAAGTTCTAAGTGTTTCTCATATATTCTATAAGTTCTAGTTTCATAAAACCAAGAACACTTTCAAGTTTGCAAGATTACTTCTAAGCTTTCTAATCCATTCCAAGTAATCATCCAAGATCAAGAAACCTTTGTTACTTACAGTAGGTTATCTCTCTAATTCAAGGTAATACTCATATTCAAACTTTGATTCAATTTCTATAACTATAACAATCTTAATTCGAGCAGAAATCTTACTTAAACTTGTTTTCGTGTCATGATTCTACTTCAAGAACTTTCAAGCCATCCAAGAATCTTTTGAAGCTAGATCATTTCTTGTCACTTCCAGTAGGTTTACCTACTAAACTTAAGGTAGTAATGATGTTCATAACATCATTCGATTCATACATATAAATCTATCTTATTCGAAGATTTAAACTTGTAATCACTAGAACATAGTTTAGTTAATTCTAAAATTATTCGCAAATAAAGTTAATCCTTCTAACTTGACTTTTAAAATCAAATAAACACATGTTCTATATCTATATGATATGCTAACTTAATGATTTAAAACCTGGAAACACGAAGAACACCGTAAAACCGAACATACGCCGCCGTAGTGAAATCGGGGGCTGTTTTGGGTTAAAAAAAATAAAAAGTATCTTAATCTTTGAATTGGAAGTTTGTTTTCTGGAAAAATGATATTACATATGAACATGATACTATATCCAAAAATCATGATTAAACACAAAGTGGAAGTATGTTTTTCAAAATGGTCATCAAGATGTCGTTTTTTCGACGGAAATGACTACCTCTTTAAAAAATGACTTGTAACCTGTATTTCCGACTATAAACTTATAATTTTTCTTTTTAGTTTCATAAATTTTAGTTCATTATAAAACCATAGCAACTTGAATCACTCAAAATGGATTTGAAACGAAGAAATGACGGGTAAAACAAAATTGGATAAACTTGCTAGTTTTAGCTACGAAAATTTTGTAACAAATCTAGACTAAACATATCCTAACTAATTTATATTGTATTATACATATTATGTAATCTTGGGATACCATAGACACGTATACAATGTTTTGACATATCATATCGACCCATCTATATATTATTTGGAACAATCGTAGACACTCTATATGCAGTAATGTTTGAGTTAGCTATACAGGGTTGAGGTTGATTCCAAAAATATATATACTTTGAGTTGTGATCTATCCTGAGACGTGTATACACTGGGTCATGGATTGATTCAAGATAATATATATTGAATTATTTATGCACATCTAACTGTGGACAACTAGTTGTAGGTTACTAACGAGGACTACTAACTTAACAAAATTAAATCATAAAAACGTAATAAAAAAATATTTTGAATATATTTCGATCATACTTTGATATATATGTACACATTTGTTATTGGTTCGTGAATCGACCAGTGGCCAAGTTTTACTTCCGACAAAGTAAAAATCTGTGAAAGTGAGTTATAGTCCCACTTTTACAATCTAATATTTTTTTGGGATGAGAATACATGCAGCTTTATAAATGTTTTACAAAATAGACACAAGTACGTAAAACTATATTCTATGATTGGATTATTAAACCGAATATCGTCCTTCAAGTCTGGTAACCTAAGAATTAGGAAAATGGCCCATAATTAACGCGAATCCTAAAGATAGATCTATCGGGCTTAACAACCCCCATTCAGGTTATGGATGGTTTAGTACTTCGAGATTATTATACAGACGAGAGGTTCTGTTTTGGGGATATTCTATGCATTAAGTTAACGTCAGTTATCAGGTGTTCAACATATGAATGATTTTTATCTATATGAAGTTTGCGAAATGCCTGATATGAGATGTGTTATAAAAATGAAATCTTGTGGTCTATTATTATGATTTGATAATATATAGGTTAAACCTATAACTCACCAACATTTTTGTTGACGTTTTAAGCATGTTTATTCTCGGGTGATTATTAAGAGCTTTCGCTGTTGCATACTAAAATAAGGACAAGATTTGGAGTCCATCCTTATATGATATTGTGTAAAAACTGCATTCAACAAAATTATTTTTGATGTAATATATTCTTATTGTAAACCATTATGTAATGGTCGTGTGTAAACAGTATATTTTAGATTATCATTATTTGATAATATACGTAATGCTTTTTAAACCTTTATCGATAAAATAAAGATTATGGTTGTTTTAAAAATGAATGCAGTCTTTGAAAAACGTAATATGGAACATTTATAATCAATATGAACGGGACATTTCACAAACAAAGTTAATCCTTCTAAATTAACTTTTAAAATCAACTAAACACATGTTCTATATCTTTATGATATGCTAACTTAATGATTTAAATCCTGGAAACAGGAAGAACACCGTAAAATTGGATATGCGCCGTCGTTGTAAAACCGCGGGCTGTTTTGGTTTGGATAATTAAAAACTATGATAAAATTTGATTTAAAAGCTATTCTTCTGGGAAAATAATTTTTCTTATTAACTTGAAACTATATCCAAAAATGGTCATCTAGACGTCGTTCTTTCGACTGAAATGACTACCTTTACAAAAAATGACTTGTAACCTGTATTTCTGACTATAAACTTATACTTTTTCTATTTAGATTCGTAAACTTAAGTTCAATATGAAACCATAGCAACTTGAATCACTCAAAACAGATTTAAAACAAAGAAGTTATGGGTAAAACAAGATTGGATAATTTTGCTTGTTGTAGCTACGTGAAATTTGTAACAAATCTATACAAATCATAACTTAACCAACTTATATTATATTATACATGTATTCTAACATATATTATGTAATCTTGGGATACCATAGACACGTATAAAATGTTTTGACATATCATATCGACCCATATATATATATATATATATATATATATATATATATATATATATATATATATGTATATATATATATATATATATATATATATATATATTTATTATTTGGAACAACCATAGACACTCTATATGCAGTAATGTTTGAGTTAGCTATACAGGGTTGAGGTTGATTCTAAAATAATATATATAATTTGAGTTGTGATCGAGTTTGAGACTTGTAGACACTTGGTCATGGATTGATTCGAGATAATATATATATTGATTTATTTCTGTACATCTAACTGTGGACAACTAGTTGTAGGTTACTAACGAGGACTGCTGACTTAATAAACTTAAATCGTTAAAATGTAATAAAAATGTTGTGAATGTATTTTGATCATACTTTGATAGATATGTACATATTTGTTATAGGTTCGTGAATCGATCCGTGGCCAAGTCTTAATTTTCTGACAAAGTAAAAATCTGTGAAAGTGAGTCATAGTCCCACTTTTAAAATCTAATATTTTTGGGATGAGAATACATGCAGCTTTATAAATGTTTTACAAAATAGACACAAGTACGCGAAACTACATTCTATGGTTGGATTATTAAACCGAATATTGCCCCTTCAAGTCTGGTAGCCTAAGAATTAGGGAAATGGCCCCTAATTGACGCGAATCCTAAAGATAGATCTATTGGGCCTAACAACCCCCATTCAAGTTATGAATAGCTTTAGTACTTCGATTTATATGGTGATTGCGATTGCCAATTTATGACATACTTGCGAGTATGCGGGGAATATTCTATATGCATTAAAGTTAATGTCGGTTACCAGGTGTTCATCATATGAATGATTTTTATACACTTGCGAGTGTAAGATTATTGAATAAATGAAATCTTGTGGTCTATTATTACGATTTAATAAATATATAGGTTAAACCTATAACTCACCAACATTTTTGTTGACGTTTTAAGCATGTTTATTCTCAGGTGATTATTAAGAGCTTCCGCTGTTGCATGCTAAATAAAGACAGGATTGGAGTCTGCATGCTTGTATAATATTGTTTAAAAACTGCATTCGAAGACATAAGTTGTTGTGTAATATTATTGTAAACCATTATGTAATGGTCGTGTGAGAACGCTATATTTTAGATTATCATTATTTGATAATCTTCATAATATTTTTAAACCTTTATCGATAAAATAAAGGTTATGATTTGTTTTTAAAAATCGAATGCAGCCTTTGAAAAACGTCTCATATAGAGGTCAAAACCTCGCAATGAAATCAATTAATATGAAACGTTTACAATCGATATGAACGTGACATTTTAGTTTGTATTCGAGCGTTGGTCTTAGAGAACCAGAAATTGCATTAGTGTGTCTTGTCGAGTTTGTTAGGATGCATTAGTGAGTCTGGACTTCGTCCATATTTTTCTTTAAAAACGATTGCTTAACACTTTTTGTTGGAAACTACATATTGTTAACATGTAAATATTATGTGCTATATTAATCTCTTAACTTGTTTGATATTGTGTGATTGATGTCTACCTCTAGTACAAATCCCATCGACTCACCTAATAATAATGAAGAGTCAAATATATTTTGAGAAGATTCACAAATTCCCGAAGAGGAACTGGAAGAAGAGGAACCAAAAGAAGAGGACCCGGAAGAAGAGGAACCGGAAGAAGAGGAACCGGAAGAAGAGGTTCCGGAAGAGGAAATATTAGGAACCCCAGAAAACTGATAAATAAAAGAAAATCCTCAACCAATGGACCAGAGTTAAAAATGGTCAATGGTGTTTTCACCGATGAAGCAAAATATTGGGAAAATTACCTAATTCTGATGATGTTATAGAAATTACCCCGACCCAATTTGAAAAGGCAAAAGAAAATAATAAGGGAAAAGGCATCAAAATAGAGAAACCTAATTCCAACCCCGATGACCTCTATGTTAACATGAAATATCCCGATGGGAAATACCGTCAACACCCGTATTTCTTAAATTTTAGCTATAACCAGGGAACATCTAAGCCACCAGGTTTTTGTAGACAATTTGTGAAAAGAACGGATCGTATTAGGGGAGCACCATATATCCCTAGGAAATTAGCGAAACAAACCAAGTCCGAAGAAGAAGAAACAAGTGAGTCGGAATAAAGAGTTGTAATCATGCGATGTAATATATGTAATATAGTGTGCTTGTGCTTTTATGATATATGTAAAAATTTCTTGTGTTGTTTGTTAAGTATCTTTTATGAATCTAACCCTCGTCTATTTTTACAGTATAAAAACACAAAATGGATGTTAAGGATAGACAACCAAAAATTTTAGAAGACCTACCCGGGGACATGATTGATGAAATCTTGTCTAGAGTCGGTCAGAATTCGTCGGCACAATTATTTACGGCAAAATTAGTTTGTAGAACATTTGAAGAACATTCCAGGCATGCCTTAGTTTATCAAAGGCTTTCTTTTAAAAGATGGGGTATATCACATTGGGGAGACCTTAAGTTACGCCGTGTTTTCTTTAAAGTGTTAAATGCGGGGAACCCAAGTGCAATTTTACGCTACGGGTTAAGAACCTATTTTGACTCAACATATCCCAACATAGGACTTCGTGCTTTAGAAAGAGCTTCTAACATGCAACATAAAGAAGCATGTTATGCTTACGGGTTAGTGATGTTCGCTTCTCACCAAAGTGAGAAAAAGAACATCGGATTACAACTTTTAAATAAAACCTTCCCACAAGTGACGGATTCGGCAGTTGGGGTGAGAAACAAGGTTTTTAGATTGTTACGGGGCTGTTGGGCATTACGAAACCCTCGTCTTTTTGATGACGTTACAACATGCTGCCTAGCTAACGGTCACAACGGTTATTTTCCACAAGACCAAGGATGGGAAATAATACTAGTAAAACCCGAATGCATGACTTGTTTCTGGACATATGAATTACGTGTCTTTATTGCCTTTGCTGAACGACTTGCGTATTAACTAGGATTGTCTTAGAAACTACTTTGTATCAAAGTTATTGTGTGCTATATTTTATGCTATATGTAAAATAGCAGTATTGTAAATTTGTAAAATATTGTATAAAAGTTTGAACGTGAAATTTATTGTAATCAGTTTTTCATATAGAATTGTAGTAGTTGAATTGTATGTTAGCTACTAAGTATGAACTTAACGGGTAGGTACTACCCGAATTAAAACTTATAAAACGCTAATATGAAGAAAAAGCTTTTATAAATAAGTTCATATTATGCTACGAAATACTATTGACTGCTCTTAATATTCTATATGATTAACTCATTTCTTTTGGCTATTTTTGAAGGAAATGGCACCGACTACTCGACACACCATGAATATGAGTGATGAAGAATTCTGTACCTTTCTTGTTGCGAACATAGCCGCAGTGCAGGCTGCAATGCAAAATAACAACAATAACTCTGGATCTAGCAGTGGAACTAATTCCACAAGAAATCGTGTAGGATGCTCCTACAAAGAATTCACTGCCTATAAACCTCTAGAATTCGATAGAACTGAAGGACCAATCGGATTGAAATGGTGGACTGAGAAGGTTCGAATCAGTGTTTGCCATAAGTAAGTGCACTGAAGAAGATAAAGTAAAGTACGCTACGCATACCTTCACAGGTACTGCGTTAACATGGTGGAACACCTATCCCGAGCAGGTGGGACAAGATGCTGCTTACGCACTACCGTGGTCAGCATTCAAACACTTAATGAACGAGCAGTACCATCCCAGAAACGAGGTCAATAAGCTCAAGGTAGAGATTAGAGGGTTACGAACACAAGGGTTTGATATTACCACGTATGAACGATGATTCACAGAGTTGTGCCTATTGTGTCTGGGAGCGTTCGAAGATGAAGAAGAGAAGATCGACGCAT
Source organism: Rutidosis leptorrhynchoides (assembly GCF_046630445.1). Lineage (NCBI taxonomy): Eukaryota > Viridiplantae > Streptophyta > Magnoliopsida > Asterales > Asteraceae > Rutidosis > Rutidosis leptorrhynchoides. The sequence goes on along the minus strand of NC_092333.1, from coordinate 429,646,407 downwards.
TTGTAAAAGGGTTACCAGAAAGAATTCAAGAAGATGTGAGTTCACACGAACCCGCCTCCATACAAAAGGCAAGTCGAATGGCTCATAAACTCATAAATCAGATTGAGGGAAGAGTTAAAGAGCAGGCGGCCGAAGAAGCCAACACGAAACAAGTCAAGAGGAAGTGACAAGAGTTACCAATACAACAACAACAACAACAACAACATGTAACAACCCAAACCAACACCCGACAAAAGCTTGTGAAAATACGAAATAAAAAAAAATTTCTGTTGCAGACCATCGGCGCGCCGCGCCATATGGCCCGCGCGCCGCGCCATATCTGGCTGTCCCCGGGACTTTTAACCGCGAAAAGATTGACTAGTTCCCGGCACTTTTAGACAAAACGCTTTTTACCATACAACCAAATATGTAAAACTAACATGTTTCAAACATAAAATTAAAGTTTTACAAGCGGGGCCCACATCGGCAGTTTTACGAGTTTAATACAATTTACGAGTTTCGACCACTAAAAAGTTTAAGTTCCAAACTACACAATGAGCATGGCGTTTGGGATTAAACTACCCAACTATCGGTCAAACTCCAAGAGCTACTAAAGCTAAAAGCGTCCCTTAGCATCAAGCGGGATCTTTAGTCCAAAACGATGCCCTTACCCTTGTCCAAAACCGAACCTATAAAATGGTAAACAACGAGAGGGTAAGCAAAGCTTAGTGAATGCAATAATTATACGAATACATATATAATTATACCTACTTGCATACACTTACACAACCGCAAACATGCTAGCAAACAACATTAGCTTATCGTCGCAATATCAAGCTATAATTCTCCCATACCACAAGCTAGCATAACAACCGCATATAAATATAACTCGAATAATATAATATGCTTACAACACAAATAACCATGGTTAACCAATAGTACAAGGGAACGGCGCTCGCGAAAACGCCATCGGTGTTCATAACATCCGTTAGGGCACTTAACACCTCGCACCACTAACCCCTAGGGTGGCACCTTAACACCTCGGCACTTCACCCCGAGTGGCATCTTAACACCTCGATGCTTCACTCATTATTTTACGGAGTGGTGTCTTAACACCTCGACACTACACTCCTAGGTGGCATCTTAACACCTCGATGCTACACCCGAGTGGCATCTTAACACCTCGATGCTACACTCTTCACGTGAAACGTGGTGTCTTAACACCTCGACACTACACCTTTCACGCTACAACAAATAGATACATTATATACATACGCATATAATCATTCCACTCACCTCAAAGTCTTGTGAAAAGATACCCGAGCTTGCGAAACCTCAAAGTAACGTACCTATCACATTATACATATTATCAAACGCAAACTCAAGTTGGTCAACCGATCCTTTCACCATTCCAAAGCCATTTTGACCCAAGGCGCAATTTCAACGCATTTGAACCCTTAACCCTAATTTCGGGTCAACACACACCAAAACCCTAATCATTAACCAAGATGGGTTTAAAACACTTTTAAATCACGAAGTTAACTAATTTTCACACATGCAAGACCACTTAGGTCATTAAAGACCCATTTGACCCATTTCAAGGTCAACACACCCATTTGGGTCATCCATGCCCAATTAACACCCATTTACATATCATTGAAGTGTTCTAGTACTTTAACTAACTAATTAGGTTCATAAACATAAATTAACACTTTGAAAACCCTAATTAGTTACCTTTGAGTCCACATGACCCAAATTCACCCAAAACCCCCAATTTACTAGCAAATGGGTTTTGTGTGCTAACTAACCCAAACCCTAACCCTTAATACAATTAAAGTAAGAAATTGGGTTTTAGAATGTACCAACACAATCACTACGTAGCTAGCGACTAGATGAACGACTTTAAAACACGCACCTAGACCCGATTCAACCTCCTTCTTCTTTTAATGGAGCTTTCTCACTCTTGAAGTGCACTCTCTCTCTAAAATTGAAGTGGAGAAGATTTGGTGGTTGTGAATGGTGTAATGAAGCTCCCAAAACTGATCTAAGGCATTTAATTCGGCCCTTAAGTGTTTTTACCAAAATACCCTCAAAATATCTAATTTAAAAAGAAAGGGGAATCTGTCGCAGGCAAGTGGCGCGGCGCGCCAGAAGGCTGCGCGGCGCGCAATATCACCAGGCCAGATTCTGACTTCTTTTTAAATGTACAACAAGAACCCCACTTCAAGTAGCTTATTTACACATGTGTACACAACAAATATTCGGGTCTTACAACTCTCCCCCACTTAGATTAGATCACGTCCTCGTGATCCGCACCAAAACTAGAAGTTAAACATTTCTACCTTGAACATTTCCGTCTCCAATGCGGAATTGCACATGTAGCAATCACCCATCCGGGTTCTCATTTCCATTCGATCAAAATTCTCACCACTCACTCGGAAGTATACCGTGGAAACACCATAATATTTTTTTTTTCCAAAAGCCTTATCATTTTATCATAACAACGATATCGGGTAATCAACCCGACAAAACAACCACAACTGCTTGCTCCTACGCCGAGTATCCAAACTAGTACCCTACACTCCACAATCGTCCTAAAAGTAGTACAATCCATCGACAATCATTGTCGTCACGTCTAACAATCGTGGAATATTCGGGAATCATCCCGACACTTTTCGAAAATCTCTCGTATCCCTCTATCGGGAACTTCGTCATACCGTCTCACGTTGCTAACTACCTTCGCAATTAACCCCAAAGTCCAACTTGGGAAATTTTCGACGACCATCGAAGCTTTCCTTTCCTAAATGAGCGACACCCGTTCGCTCATCACGTCTACTAGATAGGAACTTTTCCGCATTCTCCGGCGTTGGTCATCCTTCCAAGGACTCGCTATAAGATATTCGAACCTCGGTCTTTCAAATCATTTGAGTGTCAACGCTCGCTAAACATCACACTATACCACCGTTGTAAATTCGAGTTTCTCACCGGTAATCAAAATCAAAGCAGTCACATCATCGGGGTCAAAAGTTACACTAGTAGGTATAAGGAGGCACCTGACGTTGTGTTATCCAACTCCGATTACTAACACCGAGTCTCCCAGACTCGACCCTTACGGGGTCTACTCCTGATGTCACACGTCACCTAACTACACGCGGTCACACAAATCTAACGAACCTTACGGCTCGACACCCATGACTTCCTAGCGGCACCTGCTAGTCACTATCCACCTAGGCCGCATAGCTAGTCTACTTATATTCCATCTCAACACTAAGGAGGCGCTTGGAACACCAAGGCTTACACCTTTCCAACTTGGTCCTAACCATTAACCCGGTTACCTACATACATAAGGATAGTTAACCACCAAGACTCTACTCGCACACGAACGCGATTAACGGAAATGCCTCTAGAACGGCACACCGCGTACACCCCCAAAATCATAAAAGAAAAGAGTGGCCGTCAAGAGCGTACAACACTCGCCACACAATCACAAAACCGCCATTGAAATTGAATCGTCAATTAATCATTAATTCGAAGATTATTCCAATAACTAAATACACACTTGCACGCATTCCGAAACGTGCAATACACACAACATCCGAAGTCTATAATGATCACTTAGAATACGCGAAGTCGTCACGTATTCTTCCAACTTCTCTAGGCAATCATTCTCTAAGAGTCAACATTAATAACCAAATTGTCACCCGCAATTTACTAAAGTCCACAATTCCGAGCACAAAGTTTGCTCAATCCCTTATATCGGGAAGAACTTAACCGATCTCGTGCCAAGATATCAATCCCCTAGCGTACCCTTACCAAGTACAATGCTAACAACCACCAAGTCTCAACCTAATGCTAACAACCCAAAAGATGAAGGCCAAGTAAAAATGAATCCTTACGGATAACACCTTCCACCTAACACCCCTCTTAGTACGCATACACGGCTAATACGCATCTACCACAAGTATTTGATCAGAACACTGCTATTGTATCACTAGTCACACAACATGGTCCTCATGACCGAACCACCGGCGTATACAACCAGTAGTTTTCAATACTAACAATAAGAAGGTTATTCAATACAAAACTCAAGGTGTACAAAAACGACTATCGTGATATATCCGTAGTGCGCAAAAACGGCTATTGCAACACTACCAACAATATGTGTGTGAAACACGGCTACCGCACTATTAATACCAATGTGTGAGTAAAACCGACTATTACTCACAACCATGTGCACAAAACGGCTATGTGCACAATTCCTACGGGCAATTAAAATCATAAATATACAAGTAACGGTTCTTCTCAAGAGCCGCTTGCCATCCATCACAACCAAGGGTGGTAACGAAGAGTTAATCCTTCCGGATATCCCTCATCACCTATCACAGGTCAAACGCGGTCAACAGAGAGATGACCCCAAATAAACACATATATCTAATTTCCTCGTAGTACACAAAATGGCTATTTTGTAACTACTACCCAAAGTATACGACAACGAGGCATCGTACCCTTTCTCAAATCCCATTACGCTTCCTCGGTAGGAATATAAATCCTAATAAAGTCGACACAATTTCTTTGATGTAACACTACCAACTTCCCAACGTAGAACCTCGTTCCTAAATCAAATCGTCAAGATTACAAAGTCAAACGATTTCGCCATTTACCGTCGTACACGACCATACTTGGCGTCGGTCCCTCTTCCTGAATTCTCGAGAGCTAAATTCGATAATAATAAATACTAACGTCTACCGTCACCCGATTGCGCCACTAAAGTGATGACACAATGTCAACATAACACGTATCCTTTTAGAACGAAATTACCGCTACCCGCAAGGTAGACTTTTCCAACTATCAAATCCTTTCTACCCGTTACCACTACGAAAGCATCCGGTCAACGATACACACATGCTCTCAAGGGTTTCACCCACTTCACTACAAACGCGAACACGCGCTCACAACCTAACGCCAAAGTTCGTTCTCATGGCTTAGTGGATTCATTTACCCTATCACTAAGAAATGCTTGATTGCACCAAGTCTTACGCCCTCGTCTGTCAATACAAATGTCATCATAGGGTGTTTCCATTAGGAATGTCACCCGCATCAATACTACGTATTACCACTATGCATTCCTCCCCAGGGCGCGTTTCCACGAGTCAACGACTCTGGCGCTACCTTGGTGCACTATCATCAAAACCATCAACAAATCGAATCTTCACTGAGTTCACTTGAGTCTAAATAGATCTCGAAGCAAAGTTTAAGTCCCTAATACATACACGAATCCATCGGCACAAATAAACAATAATAAGGCATATTTGTACCAAAGACGAAAATACCTGAAACATCATCGTTGGACCCTTGCTATCCACTGATCATCAGATAGTCACGCTCTAACCTCCTAACCCGATCTACAAACGATTCGGAACATTTCGACTTACGGTGTCCCTTCTTTTGGCAAATAAAGCACTTGATCGTGCTTAAAGGTACACTCGTACAATCCCGTGCAAAATGACCCCGTCCTCCACACCGAAAGCACGTAGGCCCATAACCTGTCTTACTCCTCTTCTTCACTTTTTCAACACCTCCGGGCGTACTTCTCGCCCTTTTACTAGGAGCACCTCTTGATTCTAACTTTCTCTTACCCAAAGAGTGATCAGCAAATTTTGTAGCATGAGATTCAATCCCCATAGCTGCTCCTTCGTCACCATCACCTTGAGGTTTAGGAAACCTCTTTTCTAACTCTTCCTTCACGACCTTAGGCACTCGGTCTCGAACCATCTCGGTCACTATTCCCTCGAACGACTCTTGGAGAACTTGCTTAACCTTGTTGGCGAAAATCAAGATATAGCGTTCAAACTCCGCCTCAATCCTTAATGTTAACTCATCCTTCCCCTCATGAATAGGCGCGTCCGTTCCGGTTCCATCTTCCGTCTTCATTCTAAAGAATGCATATAGATTAAACAACGAAACGAAAAGGAACGACATACATATACCACACTACTCCATCTCGCTCAACAATCGTCGTACATTACTTGTTTGACACGATTTGCGCCCGTAACAATGGTAGCTAATCATTGTTACGCGAGCACGTCGCATTAACTTGCTAGTACAACGTCCATCTCGCTCGATGCTCGCTAAACATACATAACAAATAGCGCTTGATTAGTTACATAAACCTATGTACAAACCAATCCCGATCCGACCCAAAGTCCTACAAGTCCCGCATAGCGCACACACAAAAAGTCTAAGTCTAGGCGCCTATCTCAAGTCACCTAAATCCCTTAGACCATGCTCTGATACCACTTGTAACAACCCAAACCAACACCCGACAAAACCTTGTGAAAATACGAAATAAAAAAAAAATTTCTGTTACAGACCATCGGCGCGCCGCGCCATATGGCCCGCCCGCGCCATATCTGGCTGTCCCCGGGACTTTTAACCGCGAAAAGATTGACTAGTTCCCGGCACTTTTAGACAAAACGCTTTTTACCATACAACCAAATATGTAAAACTAACATGTTTCAAACATAAAATTAAAGTTTTACAAGCGGGGCCCACATCGGCCGTTTTACGAGTTTAATACAATTTACGAGTTTCGACCACCAAAAAGTTTAAGTTCCAAACTACACAATGAGCATGGCGTTTGGGATTAAACTACCCAACTATCGGTTAAACTCCAAGAGCTACTAAAGCCAAAAGCGTCCCCTAGCATCAAGCGGGATCTTTAGTCCAAAACGATGCCCTTACCCTTGTCCAAAATCGAACCTATAAAATGGTAAACAACGAGAGGGTAAGCAAAGCTTAGTGAATGCAATAATTATACGAATACATATATAATTATACCTACTTGCATACACTTACACAACCGAAAATATGCTAGCAAACAACATTAGCTTATCGTCGCAATATCAAGCTATAATTCTCCCATACCACAAGCTAGCATAACAACCGCATATAAATATAACTCGAATAATATAATATGCTTACAACACAAATAACCATGGTTAACCAATAGTACAAGGGAACGGCGCTCGCGAAAACGCCATCGGTGTTCATAACATCCGTTAGGGCACTTAACACCTCGCACCACTAACCCCTAGGGTGGCACCTTAACACCTCGGCACTTCACCCCGAGTGGCATCTTAACACCTCGATGCTTCACTCATTATTTTACGGAGTGGTGTCTTAACACCTCGACACTACACTCCTAGGTGGCATCTTAACACCTCGATGCTACACCCGAGTGGCATCTTAACACCTCGATGCTACACTCTTCACTTGAAACGTGGTGTCTTAACACCTCGACACTACACCTTTCATGCTACAACAAATAGATACATTATATACATACGCATATAATCATTCCACTCACCTCAAAGTCTTGTGAAAAGATACCCGAGCTTGCGAAACCTCAAAGTAACGTACCTATCACATTATACATATTATCAAACGCAAACTCAAGTTGGTCAACCGATCCTTTCACCATTCCAAAGCCATTTTGACCCAAGGCGCAATTTCAACCCATTTGAACCCTTAACCCTAATTTCGGGTCAACACACACCAAAACCCTAATCATTAACCAAGATGGGTTTAAAACACTTTTAAATCACGAAGTTAACTCATTTTCACACATGCAAGACCACTTAGGTCATTAAAGACCCATTTGACCCATTTCAAGGTCAACACACCCATTTGGGTCATCCATGCCCAATTAACACCCATTTACATATCATTGAAGTGTTCTAGTACTTTAACTAACTAATTAGGTTCATAAACATAAATTAACACTTTGAAAACCCTAATTAGTTACCTTTGAGTCCACATGACCCAAATTCACCCAAAACCCCCAATTTACTAGCAAATGGGTTTTGTGTGCTAACTAACCCAAGCCCTAACCCTTAATACAATTAAAGTAAGAAATTGGGTTTTAGAACGTACCAACACAATCACTACGTAGCTAGCGACTAGATGAACGACTTTAAAACACGCACCTAGACCCGATTCAACCTCCTTCTTCTTTTAATGGAGCTTTCTCACTCTTGAAGTGCACTCTCTCTCTAAAATTGAAGTGGAGATGATTTGGTGGTTGTGAATGGAGTAATGAAGCTCCCAAAACTGATCTAAGGCATTTAATTCGGCCCTTAAGTGTTTTTACCAAAATACCCTCAAAATATCTAATTTAAAAAGAAAGGGGAATCTGTCGCAGGCAAGTGGCGCGGCGCGCCAGAAGGCTGCGCGGCGCGCAATATCACCAGGCCAGATTCTGACTTCTTTTTAAATGTACAACAAGAACCCCACTTCAAGTAGCTTATTTACACATGTGTACACAACAAATATTCGGGTCTTACACAACAATAATCGCAATTAACAACAACTACCACCACAACCGCAACTTTAAATGCAACAACAATAACAATCCCAACTACAACAACTACAACAACCGTTCCAACAATAACAACAACCGCAACAACAACAATTCCAACAATAACAACTAGAGGCAGAAACCATGCCAGAGGTGTGAAGGATACCATCCGGCTGGGCTTTGTACGATATCGTGTACTAAGTGTAATAGAAAGGGTCATGGTACGACGAAGTGTGAAGTTTATTGACCAAAGGCTAACAAGAATAAAGGAACAAATAATGTCGGAACAAATAATACCGCCATTATTTGTTATCGATGAGGGAAGCCGGGTTATATCAGAAACGAATGCCCAAATCAGGGGAATACTAATGGACAGGGCCGCGGAAGAGTTTTCAATATTAATACAGCAGAAGCGCAAGAAGACCCGGAGCTTGTTACGGGTACGTTTCTTATTGACAATAAATCTGCTTATGTTTTATTTGATTCGGGTGCGGATAGAAGCTATATGAGTAAAGATTTTTGTGCTAAATTAAGTTGACCATTGACACCTTTGGATAATAAATTTTTACTCGAATTAGCAAACGGTAAATTAATTATAGAAGATAATATATGTTGGAATCGAGAAATTAAACTGGTTAGCGAAACGTTTAAGATTGATTTGATACTAGTAGAGTTAGGGAGTTTTGATGTGATAATTTGCATGGACTGGTTGAAAGAGGTGAAAGCAGAAATCGTTTGTTGCAAAAATGCGATTGTAAGACCCAAATATTTGTAGTGTACATAAGTGTATTTATGATACTTGAAGTGGGGGATTTGTTGTACATATTTAAAATGAAGAAAAATTCTGCCCAGGCCATCCGCGCACCGCGCAGGTTAATGGCGCACCGCGCCAATTGCTGACAGTTCACTTATTCCTTTTTAAATTAGATATTTTGAGGGCTTTTTGGTAATTACACATGGGGGCCCGAATTAAAGGCCCTAGATCAGTCTTGGAGCTTCATTTACTCCATCTTCAACAACCCTTATCACCTCCATTTAATTTCTAGAGAGAGTGATATTCTAGTGAGGGAAAACTCATTTTGGGGAAGAAGAAGAAGGAATCTTGCTTAAGCTCAAGTTCTAAAGTTGTTCATCTATTTCATAGCTACGTTTTGAGTGTGGTGGTATGTTCTAACTTTGTTTTCCTTGTTTAATTTGATTAAGGGTTAGGGTTTGGGGTAAGTGATGAACTTAAAACCCATTTATTAGTGAATTGGGTGTTTTGGGTGAATTTGGGTCATGTAGACTCAAAGATGACTAACTAGGGTTTTTCAAGGTATTAATTTGATGTTTATGAGCTTAAATTAGTTAGTCAATTACTAGCACACCTAGAGATAAGTAAATGGGCATTGTGTGAGTTAGTGGATGACCCGAAATGGGTGTGTTGACCTTAATTTGGTCAAATGGGTCAAAATAGACCTAAGTTAGTTAATGTTGGTGTGTAATGCATAAACCTTGTGTTGAAATGTGTTTTAAACCTAACTTGGCAAATGATTAGGGTTTTGGGGATATTAACCCAAATATTAGGGTTAAGGGTGCAAATGGGTCGAAATTGCATCATGGGTCAAGATAACACTAGAATGGAGTTTTAGTTGGTTGACCAACTTGAGTTGTGATTGATTTATGTATAATGTAATAGGTACGTTACATTGAAGATTTCCGAACTTGATTACTTTTCACAAGAGACTTTGAGGTGAGTGGAGTAATTATACGTATGTGTATATGACGTGTTTATTTGTGGGTGTTATGGTATGAACCATCGAGCCGGTAGTGCCATAACATGTGTGCGACAAGATGTAAACCACGAGCCGGTAGCATCGAGTGTGAACCACGAGCCGATAGTACTATAAAATAAGATGTGAACCACGAGCCGGTAGCATCGAGTGTGAACCACGAGCCGGTAGCACTATAAAAGAGTATGACTCAATTGCGTAAGGTGTGAACCACGAGCCGGTAGCACCATAGCGTTTATGGTTAACCATATTGAGATTGTCGATTATTTAGCATATTGTTTATATATATATATATATATATACATTGTGTTGAGTATATGCTAATGCGGTTTTGTGATAACGTACGACTTGTTAAGTGTTTTGGGTACGATGACATGCTAATTGAGTTACGAGTTCGTACGATGTATTTAATGAATGTGATTGAAAATAGATGGGTTATATATATGTATGTGTAATTATTGCATTCACTAAGCTTTGCTTACCCTCTCGTTGTTTACCTTTTTATAGGTTCACGTATGGACAAAGGTAAGGGCATTTATTTGGAGTAGAGATCCCGTTGTGTTAGGGGACGCTTTTGGAGATATTAGCTTTTGGAGTTTGACCGAGACTTGAGTATTTTAACCCCAAACACCATGCTCGTAGTGTCGTTTGGTATTTAAACTTTTTGCGGTCGAAACTCACGTTATGTAATAAACTCCTAATTCGGGCTGATGTGGGCCCCGCTTTGTAAAACTTATTTTATGTTTGAATCGTGTTAGTTTTACATATTGGAATATGTTGTTAAACGCGTTTCGTCTAAATATGTCGGGAAGTGGGCGATCTTCTTCACAAAAAAGGAAAAGTTGGACAGGCCTTTTTGGCGCGCCGTGCAGGTCAGTGGCGCACCGCGCCACTATGGTTTACAAAATTTTTATTTTTTTTTATTTTTCATATTTCGATTGCACATGTGTTGGGTTGTAACAAGTGGTATCAAAGCATGGTCTAAGAGATTTAGGCGACTTGAGATAGGTGCCTAGACTTAGACTTTATTGTGTGTGCGCTTTATGCGGGACTTGTAGGACTTTGGGTCGGAATGGGAATTGCGAGTGCTAGTGTTTATGTGAATTAATCTTGCACTAACTGTTTTGTGTTGTTTTAGCAATCATCAAGCAAGATAGACGTTGTACTAGCGAATTAATGCGACGTGATCGTGTAATAATGATTAGCTACCATTGTTACGGGTTCAAATCGTGTCAAACAAGTGATGTACGACGATTGTTGAGCAAGATGGGGTAGTGTGGTGTATATGTATATACATATGTGTTAAGTCATTTCGTTTTGTTGCTTAATTTACTTTGTTTTATAGAATGAAGATGAGAAATGGACACGACGCCAATGACGGAAGTACGAGTGAGGACGTTGAACTCACGGCCAAGGTTGAAGCCATCTTTAAAAGGCTAAAAAAGGATTTTCTTGATGATGTTCGAAAGGTCTTCCAAGAGTCGGTTGATGGACAAGTGACCAAAATGATAAATGAACGAATGAAAGCTGCAATAGAGGAGGCTTTGGAATCTAGAAACATTTATCCTCGAGGCAAATGAGGTGAAGGTAATGGTGGGGGGGAGGGGGGAGGCGGGACTTCCACTACAAAAATTTCAAGGATACTCAACCTCTGATGTTTAATGGGGTAAGGGATCCATTGAAAAGCACTTGTTGGATTTCCGATATCGAGGGGGCGTTCCGTACCGCGGAGTGTCCTCCCGAGAAGAAGACAAGGTATGGGTCTAGCATGTTGCGCGAAGAGGGCAAGTTGTGGTGGGATGATAAAATCAAATTATATGGTGAAGAGCAATGCATGTGCTTGACATGGGGGGAGTTTAAGAAGGAATTTTTCCAAGAATACCGAACTTCTTCCGATCTTGATAAAATCCAGGACTAGTTGCACAATTTGCGACAAGGTTCAATGGACTTGGTTACTCTCAAGTCTACCTTCTTGGCAAAGACTCGTTTTTGTCAGGAGTATGTTGCTGATGATCACAAGTTGATGCTAGATTTCTACCGTACTTTAAGTGATGAGTTGAAGGGTAAGATTAGTCGGGGAATGGCTAAGTCTTTTGAAGATTTATATGAATTGGATAGGGGTTTTGAGCCGAAGGTTCCAAGAAAAAGCGATTTCACTTTTTCAAAGAGAAAGTTTGAAGGTTCGAGTTATTTGAACTTTTCAAATAAAAAGAACAAAAAAGGCTTCGAAAGCGTTAACAGTGTGAAGAAGGGTGCTTCCGGAGGTTTCGGACCCACGTGTTATAATTTTAATCAAAGAGGGCACATAGCCCGTGATTGTACCAAGGCGTCGACCAAGCTTACTTGTTATAATTGTGGTAAAGAGTGACACAAGAGGCCGGAATGTCTTGATTTGAATAATGATCATGTGAAGAAGTTGGAGAGAGCGACGGGTACGGCTAGGGGTCGCAATTACTTGATGACCAATGATGAGGCCAAGCAATCCAACGAAGTTGTCTCAGGTACTTTTATGGTTAACTCAAATCCGGTAAGGATTCTATTTGATAGCGGTGCAAATTTGTCGTTTGTATCTCCAAAATTTGTGCCTAGACTTAATAGACCGTTAGCTAAGTTAAGTCATCCGGTAGAAGTCGAAATAGCGGACGGCAAAACGGTGCTAGTGGTTGATGTGTGTAAAAATTGTGATGTCGTTTTTGGTGCCGAAAACTTTAAGATTGATCTTATCCCGATGACTTTGGTTGATTTCGATATCGTTGTTGGTATGGATTGGCTCAATCATAATAGAGCCGATATTGCATGCCATGAAAAATTTATTCGTGTGAAAGTCCCGAGTGGGGGAGAGTTAATTATTCACGATGATAAGCGTAGAAGACTTGTGCCGATATGCACTTTTGCACGGGCATGTCGTTTCCTTGATAGTGGTGGCATGGCTTTTCTTGCCCATGTTGTTGATACTCGTGATGAGCCACCACCCATTCGTGAAATTCCGGTGGTTAGTGAATTCGAAGACGTTTTTCCGGAAGAGTTACCGGGTGTTCCGGCGGAAAGACGAGTTGAATTTCGCATTGAGTTGGTTCCGGGGGCTACCCCCATTGCTAAAACTCCTTATCGTTTAGCGCCGACGGAAATGCAAGAGTTGTTAAATCAAACCCAAGAGTTGATTGAGAAGGGTTTTATTCGACCGAGTGCTTCGCCATGGGGCGCTCCGGTTTTATTCGTGAAAAAGAAGGATGGAAGTATGCGGATGTGCATCGATTCTCGGGAGTTAAATAAAGTGACGATCAAGAATCGTTATCCATTACCTCGGATTGACGATTTGTTTGTCCAACTCCAAGGTGCAACGTATTTCTCTAAAATCGACCTACGGTCCGGCTATCACCAAATGCGGGTCTGTGAGGAAGATATTGAGAAAACGACTATTCGAACGCGTTATGGGCATTTTGAGTTTTTAGTTATGCCTTTTAGTCTTACGAATGCACCGACGGCATTCATGGACCTTATGAACCGAGTATGCCAACCTATGTTAGACAAGTCGGTAATTGTGTTCATTGACGACATACTTATCTATTCGAAGAGTATGAAAGAACATGAACTTCATTTGCGGTGTGTGTTAAAGACGTTGCGGAGGGAGAAGTTGTATGCTAAGTTGTGAATTTTGGCTAAGGGAGGTTCAATTCCTTGGCCACATTGTGAACAAAAATGGTATTCAAGTAGATCTGGGGAAGATAGAGACGGTGAAGAGTTGGGAATGACTGACTACGCCTACGGAAATCCAAAGTTTTCTCAGATTGGCCGGTTATTATGGTCGGTTTATCTAAGACTTTTCTAAGATCACTTCTTCGTTGACGAAATTGACGAGGAAGAACGCGAGATTTAATTGGGAGAACGAGCAAGAAATTGCTTTTCAATTGCTAAAAGAGAAATTGTGTCAAGCTCCGGTGTTAGTGTTGTCGGAAGGAGTGGAAGACATGACGGTTTATTGTGATGCTTCGTTAAATGGGATCGGGTGTATTCTAATACAAAGAGGTAAAGTCATCGCTTATACCTCTCGACAACTAAAGGAACGCGAAACGAGATATCCGACTCATGATCTGTTGAAAATTTGGCGCCATTACTTATATGGTGTCAAGAGTACGATTTATTCGGATCATAAGAGTTTGAAACACCTCTTCAATCAACGAGATTTGAATTATCGCCAACGTAGGTGGATGGATGTAGTAAAAGATTATGATTGTGAAATACTTTATCATCCAGGCAAGGCGAATGTGGTCGCTGATGCGTTAAGTTAAAAGAGTCACCACCCGGCGTTACGATTGGGATTGTTACGTATGATTATTACTAAAGATTTTCTTGAAAAACTTGGTGTGATTCAAATATAGGCTTACGTTCACAACAAGCATGCGGAACAAATAGTGGGGCAATCGGAGTTCATTACTATGGGCGCGCGTGGTTTGTTGTCTTTTCAAGGAAGAGTGTGGGTGCCTAAGATGGGGGATTATCGACGAGTGCTATTTGATGAAGCACATAAGTCAAAGTATTCCATTCATCCGGGCGCAACAAAAATGTATCTTGATTTAAGGAAGGAGTATTGGTTGTCGGGCATGAAACGTGATGTTGTTAAGTATGTTGAGCAATGCGTCACGTGTTTGCAAGTTAAAGCCGAACACCAAAATCCATATGGTAAGTTACAACCGTTAGAAATCCCGAAGTTGAAATGGGAGCACATTACCATGGATTTTATCACAAAGTTACCAAAGACGACGAGAACCCAATTTGATTCAATTTGGGTGATAGTTGACCGATTGACAAAAAGTTCTTTATTTCTTCCCATTCGGGAAGCGATATCGTCGGAGACCTTGGCTAAGTTGTTCATCAAGGAAGTCATCTCTCGACACGGTGTTCCTATATCTATTATTTCGGATCGAGATACCCGTTTTACATCTCATTTTTGGGAAAAGTTTCACGAAGATATGGGTACACAATTGAAATTGAGCACGGCGTATCATCCTCAAACGGACTGTCAAATCGAACGTACGAACCAAATTTGGAGGATATGTTACGGGCGTGTATTATTGATTTTGGTGGTATTTGGGACGAGCACTTACCTTTGGTGGAATTCTCGTACAATAATAGTTATCATACTAGTATCGGGATGCCACCTTACGAGATGCTTTATGGGCGGGGGTGCCGAACTCCAATTTGTTGGGGTGAAATTGGTCAAAGAGAAATCGGGAGTACCGATTTGGTTTTAGAGACGAATAGCAAGATTGATATGATTCGGGATCATTTGAAAAAGGCTCAAGATAGACAAAAGTTGTACGCCGACAAACGTAGGCGAATGATCGAATTTCAAGAAAGTGACATGGTGATGCTTAAGGTTTCGCCATGGAAAGGCATTATTCGATTTAGAAAACGGGGAAAGTTAGCTCCTCGGTTTATTGGGCCATTTAAGGTTTTAGCTCGTGTTGGTGAAGTCGCGTATCATTTGGAATTACCCGAAGAGCTTGAGGGGATCCATAATACATTCCATGTTTCCCATCTCCGCAAGTGTCTTGCGGATGATTCATCTTGGGTACCATTAGACGAAATTGAGCTAAACAACAACTTAGAATATATTGAGGAGCCGATTACCATACTCGATGAAAAGGTCAAAAGGTTGAGAAATAAAGAAGTGAGGACTTTTAAAGTTCAATGGCGTCGGAGTAAAGGTTCCGAGTTTTCGTGGGAGCCCGAAGAATCCGTGTTGGTTTATCTTCCTTCTTGTCATGCGGCTTGGATCGCGAGGACGCGCCCCGATTCAAGCGGGGGAGAGTTGTAAGACCTAAATATTTGTAGTGTACATAAGTGTATTTATGATACTTGAAGTGGGGGTTTTGTTGTACATATTTAAAATGAAGAAAAATTCTGCCCAGGCCATCCGCGCGCCGCACAGGTTAATGGCGCGCCGCGCCAATTGTTGACAGTTCACTTATTCCTTTTTAAATTAGATATTTTGAGGGCTTTTGGTAATTACACGTGGGGGCCGAATTAAAGGCCCTAGATCAGTCTTGGAGTTTCATTTACTCCATCTTCAACAACCTTTATCACCTCCATTTAATTTCTAGAGAGAGAGTGATATTCTAGTGAGGGAAAACTCATTTTGAGGAAGAAGAAGAAGAAGGAATCTTGCTTAAGCTCAAGTTCTAAAGTTGTTCATCTACTTCCTAGCTACGTTTTGAGTGTGGTGGTATGTTCTAACTTTGTTTTCCTTGTTTAATTTGATTAAGGGTTAGGGTTTGGGGTAAGTGAT
Organism: Rutidosis leptorrhynchoides; assembly: GCF_046630445.1. NCBI lineage: Eukaryota > Viridiplantae > Streptophyta > Magnoliopsida > Asterales > Asteraceae > Rutidosis > Rutidosis leptorrhynchoides. The sequence goes on along the minus strand of NC_092333.1, from coordinate 429,630,011 downwards.
GAACTTAAAACCCATTTGTTAGTGAATTGGGTGTTTTGGGTGAATTTGGGTCATGTAGACTCAAAGATGACTAACTAGGGTTTTTCAAGGTATTAATTAATGTTTATGAGATTAAATTAGTTAGTCAATTACTAGCACACCTAGAGATAAGTAAATGGGCGTTGTATGGGTTAGTGGATGACCCGAAATGGGTGTGTTGACCTTAATTTGGTCAAATGGGTCAAAATGGACCTAAGTTAGTTAATGTTTGTGTGTAATGCATAAACCTTGTGTTGAAATGTGTTTAAACCTAACTTGGCTAATGATTAGGGTTTTGGGGATGTTAACCCAAATATTAGGATTAAGGGTGCAAATGGGTCGAAATTGCACCATGGGTCAAGATAACACTAGAATGGAGTTTTAGTTGGTTGACCAACTTGAGTTGTGATTAATTTATGTACATTGAAGATTTCTGAACTTGATTACTTTTCACAAGAGACTTTGAGGTGAGTGGAGTAATTGTACATATGTATATATGACGTGTTTATTTGTGGGTGTTATGGTATGAACCAACGAGCCGGTAGTGCCATAACATGTGTGCGACAAGATGTGAACCACGAGCTGGTAGCATCGATTGTGAACCACGAGCCGGTAGCACTATAAAATAAGATGTGAACCACGAGCCGGTAGCATCGAGTGTGAACCACGAGCCGGTAGCACTATAAAAGAGTATGACTCAATTGCGTATGGTGTGAACCACGAGTCGGTAGCACCATAGCATTTATGGTTAACCATATTGAGATTGTCGATTATTTAGCATATTGTTTATATATATATACATTGTGTTGACTATATGCTAATGCGATTTTGTGATAACGTACGACTTGTTAAGTGTTTTGGGTACGATGACATGCTAATTGAGTTACGAGTTCGTACGAGGTATTTAATGAATGTGATTGCAAATAGATGGGTTATATATATATGTGTGTAATTATTGCATTCACTAAGCTTTGCTTACCCTCTCGTTGTTTACCTTTTTATAGGCTCAGGTATGGACAAAGGTAAGGGCGTTTGTTTGTAGTAGAGATCCCGTTGTGTTAGGGGACGCTTTTGGAGATATTAGCTTTTGGAGTTTGACCGAGACCTGAGTAGTTTAACCCCAAACACCATGCTCGTAGTGTCATTTGGTATTTAAACTTTTTGCGGTCGAAACTCACGTTATGTAATAAACTCGTAATTCGGGCCGATGTGGGCCCCGCTTTGTAAAACTTATTTCATGTTTGAATCGTGTTAGCTTTACATATTGGAATATGTTGTTAAAAGCGTTTCGTCTAAATATGTCGGGAAGTGGGCGATCTTTTTCACAAAAAAGGAAAAGTTGGACAGGCCGTTTTGGCGCGCCGCGCAGGTTAGTTGCGTGTCGCGCCACTATGCTGTACAAAAATATTTTTTTTTATTTTTCATATTTCGATTGCACATGGGTTGGGTTATTACAGCGATTCGCATTATGCGAGAAAAAGGAAAACCCTTAATGGTGTACGGAGAAAAGAGCAACGCGAAGCTAAATCTTATTAATAATTTGAAGGCGCAAAAACTAATAAGAAAAGGTTGCTATGCTATTCTAGCACATGTCGAGAAAGTACAAACCGAAGAAAAGAACATCAATGATGTTCCCGTCGCAAAAGAATTTCCCGATGTATTTTCGAAAGAATTACCGGGACTACCTCCACATCGATCCGTTGAATTTCAAATAGATCTTGTACCGGGAGCTGCACCAATAGCTCGTGCTCCATACAGACTCGCACCCAGCGAAATGAAGGAACTCCAGAGTCAATTACAAGAACTTTTAGAGCGTGGTTTCATTCGACCAAGCACATCACCGTGGGGTGCTCCTGTTTTGTTTGTCAAAAAGAAATATGGTACATTCAGGTTGTGTATCGACTACCGAGAGTTGAACAAAGTCACCATCAAGAACCGTTACCCACTACCACGAATCGACGACTTATTTGATCAACTACAAGGCTCGTCAGTTTATTCGAAGATTGATTTACGTTCCGGGTATCATAAAATGCGGGTGAAGGAGGATGATATTTCGAAGACTGATTTTAGAACTCGTTATGGTCATTATGAATTTATGGTTATGCCGTTTGGTTTGACTAACGCACCAGTTGTGTTCATGGACCTCATGAACCGAGTGTGTGGACCATATCTTAACAAGTTTGTCATTGTTTTCATTGATGACATACGTATTTACTCAAAGAACGATCAAGAGCACGAAGAACATATGAGAAAAGTGCTAGAATTGTTGAGGAAGGAAAAATTGTACGCTAAATTTTCAAAGTGTGCATTTTGGTTGAAAGAAGTTCAATTCCTCGGTCATATAGTGAGGAAAGAAGGTATTCAAGTTGATCCGGCAAAGATTGAAACCGTTGAGAAGTGGAAAACACTGAAAACTCCTACGCAGATACACCAATTTTTAGGATTGGCTGGTTACTACAGAAGATTCATCCAAGATTTTTCCGAAATAGCAAAACCCTTGACTGCATTAACGCATAAAGGGAAATAATTTGAATGGAAGGATGAACAAGAGAAAGCGTTTTAGTTGTTGAAGAAAAAGTTAACTACGGCGCCTATATTGTCATTACCTGAAGGGAATGATGATTTTGTGATATATTGTGACGCCTCAAAGCAAGGCCTCGATTGTGTATTGATGCAACAAACGAAGGTGATTGCCTATGCGTCCAGACAATTGAAGATTCAGGAGCAAAATTATACGACTCATGATTTGGAATTGGGTGCTGTTGTTTTTGCATTAAAGACTTGGAGGCACTACTTATATGGGGTCAAAAGTATTATATATACCGACCACAATGAAATGTCCCATTCAAATTGATTATAAACGTTCCATATTAATTGATTTCGTCGCGAGGTTTTGACCTCTATATGAGACGTTTTTCAAAGACTGCATTCATTTTTAAAACAACCATAACCTTTATTTTATCTATAAAGGTTTAGAAAGCATTACGTAGATTATCAAATAATGATAATCTAAAATATACCGTTTACACACGACCATTACATAATGGTTTACAATAAGAATATATTACATCAAAAATAAGTTTCTTGAATGCAGTTTTTACATAATATCATACAAGCATGGACTCCAAATCTTGTCCTTATTTTAGTATGCAACAGCGGAAGCTTTTAATAATCACCTGAGAATAAACATGCTTAAAACGTCAACAAAAAATGTTGGTGAGTTATAGGTTTAACCTATATATTATCAAATCATAATAATAGACCACAAGATTTCATATTTCAATACATCCCATACATAGAGATAAAAATCATTCATACGGTGAAACCTGGTAACCGACATTAACAAGATGCATAAAAGAATATCCCCATCATTCCGGGACATCCATCGGACATGATATAAAAACTCGAAGTACTAAAGTATCCGCTACAACAGATGGGGTTTGTTGAGCCCAATAGATCTATCTTTAGGATTCGCGTTAATTAGTAGACTGGTTTACTAATTCTTAGGTTACCAAGTAAAAGGGGCATATTCGGCTTCGATCGTTCAACCATAGAAAGTAGTTTCATGTACTTGTGCCTATTTTGTAAAACATTTATAAAGCTGCATGTATTCTCATCCCAAAAATATTAGATTTTTACTTGCTGCATGTCTATTTTGTACTTGTGACTATAACTCACTTTCACATATTTTTACTTCGTCGGGAAGTAAGACTTGGCCACTGGTCGATTCACGAACCTATAACAAATATGTACATATATATCAAAGTATGTTCAAAATATATGTACAACATTTTTAATACGTTTTAATATTTTAAGTTTATTAAGTCAGCTGTCCTCGTTAGTAACCTACAACTGGTTGTCTATAGTTAGATGTACAGAAATAAATTGATATATATTATCTTGAACCAATCCACGACCCAGTGTATACACGTCTCAGGCTAGATCACAAATCAAAGTATATATATTTTTGGAATCAACCTCAACCCTGTATAGCTAACTCCAACATTACTGCATATAGAGTGTCTATGGTTGTTCCAAATAATATATATAGATGGGTCGATATGATATGTCAAAACATTTACATACGTCTCTATGGTATCCCAAGATTACATAATATATTAGAATATATGTATTATACACTATAAGTTAGCTAGGATATGATTAATATAGATTTGTTACCAATTTTCACGTAGCTACAACAAGTAAAAATATCCAATCTTGTTTTACCCATAACTTCTTTGTTTTAAATCCGTTTTGAGTGAATCCAATTGCTATGGTTTCATATTGAACTTAAATTTATGAATCTATACAGAAAGATTATAAGTTTATTGTCAGAAATATAGGTTATAAGTCGTTTTTTAAAGGTAGTCATTTCAGTCGAAAGAACGACGTCTAGATGACCATTTTGGAAAACATACTTCCACTTTGAGTTTAACCATGATTTTTGGATATAGTTTCATGTTCATAAGAAAAATCATTTTCCCAGAAGAACAACTTTTAAATCAAAGTTTATCATAGTTTTTAATTAACTAACCCAAAACAGCTAGCGGTGTTACTACAACGGCGTATATCCGGTTTTACGGTGTTTTTCGTGTTTTCCGGTTTAAAATCATTAAGTTAGCATATCATATAGATATAAAACATGTGTTTAGTTAATTTTAAAAGTCAAGTTAGAAGGATTAACTTTTGTTTGCGAACAAGTTTAAAATTAACTAAACTATGTTCTAGTGATTTCAAGTTTAAACCTTCGAATAAGGTAGTTTTATATATATGAATCGAATGATGTTATGAACATCATTACTACCTCAGGTTTTGTGGATAAACCTACTGGAAATGAGAAAAATAGATCTAGCTTCAAAGGATCCTTGGATGGCTTGAAAGTTCTTGAAGCAGAATCATGACACGAAAACAAGTTCAAGTAAGATTTCCACTCGAAATAAGATTGTTATAGTTATAGAAATTGAATCAAAGTTTAAATATGAGTATTACCTTGTATTAGAAAGATATCTTACTGTAAATAAGAAAGATTTCTTAAGGTTGGATGATCAGTTTACAAAATTGGAAGTAAGCTAGCAAACTTGGAATTATTCTTGATTTTATGAAACTAGAACTTATAGAATTTATGAAGAACACTTAGAACTTGAAGATAGAACTTGAGAGAGATCAATTTGATGAAGAAAATTGAAGAATGAAAGTGTTTGTAGGTGTTTTTGGTCGTTGGTATATGGATTACATATAAAGGATGTGTAATTTTATTTACATGTAAATAAGTCATGAATGATTACTAATATTTTTGTAATTTTATGAGATATTTCATGCTAGTTGCCAAATGATGGTTCCCACATGTGTTAGGTGAATCACATGGGCTTCTAATAGCTGATCATTGGAGTGTATATACCAATAGTACATACATCTAAAAGTTGTGTATTGTACGAGTACGAATACGGGTGCATACGAGTAGAATTATTGATGAAACTGAACGAGGATGTAATTGGAAGAATTTTTGTTAAGTATAAGTATTTTGATAAGTGTCTTGAAGTCTTTCAAAAGTGTATGAATACATATTAAAACACTACATGTATATACATTTTAACTGAGTCATTAAGTCATCGTTAGTCGTTACATGTAAATGTTGTTTTGAAACCTTTAGGTTAACGATCTTGTTAAATGTTGTTAACCCATTGTTTATTATATCTAAAGAAATGTTAAATTATTACATTATCATGATATTATGATATATTAATATATCTTAGTATGATATATATACAGTTAAATGTTGTTACAACGATAATCGTTACATATATGTCTCGTTTCGAAATCCTTAAGATAGTAGTCTTGTTTTTACATATGTAGTTTATTGTTAATGCACTTAATGATATATACTTATCATTTAACATGTTTAACAAAGTGTATCAATATCTTAATATGATTCATATGTACTTAGTAAGACGTTGTTATAACGATAATTGTTATATATATCGTTTTCAAGTTTCTTAATTCAATAGTCTCATTTTTATGTATATAACTCATTGTTAAAATAATTAATGAGATACATACCTATCATAATAACATGTTAACTATATATATAACCATATATATGTCATCATATAGTTTTTACAAGTTTTAACGTTCGTGAATCGCCGGTCAACTTGGGTGGTCAATTGTCTATATGAAACCTATTTCAATTAATCAAGTCTTAACAAATTTGATTTCTTAACATGTTGGAAACACTTAATCATGTAAATAACAATATCATTTAATATATATAAACATAGAAAAGTTCGGGTCACTACACACAAGAGTCTCCAACATATATTTGATCAGAAACAACTGAACATGAGGCAGCGTATGTGGATTGAGTTGTTGAATGATTACGATGTTGAGATTCGTTACCACCCGGGGAAGGCGAATGTGGTAGCTGACGCTTTGAGTAGAAAGGATAGAGAACCTATGCGGGTAAAAGCTATGAATATAATTATTCGTACTAACCTTACTACTCAAATAAAGGAGGCGCAACAGGGAGTTTTAAAAGAGGGAAATTTGAAGAATGAAATACCCAAAGGATCGGAGAAACATCTTAATGTTCGGGAAGACGGAACCCGATATAGGGCTGAAAGAATTTGGGTACCAAAGTTTGGAGATGTGAGAGAAATGGTACTTAAGGAAGCACATAAAACCAGATATTCAATACATCCCCGAGCGGGGAAGATGTACAAAGACCTCAAGAAACACTTTTGGTGGCTGGGTATGAAATCCGATATTGCTAAATACGTAGGAGAATGTTTGACGTGTTCTAAGTTCAAAGCTGAACATCAGAAACCATCAGGTCTACTTCAACAACCTGAAATCCCGGAATGGAAATGGGAAAATATTACCATGGATTTCATTACTAAATTGCCAAGGACTGCAAGTGGTTATGATACTATTTGGGTAATAGTCGATCGTCTCACCAAATCAGCACACTTTTTGCCAATGAGAGAAGATGATAAAATGGAGAAGTTGGCACGGTTATACTTGAAGGAAGTCGTCTCCTGACATGGAATACCAGTCTCTATTATCTCTGATAGGGATGACAGATTTGTTTCAAGATTCTGGCAGAAGTTGCAACAAGCATTGGGGACTCGCCTAGACATGAGTACTTCCTATCACCCACAAACTGATGGGCAAAGTGAAAGGACAATACAGACCCTTGAATACATGCTACGAGTATGTGTCATTGATTTTTCAGAAATAGTTGGGATCGACATCTACCGTTAGCAGAATTTTCCTACAACAACAGTTACCATTCGAGTATTGAGATGGCGCCGTTTGAGGCACTTTATGGTAGAAAGTGCAGGTCTCTGATTTGTTGGAGTGAAGTGGGGGATAGACAAATTACAGGTCCAGAAATTCTACAAGAAACTATAGAGAAAATCATTCAAATTCAACAACGGTTGAAAACCGCCCAAAGTCGGCAAAAGAGCTACGCGGACATTAAGAGAAAAGATATAGAATTTGAGATTGGAGAGATGGTCATGCTTAAGGTTTCACCTTGGAAAGGCGTTGTTTGATTTGATAAATGGGGGAAACTAAATCCAAGGTACATTGGGCCATTCAAGATTATAGATCGTGTCGGACCAGTAGCTTACCGACTTGACTTACCTCAACAACTCGCCGGGGTACATAATACTTTTCATGTCTCGAATCTGAAGAAATTTTTTGCTAAATAAGATCTCACTATTCCGTTAGACGAAATCCAAATCAATGAAAAACTTCTATTCATTGAAGAACTCGTCAAAATAATGGATCGTGAGGTTAAAAGACTTAAGCAAAATAAAATACCAATCGTTAGGGTTCAATGAAATGCTCGTAGAGGACCCGAGTTCACCTGGGAGCATGAAGATCAGATGAAGTTGAAATACCCACACTTATTTCAAGAAGATGCGTCAACACCTTCAAATGCTTAAAATTTTGGGACGAAATTTATTTAACGAGTAGGTACTGTAGTGACCCAAACTTTTCCATGTTTATATATATTAAATGAAATTGATATTTACATGATTAAATGTTTTCAACATGTTAAGCAATCAAACTTGTTAAGACTTGATTAATTGAAACGGATTTTGTGTTAACATTTGACCACTCAGTTTGTCCGACGATTCACGAACGTTAAAACTTGTAAAAACGACATGATGATATATATATATATATATATGGACATATATATGGTTAACATGAGATTATGATAAGTAAGTATCTGACTAAGTATTCTAAAAATGTGTGATATACATAAAAAATGAGAATATTGAATTATGAAGCTCGAAACGATATACATAACGATTATCGTTATAACAACGTCTTACTAAATACATATGTATTGTATTAAGATATTGATATACTATATTTAACATGATAAAATGATAATTAAGTATATCATTGAGTTTATTAACAATGAACTATACAAGTAAGCTGAGACTACTAACTTAAGGATTTCGAAACAATATATATATGTAACGATTATCGTTGTAATAGTATTTTAACATATATATATATATATGATGTTCAGATATATTCATACACCATGTTATCATGTTAACATAACAATTTAGCATCTTATTTAAGTATAATAACAATGAATTAAATACATTTAACAAGATCGTTAACTTAAAGGTTTCAAAACAACACTTACATGTAACGACTAACGATGACTTAACGACTTAGTTAAAATGTATATACATGTAGTGTATTTAGATGTATTAGTACACTTTTGAAAGACCTAAAGACACATATCAAAGTACTTCTACGTAACAAAAATTCTTACAATTACATCCTCATTCATTTTCATCAACAATTCTACTCATATGCAACTGAATTCGTACTCGTACAATACTCAGCTCCTAGATGTACACACTATTGGTATATACACATAAAAATCTGCTCCTTAGCAGCCTTAAATGATTAAGGAACATGTGGAACCAACCATTTGTCAACTAGCATGAATTATTTAGCAAGAAAACAAACTTAAGAATCTTTTCTTTCTTTATAACGAGTAAAAATGTTTTTATGATTTCACCTCATTTTTCCATTCCATTTTCTCATACTTACACTCCAAATTCTCTCTCAAAATACTCCTAACATCAAACTTGATCATCTCCAAGCAATTTCACCATCTTTTATCTTCAATTACAAGCTTTAATCATCATAAAAACAACCATTCAAGAACACTTCAATAAATCTTTCAAACTTGCTAGATTACTTCCAAGCTTTCAAATCCATTCCAAGTAATCATCCAAGATCAAGAAACTTTTGTTTATCTCAGTAGGTTTTCATTCTAAATCAAAGGTAAGAATCATATTCAAGCTTTGGTTTAATTTCTATAAACATAACTATCTTAATTCAAGTAGTAATCTTACTTGAACTTGTTTTCGTGTCATGATTCTACTTCAAGAACTTTAAAGCCATCCAAGATCCTTTGAAGCTAGATCATTTCTTGTCACTTCCAGTAGGTTTACCTACTAAACTTGAGGTAGTAATGATGTTCATAACATCATTCGATTCATATATATATAACTATCTTATTCGAAGATTTAAACTTGTAATCACTAGAACATAGTTTAGTATATTCTAAACTTGTTCGCAAACAAAGTTAATCCTTCTAACTTAACTTTTAAAATCAACTAAACACATGTTCTATATCTTTATGATATGCTACCTTAATGATTTAAAACCTGGAAACACGAAGAACACCGTAAAATCGGATATACACCGTCGTAGTAAAACCGCGGGCTGTTTTGGTTTGGATAATTAAAAACTATGATAAACTTTGATTTAAAAGCTATTCTTCTGGGAAAATTATTTTTCTTATGAACATTAAACTATATCCAAAAATTATGGTTAAACTCAAAGTGGAAGTAGGTTTTCCAAAATAGTCATCTAGACATCGTTCTTTCGACTGAAATGACTACCTTTACAAAAATGACTTGTAACCTGTATTTCCTACTATAAACTTATATATTTTCTGTTTAGATTCAAAAACTTAAGTTCAATATGAAACCATAGCAACTTGAATCACTCAAAACAGATTTAAAACGAAGAAGTTATGGGTAAAACAAGATTGGATAATTTTGCTTGTTGTAGCTACGTGAAATTTGTAACAAATCTATACAAATCATAACTTAACCAACTTATATTGTATTATACATGTATTCTAACATATATTATGTAATCTTGGGATACCATAGACACGTATACAATGTTTTTACATATCATATCGACCCATCTATATATATTATTTTGAACAACCATAGACACTCTATATGCAGTAATGTTTGAGTTAGCTATACAGGGTTGAGGTTGATTCCAAAATAATATATATACTTTGAGTTGTGATCGAGTCTGAGACTTGTAGACACTGGGTCGTGGATTGATTCGAGATAATATATATATTGATTTATTTCTGTACATCTAACTGTGGACAACTAGTTGTAGGTTACTAACGAGGACTGCTGACTTAATAAACTTAAATCGTTAAAACGTAATAAAAATGTTGTGAATGTATTTTGATCATACTTTGATATATATGTACATATTTGTTATAGGTTCGTGAATCGATCCGTGGCCAAGTCTTAATTTTCTGACGAAGTAAAAATCTGTGAAAGTGAGTTATAGTCCCACTTTTAAAATCTAATATTTTTGGAATGAGAATACATGCAGCTTTATAAATGTTTTACAAAATAGACACAAGTACGCGAAACTACATTCTATGGTTGGATTATTAAACCGAATATTGCCCCTTCAAGTCTGGTAGCCTAAGAATTAGGGAAATGGCCCCTAATTGACGCGAATCCTAAAGATAGATCTATTGGGCCTAACAACCCCCATTCAAGTTATGAATGGCTTTAGTACTTCGATTTATATGGTGATTGCGATTGCCAATTTATGACATACTTGCGAGTATGCGGGGAATATTCTATATGAATTAAAGTTAATGTCGGTTACCAGGTGTTCATCATATGAATGATTTTTATACACTTGCGAATGTAAGATTATTGAATAAATGAAATCTTGTGGTCTATTATTACGATTTGATAAATATATAGGTTAAACCTATAACTCACCAACATTTTTGTTGACGCTTTAAGCATGTTTATTCTCGGGTGATTATTAAGAGCTTCCGCTGTTGCATGCTAAATAAAGATAGGATTGGAGTCTGCATGTTTGTATAATATTGTTTAAAAACTGCATTCGAAGACTTAAGTTGTTGTGTAATATTATTGTAAACCAAACGCTATATTTTAGATTATCATTATTTGATAATCTTCGTAATGTTTTTAAACCTTTATCGATAAAATAAAGGTTATGGTTTGTTTTTAAAAATCGAATGCAGTCTTTGAAAAACGTCTCATATAGAGGTCAAAACCTCGCAACGAAATCAATTAATATGAAACGTTTATAATTGATATGAATGGGATATTTCACCGTCCTAATCCATAAGGACGAATACAATAACATATGATTATATCACGAGGTATTTGACCTCTATATGATACATTTTACAAACATTGCATTCGTTTTTAAAAGACAAACTTTCATTTCATCGAAAGTTGACAGGCATGCATATTATTTCATAATATCCAAACTATAAATGATTCAATAATAATCTTGTTAACTTCAATGACTCGAATGCAACGTCTTTTGAAATATGCCATGAATGACTCCAAGTAATATCTTTAAAATGAGCTAATGCACAGCGGAAGATTTCCTTAATACCTGAGAATAAACATGCTTAAAAGTGTCAACCAAAAGGTTGGTGAGTTCATTAGTTTATCATAATCCATCATTTCCATATTTTTAATTGTGACAACCCGGAAATTTCTGACCAAATTTAAACTTTATCTTTATATTATTCCGACATGATAAGCAAAATTTGTTAAGTTAAATCTCAAGGATTTTACACTATGTTCATACATTCATTTAACCTCGACCAAATCCCGACGATTCACGAACCATTTTTGGATATGAATATGTATATATATGTATATATAATAACTTGAGAATATTAACAAAGTATTAAACGTATAATACTTCACATGAACGTATTTGTTTCAATATGTTTATCGATAAAATTAGAAGATAATATCAAATGATTGAATTATCAGATACATTGAATGATGATTACGAGTCTCTATTGAGAGGTCCACTTTGATTTAGGAAACCTTTCCATTTTAACGATATTCAGAAAATAATGATAAAGTGATTTTCAAGTAAGGACAATGTGTCCATTAACGAGAGTTAGTCAAGAGGTTAGTGGAGATTCTTGTTTAATTTTCAAAAGCATGCTTTGCAGTGATTGACTCGTGTCCCTTAGCAACTTAATTATTTAGTTTTCATAATATTAAGAACATTATTTGATATAATAACTTCTATTATTAAAACGAGTTTAAAGTATAAACGTTACGTGTTATAACATTTTCTAAACCAATTTAAATCGAACCTTGAAATATAGTTAGTTTTGAAAAACTAAATATTATATAGATATTTCTAATATATATAAATTTATATTTCCAAATGAATATATATAATTATTTTACTAGGTGATAAAATATAATATTATTTAGTCGTAAAATGATTGATTTAAAATAATATGTTTGATAATCATCGAGCCATTGATTTATAGAAGCAAATGACCACAACACTCGTATATATAGGTTATAATTTTTATAAAATAATTTATCAATAATTAATTCTAATTTTTGATAAAGGTACACGTCACGAAATGTAAAGTACAGGTTTTCTAAGCGTACGAAACTTCGTTTGAAAAAAAACCGGAACCGAGTCATAAACCATTTTCCAACGTACGTCTTAATGGAACAAATTTTACAATTTACCTACGCATGTAAATATAATATAATATATAATAAATTATATAAATTAAATATATATATATATATATATATATATATATATATATATATATATATATATATATATATATATATATAAACTGTCGGCACCAAAAATTTAGTGCATATGAGCTATAAAAGAGAGCCATGCGATCGCATGGCATCTCCTCACAATACCCATGCGATCACATGGTGAGGAGGGAGTGGCCAAGTCCATAAATACTCGAACGTTTTCTCATTCTGATTCAGTTTTCATACCACTCAATCTCTCTATATATATATATTTATAATTATTAATAATAATAAAAATAATAATAATAATATTATTATTATTATTATTATTATTATTATTATTATTATTATTATTATTATTATTATTATTATTATTATTATTATTATTAGTATAGTATTATTAGGAGCGATATTAGTAGTATTATACATAAAATACTACGAAGAGGTTCTGCCCGCGTGTTTTCAAAATGAATTTTTCGAGTAGGATAGAGCTAAGGAAATATTGGGTTATGGCTATGGAGGTTATGGGTAATGTTCGAGGGTATGCTCGTGAAGTCAAACTAGAGTTTATCGTCTCCGTTGCGTCTACGTACTTTTCTGCAATATTGAATCTCAATATTGATACGTGAGCACTCATAACTTAACTTTTATATATTGATAGTGTATCCCTGACTAGTGCTCGAGTATATATGTTTATGCATGTTCGTATGTTTAATTTTGTCATTAAATAGCTTATGATAGATTATGAATTTGTTACATATGCAATTGAGATAAGGTATATGATATGCATGTCATTGGAAAGCTGGCGAAAAATTAATAACTTTTCATTTAGATATCGAATGGTTTCGATGAACGGATTACAAGTTATAGTCAATTGAATTATCTATAATTTTAATGTATTATTGTTAAAATTGTTATCGTTATCATTATCGTTATCGTTATTGTCGTTATTATCATTATTATATTATTATCTAATAATCAATAATATTATTATTATTATTATGATTATTATTATTAATAATATTATTAAAATAATTAATATTTTTATAAAAACTATCATTTTATTATTTTATTCGTCATTATTATTATTAAAAGTATCACTAATATTAAAACCATCATTTTTATTAAAATTAACATTTTTAATAGAAATATCATTGTTATTATAAAATATCATTAGTATTATCATTTTAGTATTATTATTATTTAAAATTATCATTTTGAATAGAATTATTATTTTTATATAAAATATTATTATTACGGTTAATATTAAAAAGTATTGCTATCATTAAGATGGTCATGATTAGAATTATCATTTTATTGTAATCAATAGTAAATATATAAATACTGTTATATTATTAGTAGAATAATAATTATTATTATTACAAAATAATATAACTTTCACTTATTATTATTATCGATATTATTTTATCAAATCAATATATGATACAAAGATATTTTTACTACATGTAATACAATTATATTAATAATACCTATCACTATAGTTTTACGATATTAATTGAACTTCATAAATTATATCACTTAAGATATATAAAAGCATATTTTTAGTATAGATAAATTTTAATATAAATTTATAAAATAAATTTTTATTTATAAATGACTTGTATTATTTTTACTCTAATAAAAACTGATAAATATATTTAAATATATAAAACGACTATTTAAGTTATATAATAAACATGAATAAGATTTTGTAAATCATCTTGGGTCAAATTGACTTTTGTTGACTTTTTCATATCGATCTCGAGCATTAGGATTGTGGTACACTATGACCTGACCTAAATTGTTAGACAGTTATTGACCAACATATAAATATATATATACTTAATATAGGTTCATGAATCCGAGGCCAACCTTGCACTTGTTCAATGACATCATATGTATTTTTACTACGAAATACAGTATTGTGAGTTTCATTTGCTCCCTTTTTAAATGCTTTTGCAATATATTTTTTTTTGGGACTGAGAATACATGCGCTTTTATAACTGTTTTACGAAATAGACACAAGTAATCGAAACTACATTCTATGGTTGAATTATAAAAATCGAATATGCCCTTTTTATCATGTCCGAAGTTGTCCCGGAATGATGGCGAATTTATCATGTCCGAAGTTGTCCCGGAATGATGGCGAATTTATCATGTCCGAAGTTGTCCCGGAATGATAGGAATATTCTATATGCATCTTGTTAAGGTCGATTACCAGGTGTTCAATCCATATGAATGACTTTTGTCTCTATGTATGGGATGTATATTTATGAGAAATGGAAATGAAAATCTTGTGGTCAATTAAAATTATGGAAATGATCGATTATGATAAACTAATGAACTCACCAACCTTTTGGTTGACACTTTAAAGCATGTTTATTCTCAGGATTGAAAGAAATCTTCCGCTGTGCATTTGCTCAATTTAAAGATAATACTTGGAGTCATTCATGGCATATTTCAAAAGACGTTGCATTCTAGTCATTGAGTTCAGTAAAGATTATGATTAAGTAAATGACAGATTAGATCATTTATAGTTGAAATATTAAGAAATGGTATGCATTCCTGTCAACTTTCGATGTAATGAAAGTTTGTCTTTTAAAACGAATGCAATGTTTGTAAAATGTATCAATTAGAGGTCAAATACCTCGAAATATAATCATATGTTATTGTATGCGTTCTTATGGATTAGGATGGGTCTTTACATGTGGTATCAGATCGGTGGTCTTAGCGAACCAGGTCTACATTAGTGTGTCTAGCTGATAGTCGTTAGGATGCATTGGTGAGTCTGGACTTCGACCGTGTCTGCATGTCAAAAGTTTTGCTTATCATTTTTTTCGGAAAATTGCCTACTTATCATTCTTAGTCTAGACACATCTTATTGCATTGATTGCATGAATAGTGTATAGACAAAATTCATATCTTAGCGTATCTGCTAATTCATATCTTAGCGTATCTGTTACAAAAAACTTTGCCTGACATATTCCGTAAATTTCTCCGTAATCTACGAAATCTTTTGCTCTATATATATAGATATTCTATGTAATTAGAATACCACCCGATAGCCGAAAAATCATTTCATAACAAAAAATTCTTTATTCAACCGTACGAAATGGAATTCGTCATTAGTTCAAGTCCCTCGGATTCCGAAATGGAATCCCACTCAAGCTCTGAAAGCAGTGTGACTGAAATCGATCAACCAATCAGCTATCATCTATTCTGGATGAATTGGGGATGGGTTCCTAGCCTCCTCAATCATTGGATACAAGAAGAAGGTGATCCCTTCCATCTACCACATTGCCCTCTTGGTGAAGAACCTGAAGCACTTACCGGCGAACCTGTCCAAAACACCATTTTCTCTCTCATTTCCAGAGTATCTCGTCACGATTATATACTACATCAAATTCTAGATTTTATTTATCAGCTCGTCCGAACCGACAATCACCCCGGTGTAATAGAAGAAGTCAACGAGCTTCGCGCTTGGGTAGTGGCTTTGGAGAATATGGTTGTCATGACCCGAAAATTTCGGTCAAATTTAAACTATGATAATTCCGACAAGATAAGCAAATTGATGTGTTGCATTAAAATATTTTTTTAACCATTGGACTTTACCCTACGATTCACGAACAACCTATAATTTAAAACTCGAACCCGTCATGATTTATATATGAAATGATAAAAATTTACTATTAAACGATGCTATTTCAAATTAAAAAATTTACGCATTAAGTCGTTTTATTTTTATGATATAATTTTTGTAATTTTTTTTAAGAAACGAAGTAAAATTAAAAATGCACAATTTGTAAAGCACAACGTACAACAACGTGTAGCTTAAATAGTTGAATCGAAATTAATTCATTTACTATTCATATGAATAGTAAATGAAATGAAATTAATTAATTTACTATTCACATGAAAGTGACATGATAGAAATTATTAATTATAAGTTACATAATATACCCCTGAAGTATTTAATAAATACGACTTTTTAAAAGTCTACGATTCAAATTTGATTCTAAATTTATTATTATATTATTATATTTTATTTCAATATTATTATATTATTATATTTATTATATTTATTATATTATTATATTTATTATATTATTATATTAAAATTTATATTATATTATATATCTTTGTCCAGTCAAAAACTAGGAAAACACATATTATGCTTATAAACTTTATAAATGAATCTTTTTACAACTAATTTCATAAAACTTAAGACCAAAACAGATATATATGTATTCAAATATAAAAAGTGAATTTTTACTCATACTTTTACCCGTCAACTATTAGCAACAAGAGTACGAAATACCGGTCCGTGAAAACTGTCGGCAGATATTATTGAATTTTAATTCACACGTCTGATTCCTTTTATTATTATATTATTTTAATATTATTATATTATTACTTTATTATAATATTATATTATTATATTTTATTTCAATATTATTAAATTATTATATTTATACTATATATATGGAACGATTATGTTTCTGGTTCAATTCATTCACATAGATAGATATAGATATATTACTCCGTAGTACTAAATTCTTATTATTATTTTTATTATTATTATCCTTAATATTAATATTAGTATTATTATTAGGTAGTATCATTAATATTAGTATTAGTAATATACATAAAATACTACGACGGGGTTATGTTCAAGTGATTTCAAAATAGATTTTTCAAATGAGTTAAAGCTAAGGAATTCATGGGTATTAAAAAAGGAGGTTATGGGTATTGATCGGGGGTATTGTTCGTGAATCGAAGGCCAACCTTACATTTATCATTTCCGTTGCATTTGCATACTTTTCCTACAATTTTGAACCACAATATTGATACGTAAGTTTTCATAGCTCCCTTTTTATATATATTTTTGGGCTAAGAATACATGCGTATTTTATAACTGTTTTACGAAATGGACACAAGTACTTAAAATATATTCTACGTTGAGTTGTACCACTTTGCATATTTTTCCCTAATAGCTTGGTACTAATATTTACATGTTGTAAGAGCATGTAAGCGCGAATCCTATTGATAGATCTATCGGGTTTGACTACCCCAACCGGGCTAGTCGCTCTTGTATCGTAAACGGTTGCATAGTACTTCGTTTTTACTACACTTGGTACAGTGTAGGGAGATTTCATAATAAAGAGAATATGCCACATTAATTTCTAAGTATGGTTACCGAAGCGCTCAACAACTTATAGAATACTTTTATACACTTGTGAGTGTACGGATTTTTATGGAAATTGAAATCTTGTGGTCTATTACTATTACGGAAATGATTGATTATGATAAACTATGAACTCGCCAACCTTTTTGGTTGACACTTTTAAGCATGTTTATTCTCAGGTATTAAAGAAGCTTCCGCTGTTTAACTGCTATGTGCATGGAGTCTTAAATGGCATATTTTTCAAGCAAACTTGCATTCAAACATTAATATGTATTATATTTTGACTGTTTAATCAACTGATGTATTATTATGAACTATCATTTATTGGGATTGTCTAAATGTAGAAATCACCACATGTCGAAAACATTTATGTACATGCTTTAAAAATGTATACAAATTTTAAAACTTTCTTATATAGAAAGCGCGTCTTTTGAAATGAATGCAATGTTTGTAAAACGTATCATATAGAGGGCAAACCTCACAATGGGACCGATGAATGATGTGCTACGTCAATAGGGATTTTGGCGGGCCATCACAATGGTGCAAAGGACCAGCACCAGCACCAGCAGCATAAACAGTACCACCATCATCAACACCAATAGTACCATCACCACCACCAATAACAACATCCGCATCCCACACCTCAACATCACAATCTGTACCTCGCGCATCAACGTCATACGCATCGTAGATAACAAGGAGTACCAACAACAAGGACCAATGATGTATTGATTCATAACTTCATTGGAGAAACATTCCGCGGCAATTATGTAATCTCCAAAGTCTTAGAGATTATCTATGCTAGCTCTAACCATAAATTAGATGAATGAACCGAAATGATAGAAGAAAGAATATAAACCCTGACAAGAATGATGCGTGATTTACAAGCTAGACTTGTTTTACCAGCAGTATCAACAGTACCGTCAACATCGTCAGAATCAGCAGCACCTATAACATCACAAACTCCGCTAGTTCAAGAATCATCGTGGACATCATCACTAATCAACAACATGTATATTGTATCAACGAGTTATGAAGTGTTAACCCATTCCTCTGAAGAATTTATATGTATATCTTATTTATACAAATTTTGAAACCACAATAAATTTTTCCGTAATAAGCTATTATGTGTGAATCTTAACTACTTGGTTGATTCATATTATTAATATGTAATGATGTACGTCCCCCGTCCGCAACTTAACCATTGTTAACTACAATCTCTGTCTCAATTCAATAAATTCCAATTCACAATAAATCAAGTGTATTATTCAAATATATGTTTGATTTTACACTTTCATCAGCGATGTACTCGAAACTATACAAATAACATCATTCGTACCTTGTGAAGTTCACAAGAATTCCACGAACACCAACATCATTCACTGAGTAAATATCAATGAAAATGAATAACGAAGTATTGATTCATAATTTCATTTACGTTGAAGTGATAATCTACGAAGATTACGAAATTTCTAAAGTTTTATGGACTATTCAATTCTAATTTCAACCGTAAATCAAATGAGTTTAATCTAATATTAACTCAATAAATCTATGTTACATCTGAAGAAAATATACACATATATATTTTCATAAAGACTGTAATAAAATTCTTTTGTACAACATATTAATTGTGAAATTTTTTTAACGGGTAGGTAATGCTCGAGAGATAGATAAATTCACAATTAATATGTTTCAATCTTCGAATCTGATTCAGCAATCACCAGCTATAATCACTATTTTCATAACAATATAAATTCTTTCATAGAAATCAAAACAACCATACTCATTCAAATTCAATTACATATTCTGATTTTGAAATCTCAGAATTCAACTCGAGAGATAACTAAAATTATCACTCATAAATCCTTACATCTTTCAAAGCTATACTTTGACTTCAAAACTGTGCTAGAACATCATATGTATATTAACGATTACAAATGGTGTTCAAACCCTTCGAAATTTCTGAAGACACTTCCAATAATGAGCAATCTAGATGATGATCCAACCACATGTTACCCACAGTCTTGCACCTGAAAAACTCTTGAAACCAAAGTAAAAGTTTAAACACATATCCGCATCAGATTCTTTGGCATTTATTAGCAAAAATAACTTTGCGATTCCTTTTCAAATTAGTCAGTTTTGTCACAACTCCAACAAGTCAACTTCGACTTTTTAGTTGAAACAGTCTAATTATAACCTCGATATAGACATTGCCCTTTCGTCATCGTTACCGGAGAACCTTTTATATTTCACTACATTAGCAATAAACTTACTCCACTGATCTTTGATTTTTCCAAAAAATCATTATATTTATCAAAACCCCATCATTTATTCATCTGCATCTTGTAATGAGAATTGCCATACAAATCATTGGGAATTAGCAATCAGTATTTTGAAAGCTCGCAGCATGTCTACGCCAACAGTTATATGTGTATATATAACGGACTTACATACTTCGAATGTGAAGTTTCTGAAAAACACCCCGAACTGCAGAATAGTTCTCGAAATGCTGATGAAGCAGCAAAAACTATAAATGACCTTAACAGTGAAAAGTTTGATGATAAAGAATAGTATGTTGGCAAAGCTCAGAAAAAGAGAAGGTTTAGAACTGGAAAACGGATTGAGCAAAGTATGAAGAAGGTTGTGGACAAATCACAAAGACTAAACCTGCCTTCAAAAAATCCAAATAATTCAGTATCTGCTGAAGTCATTAACGAACACCTTGCTCCTGATTTTAAACCCCGGTAGACAATATTCTTCATCATCCTCTGATATTAGAAATTCTAAGATATCATCGTATCTTTCATTATAAATATCCTTCATATTTCTGAAGATATTTCAATAATTATTCTTATCTAAAATCATTCACCTCTTTGCGTTATCTGTATTACATCATAAAAGAAACTATTTTAGTTTCTAAATTCTGAAACTTTCGAGTTTAAAAAATATGAATGTTTTGAAGTGGTGTTGGGAGCTGAAGCATGAGTTAGTATAATATAATGACACCTGATCAACGTGATTATATTACAGTAAGTCATGTTGAGTTTCTAAATCGAACGTGATGATTCACAGATCATAACGTCATCATGTGACATGTTACACGACTCTTGTATTCAACTTAATCTCTAAACATATCAAGAAAATATTTTTCTTGGTGATTCGGTCTTTTCCGAGGTATTCTGGTAATTTGACAAATCAAGATCGTGCTATTACCGTTCCTTTCTTAGAACATCAACTATGTTCATTTCGAAATTCATACCTACGAATTCTGGACCATTATTCGCTTGACTTGAAGTCGGGAAGAGGAGACAAAAGTATGGAACTCTTGAATATAAAGGAAAATATAAAGCGCAATAACAACACATAAATTACGAACCGTGCATATCAATACGTATTGCCATGTAAAGGCACGGGAGAATTAAAAACACTATAACCCGAAGGTAATAGTAAAAGTAAATAAAATCCTCCTGTGGTAGATGAAAGAGAAGAATGACAGATATGAAAGTTAAGAGTATATCAAGGATCAGAACGGGATGGAGCATATTAACGAATGTTTTAAAATATGAATTGAGGGGGAAAGAATAGAAGGTGTGAGTTGTAAGGAAACAAAGGGGGTGAATTTATAGAAAAATATCCGACAGAGCAATCAAAAACAGATGATCGCAATTAAAGCGAATCCTAATTTCCTTAATTACTGAAGAATCAAATCTTATTACGAAGATTTTCTCCAAATCTTTTGAACTCCGGAAATCAACCCATCTACGTCAAAAGATATAATGAAACTCACTATTCTCATTTCATTTATTTTGTGATAACTTCACATAAACGGATTGTTTATACCATATCACTCAATGATGATGAAATTCTATTTATCAACTCATATTTGTCATGAAAACATTCTTATTGTTACCCATGACGACCTCTATCAAATTTCGGGGACGAAATTTCTTTAACGGGTAGGTACTGTGATGACCTGAAAATTTCCGACCAAATTTAAACTTTATCTTTATATTATTCCGACACGATAAGCAAAATTTTTTAAGTTAAATCTCAAGGATTTTAAACTATGTTCATACATTCATTTAACCTCGACCAAATCCCGACGATTCACGAATCATTTTTGGATATGAATATGTATATATATGTATATATAATAACTTGAGAATATTAACAAAGTATTAAACGTATAATACTTCACATGAACGTATTTGTAGCAATATGTTTATCGATAACATTAGAAGATAATATCAAATGATTGAATTATCAGATACATTTAATGATGATTACGAGTCTCTATTGAGAGGTCCACTTTGATCTAGGAAACCTTTCCATTTTAACGATATTCAGAAAATAATGATAAAGTGATTTTCAAGTAAGGACAATGTGTCCATTAACGAGAGTTAGTCAAGAGCTTAGTGGAGATTCTTGTTTAATTTTCAAAAGCATGCTTTGCAGTGATTGACTCGTGTCCCTTGGCAACTTAATTATTTAGTTTTCATAATATTAAGAACATTATTTGATATAATAACTTCTATTATTAAAACGAGTTTAAAATATAAACGTTACGTGTTATAATATTTTCTAAACCAATTTAAAATGAACCTTGAAATATAGTTAGTTTTGAAAAACTAAATATTATATAGATATTTCTAATATATATAAATTTATATTTCCAAATGAATATATATAAATATTTTACAAGGTGATAAAATATAATATTATTTAGTAGGAAAACGATTGATTTAAAATAATATGTTTGATAATCATCGAGCTATTGATTTATAGAAGTAAATGACCACAACACTCGTATATATAAGTTACAATTTTTATAAAATAATTTATCAATGATTAAGTCTAATTTTTGATAAAGGTACACGTCACGAAATGTAAAGTACAAGTTTTCTAAGCGTATGAAACTTCGTTTGAAAAAAAAACCGGAACCGAGTCATAAACCATTTTCCAACGTACGTCTCAATGGAACAAATTTTACAATTTAACTACCCACGTAAATATAATATAATATATAATAAATTATATAAATTAAATAAATATATATATATATATATAAACTGTCGGCACCAAACATTTAATGCATATGAGCTGTAAAAGAGAGCCATGCGATCGCATGGCATCTCCTCACAATACCCATGCGATCGCATGGTGAGGAGGGAGTGGCCAAGTCCATAAATACTCGAACGTTTTCTCATTCTGATTCAGTTTTCATACCACTCAATATATATATATATATATATATATATATATATATATATATATATATATATATATATATATATATATATATATATTTATAATTATTAATATTATTATTATTAATATTATTATTAATAAACTTATTATTATTAGTATTAGTATTATTAGGAGCGATATTAGTAGTATTATACATAAAATACTACGACGAGGTTCTGCCCCTGTGTTTTCAAAATGAATTTTTCGAGTAGGATAGAGCTAAGAAAATATTGGGTTATGGCTATGGAGGTTATGGGTAATGTTCGAGGGTATGCTCGTGAAGTCAAACTAGTGTTTATCGTCTCCGTTGCGTCTACGTACTTTCCTGCAATATTGAATCTCAATATTGATACGTGAGCACTCATAACTTAACTTTTATATATTGATAGTGTATCCCTGACTAGTGCTCGAGTATATATGTTTATGCATGCTGGTATGTTTAATTTTTTCATTAAATATCTTATGATTGATTATTAATTTGTTACATATGCAATTGAGATAAGGTATATGATATGCATGTCGTTGGAAAGCTGGCGAAAAATTAATAACTTTTCATTTAGATATCGAATGGTTTCGATGAACGGATTACAAGTTATCGTCAATTGAATTATCTATAATTTTATAGTATTATTGTTAAAATGGTTATCGTTATCATTATCGTTATCGTTATCGTTATCATTATCGTTATTGTCGTTATTATCATTATTATTATTATTATTATCTAATAATCAATATTATTATTATTATTATTATTATTATTATTATTATTATTATTATTATTATTATTAAAATAATTAATATTTTTATAAAAACTATCATTTTATTATTTTATTCGTCATTATTATTATTAAAAGTATCACTAATATTAAAACCATCATTTTTATTAAAATTATCATTTGTAATAGAAATATCATTGTTATTATAAAATATCATTAGTATTATCATTTTAGTATTATTATTATTTAAAATTATCATTTTGAATAGAATTATTATTTTTATATAAAATATTATTATTACGGTTAATATTAAAAAGTATTTCTATCATTAAGATGGTCATGATTAGAATTATCATTTTATTGTAATCATTAGTAAATATATAAATATTGTTATATTATTAGTAGAATAATAATAATTATTATTACAAAATAATACAACTTTCACTTATTATTATCGATATTATTTTATCAAATCAATATGTGATACAAAGATATTTTTACTACATGTAATACAATTACATTAATAATACATATCACTATAGTTTTACGATATTAATTGAACTTCATAAATTATATCACTTAAGATATATAAAAGTATATTTTTAGTATAGATAAATTTTAATATAAATTTTTAAAATAAATTTTTATTTATAAATGACTTGTATTATTTTTACTCTAATAAAAACTGAAAATATATTTAAATATATAAAATGACTATTTAAGTTATATAATAAACATGAATAAGATTTTGTAAATCATCTTGGGTCAAATTGACTTTTGTTTTGCATATCAATCTCGAGCATTAGGATTGTGGTACACTATGACCTGACCTAAATTGTTAGACAGTTATTGACCAACATATAAATATATATATATACTTAATATAGGTTGGTGAATCCGAGGCCAACCTTGCACTTGTTCAATGACGTCATATGTATTTTTACTACGAAATACAGTATTGTGAGTTTCATTTGCTCCCTTTTTAAATGCTTTTGCAATATATATTTTTTTGGGGCTGAGAATACATGCGCTTTTATAACTGTATTACGAAATAGACACAAGTAATCGAAACTACATTCTATGGTTGAATTATCGAAATCGAATATGCCCTTTTTATCATGTCTAAAGTTGTCCCGGAATGATGGCGTATTTATCATGTCCGAAGTTGTCCCGGAATGATGGCTAATTTATTATGTCCGAAGTTGTCCCGGAATGATGGCGAATTTATCATGTCCGAAGTTGTTATAGAATGATCGGAATATTCTATATGCATCTTGTTAAGGTCGATTACCAGGTGTTCAAACCATATGAATGATTTTTGTCTCTATGTATGGGACGTATATTTATGAGAAATGGAAATGAAAATCTTGTGGTCTATTAAATTATGGAAATGGTCGATTATGATAAACTAATGAACTCACCAACCTTTTGGTTGACACTTTAAAGCATGTTTATTCTCAGGATTGAAAGAAATCTTCCGCTGTGAATTTGCTCAATTTAAAGATATTACTTGGAGTCATTCATGGTATATTTCAAAAGACGTTGCATTCAAGTCGTTGAGTTCAGTAAAGATTATGATTAAGTAAATGACAGATTAGATCATTTATAGTTGGATATTAAGAAATGGTATGCATGCCTGTCAACTTTCAATGTAATGAAAGTTTGTCTTTTAAAATGAATGCAGTGTTTGTAAAATGTATCATATAGGGGTCAAATACCTCGCAATGTAATAATATGTTATTGTATTCGTTCTTATGGATTAGGACGGGTCTTTACATTAATAGACCACAAGATTTCATTCTTCATAAATAGCTATAAAAATCATTCATATGATGAACACCTGGTAGCCGACATTAACATAATGTATATAGAATATTCCCAAAGATACAGGATTAACACATCTGTATACATACAGGATTAACACATCTGTACAAAAATCAAAGTACTAAAGCATCCAAACTCTCAGGATGGGGATCGTTAGTGCCCATAGATCTATCTTTAGGATTCGAATCAATTTGGGGCCAGTTCCCAAATTCTTAGGTTACCAAGTTAAAAAGGGTGATATTCGGTATTCGTAATCCATCATAGAATGTAGTTTCAAGTACTTGTGTCTATTTCGTAAAATATTTATAGAAGCAGCGCATGTATTCTCAGTCCCAAAATTATATATTGCAAAAGCATTTAAAAGGGGAGCAAATGAAACTCACTATACTGTATTTCGTAGTAAAAATACATATGACGGCATTGACAAATGCAAGGTTGGTCTCGGATTCACGAACCCATATTAAGTATATATATATTTATATGTTGGTCAATATATGTCTAACAATTCAGGTTAGGTCGTAGTGTATCATAATCCTAATGCTCGAGACCGATATGCAAAGTCAATAAAAGTCAATTTAACTCAAAATGATTTCCAAAATCTTATGCATGTTTATTATAAAACTTAAATATAATCGTTATATATTTTTAAAAATATTTATTAAATTTTATTAGAGTAAAATAATACAAGTTATATGTTAATAAACAAAAATTTATATATGAAAAATATACTTTTTTTATATCCCAAATAAAATTTTTATACTTCAAAATCATAAAATATAGTGGTATGTATTATTAATGTAATTATGTTACGTGTAGTAAAATATCTTTGTATCATATATTTATTTGATAAAATAATATTGATAATAATAATGAATAAAAGTTATATTATTTTGTAATAGTAATAGTGATAATAATAATAACGATAATGTTATTAAAAGTACTTTAATATAAATAATAAATGGTAATAATAATGATATTAATAATACTAATAAAATTGATAGTAATGATTGTTTTAAATAAAACGATAGTTTTTAAATTCTATACTTTTTAATGATAATATATTCTAATAAAAATGATAATAATAATAATAATAATATTTAATAGAATGATAGTTTTAATAACGATGATAAATTTGAAATAATAATTGATAGTATCGATACTTTAATATTAGTAAAATTAATATAATTTATCTTAGTAATAATATTTACTATATATATAATAATTATCATAATAAGAATAGTAATAATAATATTTTATAAAAATAATTCTATCAAGAATGATAATTTTTAAGAGTAATAATCCTAATATGATAATAATGATAATATTTTATAATAACAATGATATTTTTTTTAGAAATGACAATTTTTAATAAAAGTGCTAATTTTAATATTAATGATACTTTTAGTAATAATAATAATAATAATAAAATAATAAAAATAATAAAATGATAGTTTTTATAAAAATGTTAATTTTTAATAATAATGATAATTTCAGTCATAATATCAATGTTAATAATTATAATAATAATAATAATAATAATATTAATATTAACCTTTAGTGATAATAACGATTGTATTAATAATAACAATAACAAATTTAATGATAATACCTATATTGATAACGATAATGATAATAATAATAATAATAATAATAATAATAATAATAATAATAATAATAATAATAATAATAATAATAATAATAATAATAATAATAATAATTAGATAATAATAATAACGATAATTATAACGATGATAGTAATAATAATAATAATAATAATAATAATAATAATAATAATAATAATAATAATAATAATAATAATAATAATATTAATAGAATTAATAATAATTCAGTTGACCATATCTTTTAATCCGTTCAACGAACACACATGACTTCTAAATGAAAAGTTATTAATTTTTCGACAGCTTTCCAATGACATGCATATCATATACCTTATATCAGTAATATATGTAATAAACTCATGATTCAACATACACTATATAATGATGAAATTAAATATACAAGCATGCATAATCATATATACTCGAGCACTAGTTAGGGATACACTATTAATATATAAAAGATAAGGTATGAATGCTCACGTATCAATATTGTGATTCAATATTGCAGGAAAGTACGTAGACGCAACGGAGATGATAAACACTAGGTTTGACTCACGAGCATACCCCCGAACAACACCTATAACCTCCATAGCTATAACCCATATTTTCCTTAACTCTATCCCACTCGTAAAACACATTTTGAAATAACCCGAACGTACCCTCGTCGTAGTATTTTATGTATAATACTAATAATAATGATAACGATATCCGATAATACTAATACTAATAATAATAAGATTAATATCATTAATCTTAATAATAATAAAAATAATAATAATAATAATAATAATAATAATAATAATAATAATAATAATAATAATAATAATAATAATAATAATAATAATAATAATAATAATAATAATAATAATAATAATAATGGTAATAATACAGAGAGAATGAGATAATAATATGTGTGTGTGTCTGCAACCCGAAACTGACGAGCTTTATAGACATATCCCGAATTCAAGTGCCATGCGATCGCATGGCTTCTCTATGCATTTCCTATGTGATCGTATGGAGTAGCTGTCCAGTACTCAAACTTAAACAAAACGTGGGCTGCTACGATTTTTAATATATATATATATATATATATATATATATATATATATATATATATATATATATATATATATATATATATATATATATATATATATATATATATATATATATATATATATATATATATATATATATTAAATTTATATAATTTATTATATATAATATTATATTTACGTGTATAGTTGACTTGTAATTTTAGTTCCGGAGACTTGTACGTTGATGATCGATTTAAGTCTCATTTTCGGTTTCTCGAACGCATTTTTGTACGCTTAGAAAACTGATACATTATGTTTCGTGTAATGTACCTTTATACATAACAAGACTCAAATCAATGAAAAACTACCCCACTCAAAGTGTAACTTATTCATTTGAGTGTTTTGGTCATTTGCTTCTTTAAATCGACGTCTCATTATATATACATATACATATATATACATAATAGTACTATTATAAATAAACAAAATCTAGTTAAATTAATATTAAATCTTATTACATTGTAAAATATATATATATATATATACTTTTATTTCGAAATATATTATAAAATTTTTCAAAACTAATTATATTTCAAAGTTCATTATATAATTTAAAATCTTTTCGAAACTATTATTTAGTAATACTTTTACCTTTTCGAAACCATAAAATTTATTTGCAAAATTTATAATACAAAGCTTTAATTAAGTTTTCCAAATTTTATATTCATAAACATATTATCTTATAAAATGTTTTACTAATAAAGTTCTTTTTAAACTGAAAACATTTTATTATTTTTGAAATTAAATCAAATAAATATAAAAATTTTATTTTCCAAAACCAAACATATTTATGAATCATTTTTGTTAAAAGGTTAAAATAATGGAAATCGTTATACCATGAATCATTTTAGAAAAGAAAAATTATATATACACGTAATAGGTTTCAAGTATTTAAATTACAGTTTTGTTGATGGAGCGTGGAGTAAAGTTCAAAGGTTAAATAAACGTATGGAATCATCTTAATGTAAAATGTCTATTTACTTATCTTGTCGATATCCAACATCAAAGTTATTTATTCTCCACATTCTTACTTTCACATTAAATAAAATGAAAGTTTAAAATAATTATCAAAGTCACGAGGAAAATATTGTAAAGCATGACTTGGAATTCAAACAGGAATCTCCACTAACCTTTGTCTAGTTTCCGTTAATTGACACAGTTGTTCTTACTTGTTATTCACTTTACCAATTATTCCAAATACCGTTAAAAAGGAAAGGTCTCCTAAATCAAAGTGGACCTCTCAACAGAGACACGTAAATCATATGATGAATCTCGATAACTTAATCATTTGATATCATCTTTTAATTACATCGGTAAATACGATCATGTAAAGTATTATACCTAACACTTTGTTTAAATTTTCAAATTATAATATATATACACATATAATTATATCCATTTATATATTGGTTCGTGAATCATCGGAGTTTGGTCGAGGTTAAATGATTACATGGACACAGTTCAAAATGTTTGAGATTTAACTTAACAAAACTTTACTTATCGTGTCGGAATAATATAAAGATAAAGTTTAAATTTGGTCGGAAATTTCCGGGTTGTCACAATAGAAATGTTACTATTAGTCGTATGCCCAATTGTGACGTGTGGGATGATGATGGGCGATTTGATGATGCGCCCGAGGACGCGGTGTCCGAGGTTATTTCGGATGAATGTTTTGATGAGTTTGATGAAAAGTTATCGTTGGAAGAAGATGCCAAGGGAAGGCTGGAGATTCTTTATCAAGAAGAAGATCCGGGTGAGATATTGTTCGAATTAAGTTTCATTGGGGTATTACCTCACCTTGTTAGCAATCACCGAGAATTCAAAGTGATTGCCGATTCAGGATCATCCATCAATATCATGTCATATGAAATGTACAAACGATTATTTCATGATGAGTGTACTTTATGTGAGTTGAGAAAATCGGATGCGGTAATCACACTTGGCAAAAATACCAAGTGTTGGGCACGTGAGATTCTTCGTAATGTGATGGTTAGTGTGAAAGGTGTTTTCCTTGAGGTACCATTCATCATTTTTGATATGCCAACGGATGAAGATGTTCCATTATTAGTAGGGCGTGGATTCATTGCAACCGCGGGTTGTAAAATAGACCCTGGGGCGGGTGCTATCACTTTTGAAGAAGGGAACGGAACTTTTAGATTTTGTAATTCGAAAAACATGCGGTTTCCTTTGGCCTATATAGTTGAGAGAGAGTTTGATGAGGACTATTGCATGATGCTTGGGGTACAAGAGACTGAACCGAATGGAGAAGTTAGCGAGGAAGTAGTTGGTGATATGATAGACATGGATGTGATCTATCAAAGTGTTGAATGTGGGGGTATTCGCCTCGATCAACACTTAGATTCCGAGTTGAGTGAAGATGAAAAAGCTAAAATTTTGTATGACTCCATGAACCGAAAGTATAAAGAATTCAAGAAAGCTAGGGGTGATCACAAGCTAACCGAGAGGATGTTGTTTGAGTTAAAACCGAAAGAACGTGATGTACTTTTAGAGATTATGGAAGAAGAAAAGTCTTTTCTCTTCTACTTGGAAAGACAATTGAAAAGGAAGAGTGATGTGAGTTCAAGCAAAGTTGAAACCATTAGTGTTAACACGATTAAGGAAGCACCTAAATTAGAAAAGGAACCGGATGTAGATGTAAAAGAGATTCGAGAGACACTTGAGAATATGTGGGGTAAAGAAAACAAGGATAAGTTCATGAACAACACTAAAACGTCTTTTGTTGATGATGAGGGTTGGACTATTGAAGTTGAGTATGTTAAACCTAAACCACAATGTGAATTCAAGCCTCGTATAAGATATAGAGATTTGGGGGAGTTTTCGGTTGTATGTCAGTTTCAAAATGAAAAGATTTACTCGGCATTGTTAGACTCGAGTTCAAGCGTTAATATGATGCCAGCCGAAATTGCAAAGTTTATAGGCATTCAAGAGTTAGTTTGAACCACTACGAGGATCTATTTTGGGAATCAAACAGTTGACAAGCTAATTGGGGTTGCGGTAGATGTTCCTTTTATTATCCACGGTATTGGTTATAAAGAAGATTTCTTCATTATGGATTGTGAGGCGGACACAAACACTCAATTGTGTTGGGACGTGGGTTTTTAGCAACTGCAAGGATGTCGCTCGACTTTGACACGGGAACGTTGGTGATTAAAGATGTGGATATCATGATCACTCTCGACGATAGATTTGGAAGGGGATTCGACTTAGCAACATCAGAGTCGAGGATCCCGGTGGTTGCTAAAGCATGGAAGAGGAGTCGAGTGCGCGACTCCATCAAAAATCCGCACACCTTTGTAAAGTTTGTAAGTTGTAGGGTGTTTTATTTTGTTTTTGTACACGTGGGCGGGGCAACGGACCAATTTTAAGGCTTCAAAATGGGTCGGTTTAATGACTATCCCTAATTTTGGGCATTGAAGACAATGCAATGCTCAAAGTGTGGGAGGCGGTCAGGTTTTTAGTCACAAAAACGAGTTGCGCGAGAAAGTGCGAGAAAAATGTGAAAATTAAACACATAAAAATTTTTCAGCATCTGAGTAATGGCCTATTTTACACCATTTGGGGCGTATTTTACGCCAGTATTACTCGTGGCTCAGCACAAAATTCCAAGTTGGGCGTAAAAATACGCCAGTTTTATACGCCAGAATTACGGAAGGCGTATTTTACGCCATGTTGGGAGTATTTTACGCCAGTAGAAAAATGCTGGTGCCGATTTTAAGGGTTTAAAATAGAGAAAAATTAAAAATATATATACTCCTCATGTGCAGCCATTAACCACGACCACCATCACTCTAAGCCCTAATTTTTCATCATCTAAATAACAAATCGGAGCTTAAAACAGCATCAATTCGTCATAACACTTCACAAAAACATCCAAATCTTTACAAAATCATCCAAAGTGGGTGTTGATTTGTGTTCTTGACCAAAACCTAAGTTTGGAGGTTTCGATTTTTGGGGTTTAATTCTTCAAGTATTCATTCAATTTAAGTGTTTTAACATCAAGATAATCATCATTCTCGTGTTTTTCATTGTTTTTTATTACCAATTTAGGTTTTTTGTTACTTTCATGTTTATGTGCTAGGGTTAATCTGAATTAATTATGTTTAAGCATTGTTTATGTTCCAGCTATTGTTAATTGTGCCTAAATATGTGAATAGGATATGTATGCATGATCAATTTGAGGGTTTAGGTTAAAACTTATTGATTGCTTCTAAGTAGTTGACTAGGGTTAACTTTGACTGAGAATTGGGGATGTTTGTGATTAGAGTGTGTGTCTTCAATATTTAATGTTTAATTTAGTGCTTGTTAAATGTTAATGCAATGTTTGTTAGGTAATAAAGTTATAGTTTTCTTTAGAATGATGATTGCAATGTTATATGATGTTCACTTGAAAAAGGGTTGATTAATAGCAATGATAATGCATAACGTTTTGAATTAAGTGTATTATGGTTAAATGAGGAAAATATGGGGTTATAAAAGATTGACATGTTGATTTAGTGCATGAGGTTAGGATTTGCATGTATTGCTAAAAGTTCATAATTGTCATACCCCGTCCTAATCCATCTGGATTATCAACATCCGGTCCCAATGCGAGATACTATCCTAAGTATGCCATGAGCGACTCCAAGTAATATCTCTAAGATGAGCAAATGCACAGCGGAAGGTTTCTTTCATACCCGAGAATAAACATGCTTTCAAGTGTCAACCAAAAGGTTGGTGAGTTCATAGGTTTATCATAAGCAATAAAATTCATCATTTTGATAGACCACAAGATTTAAATACATTACACCTATCTCGTGTACAAAACTATTTTTCATAATGCTTAGCAGAGTAGGTTCGTATCCTTTTCTCCCCCGTAGGTTGCCTCGCGATTTTTAAATAATCGTACACATATCTCGTGCACAAAACTAATACACATAACCTATGTATAAAAATCATTCTCTCGATACATAACATTCACTTTATAAACTTCGAAGTCAATAAACCTGAGTTTCACTTTTAATGCGCATCAATAATATCCCCAAAACAGAACATCTCGTCTGTAGAATATATAAACTTCGAAGTACTAAACACCACGCCCACTAGCCCTTCCGTCTAGTGAACATTTTGGGTGGGGGTGTTAAACCCGGTAGCTACCTTTAGGATTCGCGTGAATTAGGGCCATACCCGATTCTAATTCTTAGGTTACCAAGCAATAATAATCAGGGGAAAAATATTCACATCAATTGGTGGCAATTATCATGTCCACATAATACAATAATAATCTACAGAACTTCTATCTGCATAATAATTCATTCGAGGAATGTTTTGCTTGTGTATATCTTGTCAAACATTTATAAAAGCATTTCATGTATTCGTAGTTCAAAAATATATTTCAAAAGCATTTAATAAAGCAGTTGTAAAAACAGCGCATGTATTCTCATTTCCAAAAATGTAAAGAGTAAAAGGGAATCAAATGAACTCATAATACGATATTCTGTAGTAAAAATATGCATGCGACGGAACAGAACAATGCAAGATTGGCCTCGGATTCATGAACCTATATCATTTATATATACATTAACACATATACTCGTAATCGAACGAATTTATATATTATTAGTGATATACTTGTTATTTAAAAGATTTATGTATTCCATTAATAACTTACATATATTTATTTTTATATATCTTACTTATTATAAAAAATAATGATAGAGTTAGGTTATATGTGTTAGATATATTTTTATGTAACTAATAGTTATTTGGTTAAATTAATACTAATAAATACAAAGTCGTAATATCTTTATAATAATAATATCAGTAGTTATAATAATAATAATACCCATTTTAAAAATAATGATAATAATAATAATAATAATAATAATAATAGTAATTAAAAAAATTGTAATTTCTTTATAATGATAATAATAATGTTATTAATAATAATAATACGTATAATAATAATAATACTAATAATCTTATTTCTAATATTGGTAATAATACTAATTACTTAATAACAATCAATAATAAATAATAATAATAATATTA
This sequence comes from Rutidosis leptorrhynchoides, assembly GCF_046630445.1. Lineage (NCBI taxonomy): Eukaryota > Viridiplantae > Streptophyta > Magnoliopsida > Asterales > Asteraceae > Rutidosis > Rutidosis leptorrhynchoides. The sequence goes on along the minus strand of NC_092333.1, from coordinate 429,595,364 downwards.
TTAACAATAATAATAATAATGAAATAATAATAATAAGAGTATTAGTAATAACTACCTCAAAGGAGTAGCCCTAAAAAAATGCAGAAGTCCGGGTTTGAACCCGCGACCTCCGGATAACCCGATAACATCCTTGACCACTCCTCTGACCTCGCCGTTTCTGATTATAACTAGGATTTAGATTTATTTAACCCGTTTATTCAGTTTCTTATTTCTTCTTCTTCAAAACTCATTTAATTCTTATTCATCATCAAACTTCTAGGATCAATATCATCATCTTATATCATTTAACCATCATCCTTCGGTTATCCTTAAACTATCATATTCATCATCATATTTTGTATGATAATCCATGGCCCAAGAAACAATTCACCAAGCTACAATAGTACACAAGCCCAACTATATATCAACGGCCCATGCTAAATTATAAATTAGTCCAATAATCAAGGTATTTGTCCAAAGTAGCAATTTACCTCGGGTTCCAATTTAAATCATTCAAAATTCATTTTCATGTACAGACCCCACTAAAATTATATCATTCCCACTAATTAAACCCAAATGGTATCATCCGACTATATCAGCTAAAAGTTCTAAAAATCCACTATGTGCTTATTATCATCATGTTCTTAATCACTATCATTTCCCGCTATCATCAATTTAAGATCATCATTATTATAATTAATAATCATAATTATCAATTAAAGTCTTGTGTTTAGCAGCTTGAATCAAATGAATAAACAATGGCAATCCTCTTCTTGTTTCCTATGTTAATCGACCAAAGCCAAAGGAGATGGTCCCCTCTTGTTTCCCTCTAATACTTATTTAACTTATTTATACTTATGCACTATCAAAAAATGATTCCCACTCTCTCTTTTTTTTAAATCCCGAAGGAAACAACCTGTCTAACTCATCCATCATCATTCGTTTCTTTTTGGTTGAAGCAGACACACACAACAGTGAGCAGTAGCAAAGACGTTGCTGGTGATGGTGCTATTATGTATCATGTTTATATAGAAAAGGAGATGAAAAAGGTGGTGGTTCGGTTGTAAACAGGAAACGAAAAAAAATATAGTAACCGGAGCATTAAGCAGTTGTGGTAGTTGTGATTCGAAGGCTGTAAAGCAGCAGAAACAACAGAAGTAAACAGCAGCAATAGCCATCGTTTGTACACGAGTTACAGCAGTTTTCTTGGTGGTTTGAAGTGGGTTTGGTTTAGTTTTAACCGAAGCATGAAAGAGGATTCGAGTAGCATCAATCATGGTTCGATATTGAAACAGAAAACAGAAAGGTATATATAAGCTTAGTAACGGTTATAAACAGGAAATAGAAGTGAGAGAGAGAAGATATGTGGTTTTGATGGTTATCAATTGTGATGAAGGTTTGATGAAAGAGGAAACGAAATCGAAGGAACGATAAGTTGCAGCAACTAGTGGCGTGTGGTGGTTGTTTTGGGTCTCACGGTGGTGATGATAATAGTTTAATCAAGAAACAAAAAACGTAATGGTGGGATACGATGGTTGTGAAGGTGTCCTTAATTTGTACAGGAAACAGGAAATGAGTTACCTTCATTTGTTGTTTCTTCGATTTGAAACAGAAACATGTAATAGTGGCGGTAATTACCTGATGAGAAATGAAGATGGTGACAGTTGTTTGTCATGGTGACAGTAACCGGTGAGGATGGTGAATGATGATGAAGCTAGGATGATGTATGTATAAATAATTACTCGTATATATATGAAAGTATATAATATGAAAAAGGTTTGTAACTCGTCTGCAAGAACACGTAATCGTGTATGGAATTTTCATGGGTGGTGTTACGGGTGTGTTGGTTCAGGTGGCTGTATGGAAATGGTTTATGGTTGTTATGTTGTTCTTGACTCGATACAGAATCATGCGAGCAATAGAAGAAGAGAGAAGAGTGTTTAGAAGGTGAAGTGGGTTTTGTGGTGATTCTTTTATGCAATACAATCTCATATATAAATAAAGGATACGGAGTAAGAGATATTTAAGTAAACAAAGCAATAATAGTAACATCTTTTAAAAATAAAGATTCTTCAATCCATTCACGGATGGTTAATAATTTAATATAATAATAATTACTCGTAAGTTTTAAATTGAGAAGAAACAAATCCAACACTGTAGCAATCAATCAATTAGGTACAGTTTTAAGATATCAATCGATAATAGAAATTGAAGTTTTAATATTATAATATAGTTTAAATATAAAACGTGTGATTAAATTAGCCGTCGTCTACTATTTCATTCACGGACTGAAATTCGTGCTCCGTTGATAAATCAGAGGCGGACTAAAAGTCTCAGAAAAATCCCAAATTTTTAAATTAACTATATTTATTTATTTTGGTCATTATGGTATAAAATTCGAACATTAATTATTAAATAAAAATTACATTAATTATTCACTCCCAACCCCAAGTAAAATATAAAAAGTTTTAAAATTCAACAAATAGTTCCTAAATACATTTTTAATAAGCCTAAAATTTATATTACTCATTTTCGACTCACTGTTTATTTTTAAATCACTTAAGTTCGAATTTAACTTGATTAATATCAATCAGAACATCAAACGAGTATTACAATCATTTAATATATTTTTTTAATATACTTTATTTATATAAAGAGATATATTTTAAATAATAAGTATTATAATATCCTATTTTTATTTTATTAATTTTTTTATAACAACAACATATAATACTTCAAATTATATTTCGAATTATTATTTATATATGCATACACACATATCTATTTACAATTAATTGTTCGTGAATCGTCGAGAGCAGTCGAAGATCAATTGAATATATGAAACAGTTCAAACCTTTTGAGACTCAACCTTATAGACTTTGCTTATCATGTCAAAATATATAAAGATTAAGTTTAAATTTGATTAGAAATTTCCGGGTCGTCACAATAATGTTGATATATTAAGCAATAACATGTAAAGTATTTTATTTAAGTACTAAATTATTTGTTGAGATTGTGTAATTGCAGAAAATGTTTGGAAGAGGTAAGAGAAGTCGTGGTAACTAATAAGAAACCACCCTGAACTGGATGGATAAGAAGTGGCTAAGTGAATTACCTTATGAGTGGCAGGTCTATTTGTATACAAAAAAGAAGGAACAGCTCTTGAGAAACACTTTCTGTGCAAGGTACATAACTGCAAGTGTGTGGAGAAAATAAGGGGCTTTCAGGTATTTTCAGACTGGGGATGGGAAGCTGCACTACAACCAGTTCAAATGGGTTTTCCGAGTACACAGCTGAATTGCTCTTGGGAGATGACTTATCCCACACAGGTGTTTAATTGGTTGTCGACTTTAAAATGGGTTCCAGGGGATAATTTTCCACATACATTGGTCTTGGAGGGTAAAGTGGGAAACACTGTGATTCCAATGAGAATGGAGACTTTTAATCAGTTAGCACATCCAGACCTCCCATATGATGCAGGGATAAGAATTGAGGGGAAGAATGGGTACGATTATCCGAATGCCAAAGAGTTGTTTGAAGTACCGGCTGATAGGTATGTTACAGTGGTGAAAACGCTATTTCATGTTGATCGACACGATGTCGAGAACTTTGAGCTTTCAAGAAACAAGCTAAAAATTATTCCAAGGTTGTTGTCAACGGTGATTCACTACAACATACTTCAGAGAAAAAGCGATCTTATGTTGGTTTGAATGCACAAGTTACCTTTGTTGTATGCTATGGTAACTAACTCAATGGTACCTTCGTTATGATTAGTGATGATGACTTGGATTTGGGAATGTCGAGAATAATTGAAGCAAAGGGCGGTGATCCCTTATATGCGGTTTTTGTCTTTCTTTTTATGGAGGAATAGAGGGGTTTCGAATAATCCCAAAGCAAAAAGGGAGGAAATTAAGAAAGTAAAAGAAAAGATTCCCGGGTTCGAGTTTATGCGACAAGGGGATGGTTACGTAATAGAGAACCCAGCTTATGTGGAGCGATATACTTTTGGGGTAGAGGATGACGAGTTTCCTGAAGAAGAAGATGATTACGATTCAACGGATTCAGTTGAACGGATCACACGAGCTGTTGAGGATATAAATGATAGGGCTGATTTGGATTATAACCCTCAAGGTGAGGGAACTAGTAGGGGTAGGAGATATGTGCAAGTAGATGAACAGAGGTGGAATAGGATGGAGGAGCGACAAAATACCCTTCTTGATGCAGCTAGGGCTCAAATTTACCTGACTGAGCGATATCAACAGGATGTTTTTGAAAAGGATAACCGAAGGCGTCAATATGAGGATATGTTACAACATCGGTCGGTTACACAATATTATGAGCGGATTGATTGCACGACCTATACTTGGGGTTTGTAGCGGGTGTGGTGTGACTACCCGAAAATTTCCGACCAAATTTAAACTTAACCTTTATATGTTTCCGACACGATAAGCAGAATTTGTAATGTTGAATCTCAAAAAGTTTGGAACTACATTCATATAATCAATTACCCTTTGACCGTGTTCGACGCTTCACGAACAATTATGTGTATATAGATATGTATATATAATATATAATATTAACTGAAAACATTAACAAAGTATTAGATATATGATACTTTACATGAACATATTTGTTTCAATATATTTATCGACAGAATTAAGAGATAATATCAAATAATTGAATTATAAGATACATTATGATATGGTTACGGGCCTATGTTATGAGGTCCACTGTGATTTAAGAAATCTATTCTTTTTGACAACTCAATACTTAACCAGTATGATAAAGATAAGGATATTTATATTTTATTTTATTAAATATATAAAACGATTTAAATTAATATTATATATATTTTTTTATACGCGTATTATACGTACATAGTTTTATACTTTTACTATACTTTAACTTTACCTTTACTTTACTTTTACTTTACTTTAACTTTAATAATTCATACTTTAATAATTCACTTTAATAATTCATACTTTAATAATTCACTTTAATAATTCATACTTTAATAATTCACTTTAATAATTTATACTTTAATAATTCACTTTAATAATTCATACTTTAATAATTCACTTTAATTATTCATACTTTAATAATTCACTTTAATAATTCATACTTTAATAATTCACTTTAATAATTCATACTTTAATAATTCACTTTAATAATTCAAAAATCTATTATAAATAGAATTCAATAGGTTTCATTATTTCATAGAAACTTGAAAATATATTTCTCTAAACTCTCTCAATCGAATTACATATATATATATATATATATATATATATATATATATATATATATATATATATATATATATATATATATATATATATATATATATATATATATATATATATATATATATATTTATATTTACTTAGTATTATTTCAAGATATTATTAGTATACATAAAATACTACGACGGAGTTATATTCAGACGATTTCAAAATAAGTTTTCAAATGGGATAGAGCTAAGGAAATTATGGGTTATAGCTATGAAGGTTATGGGTATTGATCGAGGGTATTGCTCGTGAGGTCAACCTAACGTTTATCATTTTCGTTGCGTCTACGTACTTTCCTGCAATATTGAATCACAATATTGATACGTGAGCATTCATATCTTATCTTTTATATGTTAATAGTGTATCCCTGACTAGTGCTCGAGTATATATGATTATGCATGTTTGTATGCTTAGTTTTGTCGTTAAATAGTTTATGATAAATCACGAATTTGATACATATGCTACTGAGATAAGTTATATGATATGCATGTCGTTGAAAAGCTGAAGAAAAAAATTAATAACTTTTCATTTAGAAATCGTGTGGTTTCGATGAACGGATTAAAAGATATGGTCAACTGAATTATCATTAATTTTAATATTATTATTAAAACGATTATTATAACTGTTATCAGTTGATGTTATTGCTAAAATTATCTTTATTACTAAAAATTAATATTTTTATTGAAACTATCATTTTATTATTTTTATCATTATCATTATTATCAATATTATTTTATCAAATAAATATGCGTACAAAGATATTTTTACCACACGTAATGTAATTACATTAATAATATATACCACTATATTTTTATGATATTAAGTGAATTTTATAAATTTTATTACTTGAGATATATAAAAGTATATTTTTATCATATATGAATTTTAATATAAATTTTTATTTATTAATAAATGACTTGTATTATTTAGTATAATAAGATCTGATAAATATATTTAAATATATAAAAGTACTATATATAAGTTATATAATAAACATGTATAGATTTTGGAAGTCATTTTGGGTCAAGTTGACTTTTGTTGACTTTTGCATGTCGGTCTCGAGCATTAGGATTGTGATACACTACGACTTGACCTAAATTGTTAGACAGATATTGACCAACATATAAATATATATATACTTAATATAGGTTCGTGAATCCGAGACAAACCCTGCACTTGTTCAGTGCCGTCATATACATAATTGCTACGAAATACAGTATTGTGAGTTTCATTTGCTCCCTTTTTATATATATTTTTGGGCTGACAATACATGCGCTGATTTATAAATGTTTTACGAAATAGGCACAAGTACTAAAACTAATTCTATGTGGGTTTAAACCAGAAATATACCCTTAGCTTGGTAAAATTAAACTACTTGTCTATGTACGGTAGGCGCGAATCCTAAAGATAGATCTATTGGGTCTGACAAACCCCATCCTGACTATGAGATGCTTTAGTACTTCGAGGTTATTATAAACACACCTGATCTGGTGTACTTCAGAGGGTAAAACATGAACGTTAAGGCTTGTTACCGGGTGCCTACAACTTATAGAATACTTTTATACACTTGCGAGTGTACGGATATTTATTGAAACTGAAATCTTGTGGTCTATTACTATTACGGAAATGATGGATTATGATAAACTAATGAACTCACCAACCTTTTGGTTGACACTTTAAAGCATGTTTATTCTCAGGTATTAAAGAAATCTTCCGCTGTACATTAGCTCATTTTAAGGATATTACTTGGAGTCATTCAAGACATACTTTGAAAGACGTTGCATTCGAGTCGTTGAGTTCATCAAGATTAATATTAAGTCAATTATAGTTGGATGTAATATGAAATGGTATGCATGCCGTCAATTTTTGATGTAAAGAAAGTTTGTCTTTTAAAAACGAATGCAATGTTTGTAAAACGTATCATATAGAGGTCAAATACCTCGCGATGTAATCAACTATTGTGAATCGTGTATAATGTATATGAACGGGTCCTTTCAGTTGGTATCAGAGCGGTGGTCTTAGCGAACCAGGTCTTGCATTAGTGTGTCTAACTGATAGTTGTTAAGATGCATTAGTGAGTCTGGACTTTGACCGTGTCTGCATGTCAAAAGTTTTGCTTATCATTTTTAGTTGGAAATCATCTACTTACCATCCTTAGGAAATTACCTACTTATCATTCTTAAGTCTAGACGCATTTTCCTACATTTATTGCATAATAGTGTATAGACGAATTCTTATCTTAGCATATCTGTTACTGTGAACTTTGACTGACATCTTTCAAAGATTTCTCCGTAATTTATGGGATTTTGGTATTATATATACATATGTAAATTATGTATTGAAGAATACCAAATCTAAATTCTACAATCTATTTCATACCAAAAAAAAAAATTCTTTCCCTGATCATACAAGATGGATCCCTCAACCAGTTCGAGTTCCTCGGATTCCGACAGCTATGCCGATATGGATTTCCACATGAGCTCCGAAAGCAGTGTGACCGGAATGGATCAACCAGTTAGCCATCATCTATTCTGGATGAATTGGGGATGGGTTCGTAATCTACTTAACCATTGGAGACAAGAAGAAGGCGATCCCTTTCATCCACCACATTGCCCTCTTGGCAATGAACCTGAAGCACTTACCGACGAACCTGTCCGAAACACCATTTTCTCTCTCATTTCCAGAGTATCTCGTCATAATTGTATACTACCCCAAATTCTAGATCTTATTTATCCGCTCGTCCAAACCGACAATCACCCCGGTGTAATAGAAGAAGTCAACGAGCTTCGCGCTCGGGTAGTGGCTTTGGAGAATATGGTGCAAAGGTTACAAACACCAGCAGCAGCACCAGCAGCATAACCAGTACCACCATCAACAACATCAACAGTACCATTACCACCACCAACAACAACCACATCGCAAACCTCAACTTCACAATCTGTCCCACGAGCATCGACGTCATACGCCATGTAGATACCAAGGAATACCACAACGATGTAGTATTGATTCATAACTTCATTGGGGAAACATTCTACGGTGATTATGTAATTTCTAAAGTTTAGAAATTATCTATCCTAGCCTTAACCATAAATCAAATGAGTTTAATTTAATATTAACTCATTAAATCAATATTACATCTAAAGAAATATACACATATATATTTCCATAAAGACTGTAATAAAATTCTTTTGTACAAAATATTAATTGTGAAATTTTTTTTAACGGGTAGGTAATACCCGAGAGATATATAAATTCACAATTAATATGTTACATTCTTCGAATCTGATTCAACAAATCATCCATTATACTCCCTACTTTCACAACAATATACATTCTTTTATAGAAATCAAAACAACCATACTCATTCAATATCTAATTACATATTCTGATTTTGAAATCTCAGAATTCGATTCAAGATATAACCGAAATCATCACTCTTAGATTCCTACATCTTTCAAAACTATACTTTGACTTCAAAACTGTCCTAGAACCTCATTTCTATTCATGGAACTCACAAAAAATATTTGTATCATTCAAAATCTTAGAACATCATATGTATATTAACAATTACAATATGTGTTCAAACACTTCAAAATTCCTAAAGACATGCGAGATGATGATCCAACCACATATTACCCACTGTCATGCATCTGAAAAGCTCTCGAAACCAAAGTTATAGTTTAACACGTATCCATGTCAGATCCTTTGATATTTATTACCAAATATAATTTTTCAATCTCTTTCCAAAATAGACAGTTTTGTCACAGCTCCAGCAAATCACCTTCATTTGTTTATACGAATAAACCTTATTATAACAATTACCCCTTCATCATTGTTACTGGGGAACCTTTCATATCTCGCCACATTAGCAGTAAACTTATCAACAACTTCATTAACCTTCGACTTAAGCCTCTCGGAAAAGCCACTATACTTATTCATTAAAACCCCATCATGTACTCACCTACATCCTGTAACAATAATTGTCACACCAACTACTGGGAATTAGCAATCAGTATTTTGCATTTCGCGACAATTTTACGTCAAAAGTTATACATATAAAAAACATCCCAAACTATGAACTAGTTCTTCGAAATTGGAAAAATGCTGATGAAGCAGCAAAAACTGTAAACGACTTTAACAGTCAAAAGTTTGATGATAAAGAATAGTATGGTGGTAAAGCTGAGAAAAAGAGAAGGTTTGAAATTTAGAAAATGGATTGAGCAGACCATGAAGGAGGCTGTGGATAAATCACAAAGACTAAACCTACCTTCAAAGGATCCAAATGATTCAGTGTCTACTGAAATCGTTAGCAAACAACTTACTTCTTATTCTAAACCTTCACAGACAAATCTTCTTCATCATCCATATTATCGTATCTTTTATTATAATATCTTCGATATTCCTGAAGATATTTTCACTATTCTTATCCGAAATCTTTTATCTCTTCGCAATATCTGCGTTACAACATAAAAAGAAACTTTGTTAGTTTCTAAATTCTAAAAAATAAAAAATTGAATTTAAAATAGGAATGTTTTTGAAGTAGTGTTGGGAATTGAAGCATGAGTTAGTATAATATAATGACACTTGATCAACGTGATTATATTACAGTAAGTCATGCTGAGTTTCTAATGGAACGTGATGATTCACAGAACATACCGTCATCATGTACTGTTTACACGACTCTTACATTCTACCCAATTTCCAAACATATTAAGAACATATCATCTTGATAGCTCTATATTTTCGGATATTATGGTAACTTGCCAAATCAAGATCGTGCCATTACGATTTTCTTCTTGGAACATTAACTATGTTCATCCAAAAATTCATATCTATGAATTCTGGACCATTATCCGCTTGACTTAAGGTCGGGAAGAGAAAACAAAAGCATGAAGCTCCGAAATATAATGGAGAATATAACGCCCGATAACAATCCCGAAATTACAAACCGTGTATATCAATGCGTATAGCAATATAAAGACACGGGAGAATAAAAAAAATAATAACCCCAAGGTAATGGTAGAAGAAAATAACTTCCTCCGGTGGTAGATGAAAAAGAAGAATGACAGATATGAAAGTTAAGAGTATATCAAGAATCAATACTGGATGAAGCATATTAACGAATGCTTTAAAGTATGAATTGGGGAGAAAGACTAGAAGGTGTGAGCTGTGGAAATAAAGAAACAAAGGGGGTGAAATTATAGTAAAATATCATACAGAGAAATCGAGACAGATTATCGCATTTAATCAAAGAAGATCCTGATTTCCTTAATCGCCGAAGAACCAAATCTTATTGCAAAGATTTTCTTTAAATCCCATGAATTCCGGAAATCAATCATAACTATGTCATCGGTTAAAACGAATATACGTTTACTCATTTCACTCTCTTGCGATAGCTTCACTTATACTCTTCGCGTAATCAAATTGTTTTATCTATATTACTCAATGATGATAAAACTCTATTTATCAACTCATATTCGTCATGAAAACATTTTTATAGTTAGCCATGACGACCTCGATCAAATTTCGGGACGAAATTTCTTTAACGGGTAGGTACTGTGACGACCCGAAAATTTCCGACCAAATTTAAACTTAACCTTTATATGTTTCCGACACGATAAGCAGAATTTGTAATGTTGAATCTCAAAAAGTTTGGAACTACATTCATGTAATCAATTACCCTTTGACCGTGTTCGATGATTCACGAACAATTATGTGTATATAGATATGTATATATAATATATAATATTAACTGAAAACATTAACAAAGTATTAGATATATGATACTTTACATGAACATATTTGTTTCGATATATTTATCGACAGAATTAAGAGATAATATCAAATAATGGAATTATCAGATATATTATGATATGGTTACGGGCCTATGTTATGAGGTCCACTGTGATTTAAGAAATCTATTCTTTTTGACAACTCAATACTTAACCAGTATGATAAAGATAACGATATTTATATTTTATTTTATTAAATATATAAAATGATTTAAATTAATATTATATATATTTTTTTATACGCGTATTATACGTACATAGTTTTATACTTTTACTATACTTTAACTTTACCTTTACTTTACTTTTACTTTACTTTAACTTTAATAATTCATACTTTAATAATTCACTTTAATAATTCATACTTTAATAATTCACTTTAATAATTCATACTTTAATAATTCACTTTAATAATTCATACTTTAATAATTCACTTTAATAATTCATACTTTAATAAGTCACTTTAATTATTCATACTTTAATAATTCACTTTAATAATTCACTTTAATAATTCATACTTTAATAATTCACTTTAATAATTCAAAAATCTATTATAAATAGAATTCAATAGGTTTCATTATTTCATAGAAACTTGAAAATATATTTCTCTAAACTCTCTCAATCGAATTACATATATATATATATATATATATATATATATATATATATATATATATATATATATATATATATATATATATATATATATATATTTACTTAGTATTATTTCAAGATACTATTAGTATACATAAAATACTACGACGGAGTTATATTCAGACGATTTCAAAATAAGTTTTCAAATGGGATAGAGCTAAGGAAATTATGGGTTATAGCTATGAAGGTTATGGGTATTGATCGAGGGTATTGCTCGTGAGGTCAACCTAACGTTTATCATTTTTGTTGCGTCTACGTACTTTCCTACAATATTGAATCACAATATTGATACGTGAGCATTCATATCTTATCTTTTATATGTTAATAGTGTATCCCTGACTAGTGCTCGAGTATATATGATTATGCATGTTTGTATGCTTAGTTTCGTCCTTAAATAGTTTATGATAAATCACGAATTTGATACATATGCTACTGAGATAAGTTATATGATATGCATGTCGTTGAAAAGCTGAAGAAAAAAATTAACAACTTTTCATTTAGAAATCGTGTGGTTTCGATGAACGGATTAAAAGATATGGTCAACTGAATTATCATTAATTTTAATATTATTATTAAAAAGATTATTATAACTGTTATCAGTTGATGTTATTGCTAAAATTATCTTTATTACTAAAAATTAATATTTTTATTAAAACTATCATTTTATTATTTTTATCATTATCATTATTATCAATATTATTTTATCAAATAAATATGCGTACAAATATATTTTTACCACACGTAATGTAATTACATTAATAATACATACCACTATATTTTTATGATATTAAGTGAATTTTATAAATTTTATTACTTGAGATATATAAAAGTATATTTTTATCATATATGAATTTTAATATAAATTTTTATTTATTAATAAATGACTTGTATTATTTAGTATAATAAGATCTGATAAATATATTTAAATATATAAAAGTACTATATATAAGTTATATAATAAACATGTATAGATTTTGGAAGTCATTTTGGGTCAAGTTGACTTTTGTTGACTTTTGCATGTCGGTCTCGAGCATTAGGATTGTGATACACTACGACTTGACCTAAATTGTTAGACAGATATTAACCAACATATAAATATATATACTTAATATAGGTTCGTGAATCCGAGACAAACCCTGCACTTGTTCAGTACCGTCATATACATAATTGCTACGAAATACAGTATTGTGAGTTTCATTTGCTCCCTTTTTATATATATTTTTGGGCTGAGAATACATGCGCTGATTTATAAATGTTTTACGAAATAGGCACAAGTACTAAAACTAATTCTATGTGGGTTTAAACCAGAAATATACCCTTAGCTTGGTAACATTAAACTACTTGTCTATGTACGGTAGGCGCGAATCCTAAAGATAGATCTATTGGGTCTGACAAACCCCATCCTGACTATGGGATGCTTTAGTACTTCAAGGTTATTTTAAACACACCTGATCTGGTGTACTTCAGAGGGTAAAACATGAACGTTAAGGCTTGTTACCGGGTGCCTACAACTTGTAGAATACTTTTATACACTTGCGAGTGTACGGATATTTATAGAAACTGAAATCTTGTGGTCTATTACTATTACGGAAATGATGGATTATGATAAACTAATAAACTTACCAACCTTTTGGTTGACACTTTAAAGCATGTTTATTCTCAGGTATTAAAGAAATCTTCTGCTGTGCATTAGCTCATTTTAAGGATATTACTTGGAGTCATTCAAGACATACTTGGAAAGACGTTGCATTCTAGTCGTTGAGTTCATCAAGATTAATATTAAGTCAATTATAGTTGGATGTAATATGAAATGGTATGCATGCCGTCAATTTTTGATGTAAAGAAAGTTTGTCTTTTAAAAACGAATGCAATGTTTGTAAAACGTATCATATAGAGGTCAAATACCTCGTGATGTAATCAACTATTGTGAATCATTTATAATGTATATGAACGGGTCCTTTCATGTGGAGTATCTGAATCCACCTGCACCATCTGTAGCACCACCATTGTTTTATCAGAAACACACGCCACTACCACCGGACATGGAGAGAGCTCGAGAGGAAGGCAGGAAGTCGGTGTTTGACATGGCACCATTATTGAGGAATTTATTTGACAGCATTGTTGGTCCTAATCCCAAAATGGGATGAGCCTCTCTGATTTTAATCAGGTCATATGCTCCGTCTGTAATAACATGTACACTTTTCTTTCTTTTCTTTTATTTTTCTTATTTTATTTTTCTTATTTTATTAATAGTTAAATGAACTTTGTGGGTATGTTCACTGCAAGCCCTCATGAGACAAAACTCGTCCACCCGAGGGAATCGGGTGGTTTAAAGCGAGATCCCTCCGAAAGTGGGCTAGATAGATTTTATGTTTTCTTTTGTTTTTGTTTTGTAAGAATAAAAGGATGGAAGAAACATGTTGTGTGATGAAATGGGAGTTGGTGTACGTGTCACAATTGTATTGGGAAGTGCTTTTAAGCCCGGGTAATATTGTTCTTTTTCTTCTTTCTCTTAGTTTAATTTCCTCACTTTTGTCTAAAATAATTTCTAAACATGCATATGACGACGTAGTATGACTTAAGTGTTGGGGGGGGGGGGGGGGGGATGGAAATTTTCACATTTGGCTTAGCTTGAAAATGATGGTTATTTTGAGGTTTTATGAAATAGGTGGTTCTAAAGTGCCTAGATGGTCAAATTTTTGATTTTAAAGCTATAATTGAGATGTTGACCCATGAGAATACCCATGGCAATTGAGAATTAACTTGAAAGTTTGGAGTTGGCCAGTGAGGAATGATAGTGATAAGCATTTGACCTTGTTGACCTTGACTAGTTCACTTTAAGGAAATGTACTTTTATGGAGAAAGGGAAGGTGAAAATGAGATTCAATTATTGTATCTTAGGTAACATGAATGATAAAGAAACACTTTAGGATTTTCTTTTTAAACCATTCTTTTTATTTTACAGCCAGTTTACCCAGGTCGTTAGTACACAATTGTGTGCTAGAATCAATTAGTGACCTTTAGCAGCCTAAGCCTTCAGAATATAAAGTAGAAAACCCCAACTTCCCATTCCCACCCTTATTTTTGGTTATTGATGTCAAATTTAATCTTACTTTATCCTGTTTAGATTTGGTAACATTAAGTGGCAACGCAACTCATTTTTGCTAAGACATAATTGGTTTAAATTAGCATGGCAATTATATTTAGCTATTATGCTATAGTGTTTGTGGCTTTTTAATTAGTTTAACTCAGAGTGGTTTCCTAGGTTCCACAATGGATTCCACGATTTACTCACCAGTATGAAAGTGCATAATAATGATGATAGTCACCAAAGCAACACTTGTAGAGTTTACTCTTCCCTAGGCAAAGGTCGAAAGGGAGTACTTTATATCACAAGCTATGACAATGATATTCAGCACACCCAACACCCATCATCTACATTACATACATATATCTATCATTGTCACCATCACCACACATTCACCGTTACATCCCAAATGTCCTTAATATGTTAAATGCGGTGTGCTATCATGAAACAAAAAAGGAGGAAGTGAAAGAGATGAATTTGAAAATTATATGCCAAAAATTGTGAAACGATTGCCCTAAAGAGCATGGACCACCGAGGCATAGAAAAAAAATAGAGTAGAAGAAGAGTATGCCAAAAATTGTGAAACGAGTGCCTTATAAAGCATGGACCACTGAGGCATAAAATTCGTTCTCATTGAAATGTCAAGGAGGAATTGTAAGACTCCTTATAACTTCACAAAAGTACCTACACCTTCTGGTGATGCCTCGTACAAATGGGCAACGTAACCAAAATCCACTTCACCGAGCTTGTGGTATGGGGTATTCCCAATTAGACTTAGGGGATTCATTGGTGTCGGGACTTAGAAGCTATGCACTTAGTACTAGTGTAGACAAGGGCATGAGTTTGGCTAGTTGAAGAGTTAAGGAGGACAAAAACACAAACATATGCACAATTCTAGATATAGTTGACATTCCGATTTAAATTAATTTATCTTTGTACAAATGAGGGTCACGTTAAAATTTCTAAACCTTATAAAGTTTGATTAGTTCGATATTCGTAACAGCTATACACCCATTTTTATTTGAGTCATGACTAACCCAATGAAATCACTCCAGATATAATTTAACCCATTTTGTGTTTCTTTTGACATGCTACTTAGATACATTTATATTGCTGTTAAAAGATTAAGCGTGGATCATGAAAAGTTGTGAGGGTTAATTGTTCACTTAGTTCTAAGTGTTGATCCAATTGATGATTTGGGGAAATAATTGAGGTTTATGATGTTATGACTAGTGTTGGAATTGTTAAACTAAGGAAATATTCTGTGAGGAAAAGTTTATGATGGACGCATTAAAGGATGAAAATTGTTTGAGGTTTTGAGTGATTGACCCGTATTGCCTTTACATCTCAATTAATAGTTAATATTGTTTTACGAAAAGTTATTTGAATTAATACCACCTAGGTATTGTTGTCCTATAATTAACAATAGATTTGCTTGAGGACAAGCAAAAGCCAAGTGTGGGGGGTTTGATCGGTCCCTATTTGACACGATCATTTGTACTTAATGATGCTTTGCGAGGTGTATACGGAATAGTTATTAATTTTACTATGAAATACTATTAAATACGATACAATTTTACACAAGTTATTTATTTATTTATAGAGTGGATATACCTAAACATTGCTACAACACTATAGGCAGTGTACCTAATCGTAGAGTAGTGTAGTTTTTAGTAAGTCCGGTTCATTCCGCAGGGAGCTAGCCAAGTTAAATGCTATATTTTTAAAACTATATTTGTATATATATATATATATATATATATATATATATATATATATATATATATATATATATATATATATATATATATATATAAGTAATATTATTATTTTATTATAAAAGGGGATTTTACCGTTTAATGACCGGTTTGTCGATTTTAAAACTTTAGTCACAATTAAAACCTAATGTAAAATATTAAATATACAAATGACTTAATTTAAGGCGTAAAGTAAATGACGATAAATAAAAATGCGATAATTGAAAGTACGATAATTAAAAGTGCAATAAATAAAATGACAGTAAATAAAAGTGTGATGAGATATAAAATAAAGGAATTATGCTTATTTAAACTTCAGTAATCATGATGTTTGACGTGTTGATTTTAGTTTATTGTCATGGGTTAATTGTCCTTTATCCTGGATTATTCGATATGTACATCTGTTTTTTGTCCATAACATTCCATCAGTCATAAATATAAAGTGTGAGTGTCCTCGTCAAATTATCCTTATACCCGAAGTCAAATATTCCAACTAATTGGGGACTTAAACTGTAATAAGGTTTAAATACATTGTTAATGATTACACCAGGTTATCGACTGTGTGCAATTCAAGGTTTTAATACTTTATTAACAATTACACCAAGTGTCCTTGTATGTAATCCACCCCTGTTTTAATGAGTCCATTGACTATTAATCCATTCCCGTGTCCGGTTAAATGAAAGATTATTAGTACTTATAAATATCCCGCCCATCGTGTCCGATCGAGTGTATATGTTTATTTATAGATACGTCAAATTGTAAATCTCTATATTAAATTAACGAACTATCATTCAGTTAAACAAATATAAAGCCCATTAATATCCCATAGTCCAATTTCCACAAGTGTTGGTCTTTTGTCCAAACCTCAATTATGGTACAAAGCCCAATTACCCCGTCTTAATATTTAGTCCAACATCACGATTACTTCGGCTTAAATAAACATAATAATAACTTAGCTACGAGACATTAATTTAAAAAGGTTGAACCTAACTTACAATGAGTATTAATCGCGTAGCGTTACACGGATAGAGTTTCGACTTACAAACTTAAAACATTCACCAACATAACCTTATTATTATTAAACTTTAATATTAAAATTATAATTAAAATATAAATATAAATATATTGAGAGAGTAAGAGATTAGAAAAAGGTGTACATAATTCGGTCGAAAACGTTGCAATTTATAGGATTTGGCCAGCTACAGCCCCTCATGCGATCGCATGAATTTAACACTACCTGGCCATGCGATCGCATGGCCAGGTTTACTGTCAAGACCCGTCCTAATCCATCCAGACAAAGTCTATATCGATTACAAACGATTCTCAATAGTTGGTTACATCGCGAGGTACTTGACCTCTATATTATACATTTTACAAACATTGCATTCGTTTTTAAAGACAACTTGCTTTATATCGAAAATTGACGACATGCAAATCATTTCATAATATATTCAACTATAATTGACTAAATAATAATCTTGATGAACTCGACGACTCGAATGCAACGTCTTTTGAAATATGTCATGAATAACTCCAAGTAATATCTTTTAAATGAGTAATTACACAGCGGAAGACTTCTTTCATACCTGAGAATAAACATGCTTTCAAGTGTCAACCAAAAGGTTGGTAAGTTCATTAGTTTAACATAAATAATCATTTCATAATTTTAATAGACCACAAGATTTCATATTTCCATTTCTCATAAACATACGTCCCATACATAGAGACAAAAATCATTCATATGGATTGAACACCTGGTAACCGACATTCACAATATGCATATAAGAATATCCCCATCATTCCGGGATCCTCCTTCGGACATGATATAAATTTCGAAGTACTAAAGCATCCGATACTTTGGATGGGGCTTGTATGGCCCGATAGATCTATCTTTAGGATTCGCGTTAATTAGGGTATCTGTTCCCTAATTCTTAGATTACCAGACTAAAAAGGGGCATATTCGGTTTAATAATCCAGCCATAGAATGTAGTTTCATTTACTTGTGTCTATTTCGTAAAACAGTTATAAAAGTTGCGCATGTATTCTCAGCCCAAAAATATAAAGGGTAAAAAGGCAAATGAAACTCACGCATATAAATATTGTAAAACAGTTAATAAAGCATTTGCATGTATTCTCAGCCCAAAAACGTAAAGAGTAAAAGGGCAAATGAAACTCACGCATATAAATATTGTAAAACAGTTATTAAAACATTGCATGTATTCTCAGCCCCAAAAAAATGTAATGAGTAAAAGGGAGCAAATGAACTCACGCATATAAATATTGTAAAACAGTTATTAAAACATTGCATGTATTCTCAGCCCAAAAAAATGTAATGAGTAAAAGGGAGCAAATGAACTCACCTAATGTATTTTGGAGTAAAAATACATACGACTATAATGAACAACTGAACAATGCAGGGTTGGCCTCGGATTCACGAACCTATATAATTTGTATATTTATTAATATTCGTAAATGTAATCGAACACATATAAATTTATTAATTATATCCTTTTTATATTAGTAGTATACATATGTTTCATATATTCATTTTGTATATAAAATATTAACTTTTCGTTATGTTATATGTATAAAATATATCATTTTATTATTAATAATAATAGTTATAATAATACTAAAATAATGTTAATAGTGGTAAAACTGTTAGTATTTAAAATACTTAGTTATTATTAATGTTAATAATTCTACTAGTGATACTAATAATGATATTGAAAATAATAGTTGTAAAAAAAATATATTAATTTTACTGTTAATGATAGTTACGTTAATGATTTTTAGTATTTACAAAATAATAATAATCATTATAATATAATTGATAATACTTATAATGATAATAATAATAATAATAATAATAATAATGATGATTATGATACTTAGAATGATAGTTATAATAATAATAACAATGATATTAATATTTATGTACTGATATTAATATTTATTTTTGTTGATAATAATAACTTGTGTTATGATAATAATAATAATAATAATAATAATAATAATAATAATAATAATAATAATAATAATAACTATAATACTTGAATTAATAACAATAATTAGTAATACATAACAATAACAATAACAATAATAATAATAATAATAATAATAATAATAATAATAATAATAATAATAATAATAATAATAATAATAATAATAATAATAATTTAGCTACCTTGGTGAATTAGCTCAAAAAGAAATCGAAAACTGCCATCAACCGGGTTCGAACCCCCGACCCCTCGTTAAACCGAAACACTCTAAACCATTGAACTGTCATTGCTTATCTGATTTAATCCCATCTTACATCTATATATTATATACTTAGCTGTTATCAAGTTCTTCTTCTTCTCCTCAATTTTTAAAATCGACCAGGATCAAAATTCATTTATTTATGAATCCATTACTTAGTTTTAAAATTACTAAACGAAATAGGTTTGATTACTAACCAGTTGAAATGTTTGAATCACAGATAAAATAAAATAAAAATATAACAGAAAGTAGCTGAAGAACACGTTTTAAAAAAAAAACCCAACATAAATTCCGCAGCTAAAAATTAAGTTACTAATTTAATTTAGACTTTCAAAATTGAAACAAAACATTTAAAAATGTGTTTCAATTAGTATAACAGAAAAGAAAATAAATAAATAAATGTTACAGCATTTTTTTATTATCAAGAACTTGAACTCATACCTTGATTTTGAGATTTAGAATGTTTTAGACTATACACCCTGAATGAAATACGTTCTAAACCTTCCTTATAAACTATCTGTAACCTCAATTGAAATCAAAACATCAATTTAAACTTAAATTTTACGATGAACACCTAGTTTGACTTTTACAATTTAAAGTTTGACTTTGAAAATTAGAATTCATGAAAACGAATTGGAGGCTAGAAATTTGCAGGTAGTTTAATTATAAGATACCTAACAACACTGCAATTCCAATTTTTGAAATTCATTAGACATTTTAGCTTTTTGAAAAATGTATGATAGAATAGGGTGCGTCTGTTCTTTCTTGTTTCTGTAAAAAAAAAAAAAATCGATACCAGAGGTTTTTAAGTGATAGTTGGTAATGATATTGAAAAGTTGTTTGTGTTACTAACCACCATCAATTAATTCATTTATTATAAATCCATTAGTCTACAGAAGAGAATTCAATCACAGATAAAAAAAATAAAAAATAAAAATAATAAAAACGGTGTATAAATCTAATTTGATTGGTACTAATGATCTTAAAGTTTAACAGGTTGTGAGAAAGAAAACAAAAATCTAACTGTTGGGTGATAGATATAGATAACAAATTGGTACGATATTCACATGCATATACTTTATATAATTGAAATTAACCTTAATAATAATAAATAAATAATTATATTAATAATAGTAATTGATAATGCTAAAAATGAACATATATTTCATAGCATTATTTCTCAAGAAAGACAAGCTTTTAGTTACAATTGTTCTATTTACAAGTGATATTCATTTAAATAATAAAAGGTGAAGACAAAAGGAAGATTCGACGAATTGAAGACTCAAATGACCAAAAAGCTCAAAAGTACAAAATACAATCAATGAGGTTCCAATTATTGATAAGAAACGTCTCAAAATTACAAGAGTACAAGATTCAAAACGCAAAGTACAAGATATTAAATTATTCGCAAGGACGTTCGAAAATCCGGAACTGGGACCAGAGTCAACTCTCAACGCTCGACGCAACGGACTAAAAATTACAAGTCAACTATGCATATGAATATAATATAATATATAATTAATTCTTAAAATTAATATATATATTATATTATATTTAAATAAACGTCGGCAGAAGAAAACAACCAAATTTGGCTCTCCCCAGCTGGCCATGCGATCGCATGGCCTTGAAGGGTAAAGCTCATACGATCGCATGAGCATCTTTTCCAGATCACAGGCCTATAAAAATCGAGCTTTGGTGTAACACAAAACACATCTTTTTCCTTCTTCATCATACGTAAATTATATATATATATATATATATATATATATATATATATATTTATATATATATATATATATATATATATATATATATATATATATATATATATATATATATATATTTTTTTTAATTTTAATTTTAATTTTAATTTCTAATAATAAGGGTATGTTAGCGAATGTTGTAAGGGTGTAAGTCAAAATTATGTCCGTGTAACGCTACGCTATTTTTAATCATTGTAAGTTATGTTCAACCTTTTTAATTTAATGTCTTGTAGCTAAGTTATTATTATGCTTATTTAAAACGAAGTAATCATGATGTTGGGCTAATTACTAAAATTGGGTAATTGGGCTTTGTACCATAATTGGGGTTTGGACAAAAGAACGACACTTGTGGAAATTAGACTATGGGCTATTAATGGGCTTTATATTTGTTTAACTAAATGATAATTTGTTAATGTTAATATAAAGATTTACAATTGGAAGTCCCTATAAATAACCATATACACTCGATCGGATATGATGGGCAGGGTATTTATATGTACAAATAATCGTTCATTTAACCGGACACGGGAATGGATTAATAACCACTAGAATTATTAAAACAGGGGTGAAATTATGTACAAGGACACTTGGCATAATTGATAACAAAGTATTAAAACCTTGGGTTACACGCAGTCGACATCCTGGTGTAATTATTAAACAAAGTATTAAAACCTTGTTACAGTTTAAGTCCCCAATTAGTTGGAATATTTAACTTCGGGTATAAGGATAATTTGACAAGGACACTCGCACTTTATATTTATGACTGATGGACTGTTATGGACAAAAACCAGACGGACATATTAAATAATCCAGGACAAAGGACAATTAACCCATGGGCATAAAACTAAAATCAACACGTCAAACATCATGATTACGGAAGTTTAAATAAGCATAATTCTTTTATTTCATATTTAATTTCCTTTATTTTATATTTAATTGCACTTCTAATTATCGCACTTTTATTTATTGTTATTGTATTTAATTGCACTTTTAATTATCGTACTTTTTAATTATCGCAAGTTTATTTTATCGCACTTTTATTTATCGCAATTTCATTATCGTTATTTACTTTACGCTTTAAATTAAGTCTTTTATTTATTTAATATTTTTACATTTTGTTTTAACTGCAACTAAAGTTTTAAAATCGACAAACCGGTCATTAAACGGTAAAAACCCACCTTTATAATAATAATATTACTTATATATATATTTGTATTTTTATAAAATAAAACTAATATAGCGTTAAGCTTTGTTTAAAAGATTCCCTGTGGACCGAACCGGACTTACTAAAAACTACACTACTGTACGATTAGGTACACTGCCTATAAGTGTTGTAGCAAGGTTTAAGTATATCCATTCTCTAAATAAATAAATATCTTGTGTAAAATTGTATTGTATTTAATAGTATTTCCTAGTAAAATATAAGCTATTTCATATATACCTAGCGAAAACATCAAGTATTTTTGGCGCCGCTGCCGGGGATTCGAAATCTAGCTTAAAAGCCGGAAGCGCAACGCTAAATAAAAAAAATTTAATTTAATTTTACTTTTATAAAAAAAATACGTTTTAATATATTCAAAAATATAAAAAGAAAACAAAAAAATAAATATTTTTAAGAGTTTGTTAAATATTTAAGTTCTATAAAAGTTTCTTTATATTTATTTTATAAAAATATAAGTTTTATTTAATTTATAAAAATATATTATATAAATATTTAAAACAGAAAAAATAAACACAGCAAAATAAAAAAAATAATAATAAAACATTCAGCCTGCTACTGTAGCAGCCTGTAACCTGGCCCAAAATCCTGGCTCATGCGATCGCATGAGCCCGAAGGCATAAACTCATGCGATCGCATGAGATCGTCTGACACGCCACAGTTTACCCTAATTCAGCATTTATTACGGGTATTATTTATTATTATTAATTTAAAACCCTAATTAGGTTATATATATTATATTATTTAGTTTAGTTATTTTATTATTTGTATTATTTAGTTTAATTAGTTTAATTAATTTATAAAATTAATAGTTTTATAAATAATATAAAAATAATATTTTTATAAAAATTGTAATTTTTGCAACTTTTAGTATATTTTTATAATTTGTTCCTTTTTATTCATTTTAGCGTAATTTTTGTATTTTTCGCTCATTTTTAGTTTTAAAATATAGTTTTTGCCATAGTTATTTTTATTTATAGATTTTTAGGCCTTGCCGTAAAATCCCTTAAGTGCTTTTTCTTTATACTAAGATTAAAGTGCTTTAGAATTTTGCGACGTCTTTTTAAGTTTTAGTACCTTTTTAAGTCATTTCCGTTTGTGATATAGTTTTACTTGTAAGCTTTAATATTTTTAGACACCTTTTACCTATGTATCAATTATCATTCCAATTAGTAATCTCAATTTGTGATTATAATTTTAAGTTAGTGGTAGTAATAAGGTTGGGTTAGTCTAGTGTTTTAAAGTTTTATAAGTCACTCTTTTTATTTCTTATTTTTCGACGCCTTTTATTTTTCAACCCTTTTCTTTTTCGACGCGCTCTTTTTCTTTCTTATTTCTCGCTATTCTAGTTTTTAGGACTTAGAATTTTCTCTACTTCTTATCTAAATTTCTTAAAATTACAAAAATTTATTTTAAGTGGTTAAATTGATAGACATCAAAATTTTCTGGTTCGTAGTAATAGTTGGATTTGTACGTGGACCGGGTTATTGGAGCCAAACAGTCCTCAATTATATTAAGACCAAACGAATCCTGCCCTTCTGCTGCATCTTTTGGCTATTCAAAACGTGGGCAAAATCAGAAAAGTTTATTAATTGGATAACTTATATAATTTTTCTTTCCTTTTAAAAAACTAATAGGATATTCAGTGAATGCACCGAGCAAGATGTTCACCACCTTTTGTACGTTCACCACCTGTAACTAGATCAAGACATTTAGCTAATATTACCGCCATTGATTTTTCTTTAGAATCGTCATCCAGTCGACCAAGTACTCCAGTTCAAATTTCCGATAATCCATTTTTTGAACCCGACCTCACAATTGAGAATCCGGAGAATATTCAGGGACAATTCATAGATTCTGAACCATTAAATTTTTCTCCGGAACTGAAAGGACCCGTCCTAATCCATCTGGACGAAGTCACCAACAACTGGTTCCATTGCGATGACCGACTCCAAATACTGTCTTTAAAAGGAGCAAATGCACAGCGGAATGTTTCTTTTATACCTGAGAATAAACATGCTTTCAAGTGTCAACCAAAAGGTTGGTGAGTTCATAAGTTTATCATAAAACAATAAAATTCATCATTTTGATAGACCACAAGATTTAATATTTCCATTTCTCATAAACATACGTCCCATACATAGAGACAAAAATATCATTCATATGGATTGAACACCTGGTAACCGACATTCACAATATGCATATAAGAATATCCCCATCATTCCGGGATCCTCCTTCGGACATGATATAAATTTTGAAGTACTAAAGCATCCGGTACTTTGGATGGGGCTTGTTGGGCCCGATAGATCTATCTTTAGAGTTCGCGTCAATTAGGGTTTCTGTTCCCTAATTCTTAGATTACCAGACTATATAAAAAGGGCATATTCGATTAGATAATCCAACCATAGAATGTAGTTTCGATCACTTGTGTCCATTTCGTAAAACATTTATAAAAGCAACGCATGCATTCTCAGTCCCAAAAATATATATTGCGAAAGCATTTAAAAGGGATTAATGAAACTCACACATACAAATATTGTAAAACAGTTAATAAATCATTTGCATGTATTCGCAGTTCAAAATATATTTCAAAAGCATTTAATAAAGCAGTTATAAAAACAGCGCATGTATTCTCAGTTCCAAAAATGTAAAGAGTAAAAGGGAATCAAATGAACTCACCTAATGTATTTTGTAGTAAAAATACATATGACTATATTGAACAATGCAGGGTTGGCCTCGGATTCATGAACCTATATCATTTGTGTATTCATTAATACATATAATCGTAATCGAACAATTTCTTATATTATAATTTTATATATTATTTATTTAATTTGTATACATATTTGAAATTGATTATTATTTATTTAATTATATATATATATATTAAAATACCTAATTTGTTTTATATGAATATTTATATAAAACTTGTTAATATAATATATTCATACTTATATATAATATTACTTTTGAGTATAATTTTATATATTTAATAATAGAGTAATTGAAGTTGTATTTGATTATAATGATAATAATAATAATAATGTTAAAAATAATAATAATAATAATAATAATAATAATAATAATAATAATAATAATAATAATAATAATAATAATAATAATAATAATAATAATAATCGTAATAATAATAATAATAATAATAATAATAATAATAATAATAATAATAATAATAATAATAATAATAATAATAATAATAATAATAATAATATACTTATATTAAAGTGCATTTATTATATAGGAGTCCAAGATAATGGCCCATGTGTATGTTTAATTGGATCCAGAGGGTAGCCTAACAGACCCTCACCAGACAGCTTTTATTACAAAAAAATATTAGCTGTTGCCTAGTTTCGAACCTATGACCTCTTGATTAATAAACATACTACTAACCAATGAACCGTCAGTTTGCTTTGCTAATAACTCTCGTGTCTATATCTTTATCAAATACGAATCTGCACATCATCTTCATCATAAATTTAACCTCAACATCCTTTTATTTAATAGTATCATTATCGTTAATTTTATCATCATCTTAATCTAATCCATCGATCATCATCATTATAACAACATCATCATCAAATAATCATATTATCTAACCATTATCATAATCACTTCATCAATATCATGTTTTATTGTCACCCTCATAATTTTCATCATCATTCTCGTCATTTGTTACTTCTCGAAAACCATGGGATTAGCTTTCAATTCCCCCCATTTTATTTTATTTTTTTTAAACCATTCAAGTATCACTATTAATCTCAATCTAGACAACTAATATTTATTATTAATATTAATTCATAGTAAAGTATTTGTGTAAACGTTTAGTTCTCAATTTTCATTTCACGTTTTGAGTCACGGCTAGGACAAATATGGGACTCGTCCATAGGTTAGGCCCAACAGTAGACTGAGTTATCTCTGCCCAAAAATGAATCTTCATAGCCCAACAACACATGTAAATATTCGGCCCAATATACAGTTAATGGGATGTCGATGGGTTTCCAAGAGAATTCGACTAGCAGGCTAAAATATCCTGAAAGAAAAATGATAATCGTCCCTCATCATCCATATGTCGACTTCATTAACTACATCATCATTTTCATTCCTTCATCACCTCGGCCCAAAAATCAGTCGTTTATTTCCATCAGCCGTTTTAAACTTCTAATTATTTGCCTTTACTTTTTATATTAAATTGATTCATTATCTTTGTGTACGTGGTTGATTACATAGGCAGATGTTTCGGTATAGTTTATTAAACAATAATTATTGAGTTAGTCTCATACTTTAACTAATGGCAGACCAAAGGTTATTTTATATTCAAAATATATTAAAGTTCCATTCACTAGTGGCTGTATATATGGGAAATATATATAAAAATATATACCTGTAAAACGCATAGTGTCTTGGTGAGCAACTGAAGTTAGATAATATCAAGGATAAAAGGAGGTCTATAATGATAGTGATCATAATGAGGTGGTGTTGTCGGGTTTCGTGGTTATTTGAACAGAAGGCAGCAACAATTAAATGGTGGTGTTTGGATGGTTCTCAACAATTGAAACATGTATATTACACAACGGAATCTGCTGGAAACCGACGTGGGTTTGGTTTAACGTTTGCAGCAAAATAGTTAAAAAAATATAACTACAATTCTGCTCAATCGAACAAAAGAAACAGAATATAGAACGAGCAGTAGCAGTCTATAGTGGTGAAAGGTTGTTTAAGTGGGTTTCATTGTTTTGGTGAGGGTGAAGGTGGAATTAACGTGGGTTCTGATGGGAGTCGTGTTGGTGTAGATGAAATAGAAAATAGGAAGCCAAACGATGGTGGTGATAGCCGATAGAGTTTCTAAGTTGAAGATGGTTATGAGCAAGGTGGTTGATAAATAATTGCAGCAACATCGAAAGGTTCGGTTTTGGGTTTAATCGAACAAGACAGTGAATAACAACTTAACATATATTAATGGTAATAGCAAGTAACCAGTGGGTTTGGCTTGGTGATCTTGTTTTCAACAGGAATTAAGAAAAAAAAATAAAAAGAAAGAAAAGAAGGGGAGTTCATGAATTGAAGAGGGTGTGTATTGGGTTTGTTGACAGAAACGAAAGAGGAAAGAAAAAGTGTGTGTCCAATCTAGTTAGCTTACGAGGTGGACGTTTAGTGGAGGAATAAAGTAATCAATCAACTACAGTAAAGTTGACAAATGAATCCCAATTGCAAACTATAATTTGGTTGATTGCAGTGGACATATAACATTATTAGACAGAATTCAATCACTAGCAGTAGAAGAAGAAAAATACATAAAAACAAATTCTGTTAACTGTCTTTTATAATTTTTATAATTTAAATATATTAATAATAATAATACTAATTAATAATAATTATATTAATAATAATAATACCTTTAATAATAAAAATACTAATAATGATAATAAAAATAATAACATAAATGTTAAGATAATAGTAATAATAATAAATAGTAATAATGATAATCATATCAATAATAATAACTTTTAATGAGATTGATGATAATATTTATATATAAAAAATATTAATAATATGAATAGTAATAATATTAATATAATAAAAATAATGATAAAAGTATTAAAAGTAATGATAATAAAAAAAAATGTTAATAAGAATAATATTACTTAGCTAAAATTAATTATTTTTTTTTACTAATTATAATAACAATAATATCGATAATATTAGTAATAGTAATATTATAACAAATTCAATGTATAAATTTACATATCTATATGTTTATATATTTATTTATTTACATATTAATTTACACACAATGGTTCGTGAATCGTCGGGTATGGTCGAAGTCAAATGAATCTATGTAAACAGTTCAAAAATTCTTAAGACTCAACTTTACAAATCTTGCTTATCGTGTCGGAATCATAGTAAGATTAAGTTTAAATTTGGTCGAAAATTCCCGGGTCATCACAGTACCTACCCGTTAAAGAAATTTCGTCCCGAAATTTGATCGTGGTCGTCATGGCTAACCATAAAAATGTTTTCATGACGCATATGAGTTAGAAATTTGACTTTATCATCAGTGAGTAATATGAATAAGACAATTTGATTACTCGAAGCATATGAGTGAAGTTATCACAAAATAGTGAAATGATGGAAATAAGATTTGTCTTGAATTTTGACGTAGTCATGGTTGATTTTAGAAAATAAGGTGCGTCTTGACTTTTGATGTTGTCTTGGTTGAATTCCGGAATTCAAGGGATTTCAAAGAAAATCTTCGAAATCTAAAAGATATGATTCTTCGGTAAATGAGGAAATTAGGATCTCTTTAACTAAATGCGATGATCTGCCTTGATTGCTCTGTCTGATATTTCCACTATAAATTTATCTCCTTCGTTCCATTATTCTCACCATTCCTATACTTTCCTTCTTGTTTCATACATCCAAAAGATTCTGAAAATGCTTAATCCCGTTCTGATCCTTGTCCTCCTCCTGACTATTGCAACAATCATTCTCCTTTTCCAACTTCCACCGGAGGAATCTGTTTTCTTTTACTTCGCCCATAGGATTATAGTGTTTTTAATTCTCTCGTGTCTTTACGTTGCGATACATATTGATATACACGGTTTGTAACTTATGTGTTGTTATAGGGCTTTATGTTTTTCCTTTAAATTTCAAAGTCCCTACTTCTGTCTTTAATAATCATTGTCATTCACAGTTAATGCTCTTTCCTATTTGCTGTGATTTATACCCCCCATTTCTATTTCGGAGATTCATTCTTTTGTTTTCTCTTCCCGACTTTAAATCAAGCGAATAATGGTCCAGAATTCGTAGATATAGAGTTTTGAATGATTATAATGTTCTAAGCAGGAAAGAACGTGATAGCACGATTTGATTTTCAAATTTATCAACATCACGGAAGATAGATCTATCAAGAATACATTTTCTTGATATGTTCAGAAGTTAAATAGAATGAAAGAGTTATGTAACATGACACATGATGACGGTATAATCTACTGTGAACCATCATCACGTTTCATTAGAAACTCAGCATGACTTACTGTAATATAATCACGTTGATCAAGTGTCATTATATTATACTAACTCGTGCATCAGTTCCCAACACTACTTCAAAAACATTCATATTTTAGACTCGAAAGTTTACAGAATATAGAAACTAACAGTTTCTATATGATGTAACACTGATAGCTCGAAGAGATTGATGATTTCAGATAAGAATAATTATAAAAATATCTTCAGAAATATGGAGGATATTTATAATGAAAGATACGATAATATCTTTGAATATCTAAGATCAGAGAATGATGGAAACTATTGTCTGCAAGGGTTTAGAGTAACGAGCAAGATATTCGCTAAAGACTTCAGCAGACATTGAATCATTTAGATTCTTTGAAGTCAAACTTATTCTTTGTGATTTGTCCACGGCTTTCTTCATAGTTTCGCATAATCTGCTTTTCGGTACTAAATTTTCTATTGAATGTTTCCAATATAATGATACACAGGAAGCATAAGGAGGTATATAATTTCGAACGAGAATATTTATGAAAATATCCTCAGAAATATCGAAGACATTGATGATGATATTTTGGAATTTCTAAGTTCGATGGTTAATGGAGAAAGATTTTCCGCAAGATTTTAACATGACTTCGGAGCAAGATATTCTCTAAAAATTTCAACGGATCCAGAATTACCTGAATCCTTTGAATATAGGGTTTGGTCCTTGTATTTGTCCTTGGTCTCCTTCATGGGTAGCTCAATCTGTTTTTCAATACCCAATTTTCTATCGAGCGTTCCTAACACTCCTTTCTTTATAGTCAAACTTTTGGTCATTTAGACCATCTACCATTTTTCTGTTTCCTCTGCATTTAATGCTATGATATCTGAATCATCGGTTATTAATCTGAGGTGATTTTAGGAAAATTGTGTTTTTAGATAATTAAACGTTGATGGTAATATGGTGGAATATGAAAGGTTCCCTGGTAATAATAAAAGAGCACGCGTATATATCAACGTTATGATAAGGTTGTTTCGTACGAAAAGTCGAAGTTGTCTTGCTGGAGCTGTGACAAAATTTGTTACTTTGAAAGGGATTACCAAGTTATTTTGGGTAATAATAACACTAAGGAATTAGCACAACTATGTGTTAAACGTTTACTCAGTTTTCGAGAATTTTTCAGATGCATAACTAAATGCATAAATCTTTCCTTCCGTAGATGAAGTGCGGTTGATTCATCCTATCGATTGAGGTGTTTTCATGATTCATGAAAAGTTTGAACGCATATTGTAATCGTCAAGATACAAATGAGGTTTAAGATGAAATCAAGTGGCAAACTTGAGGAAATATTTAACTGTAGAAGATGTAATTTATTTACAATCTTTTAAGTCGAAATGTGTTGTAATTAATATTTCCTACTCTTTTAATTTTTTTTTTTTTAATTGTCCATAATAGTAGTCCAATAGTTCAATAGTTCCACCAAAACTAGTATATTTTAAGGAAATAGTCATATAGGAACAGTTAGCTAGGATTTGATTAATAAAGTTTTAAAGTTTTTACGTAGTTAATTAATTGGTTACTAATCAATTTTATTTTGTTCATTATTTTCTTCATTATGCCACTTGTCAAATCTTGACTTGGATTCTGATCGGTCAAAATCCGAATATGAAATTGAACTTGGATGAAAATAGTTGTTATTTGGTGAACGGATACGTATATGTGTGAATTTGAGCAGTGTTGTTAATGACTGCTGAATCTGAATTGAAGAATGTACAGTATAACTTATTAATGTGAAATCTTAAATATTCCTCGGGTATTACCTACCCGTTAAAATATTTTCATCATTAACAGTTTGTATGAAAGAATTTTTTTTTTTTTAATCACAATCTTTATGAAAATATATATATATACATATGTATTTTCTTCAGATGTAATTATGGATTTAATGAGTCAATATAATATTAGACTCATTTGATTTTCGATTTGAGCTAGAATAAGTAATCTCTAAAACTATTAGGATCCACATATTCTTCGCAGAATATTGATGAAGTTATGGATCAATACTTCATCGTTAATTACTGTTGGTACTCCTTGGTATCCATGGTGCATATGATGTTGATGTTCGTGGAACAGATTGTGAAATTGAGGCTTGGGATGCGGATGTTGTTGTTGGTGGTACCGTTGATGTTGATGATGTTGCTGAAGCTGGTACATTTTGCACCATATTTTTCAAGGCTACAACTCAGGCGCGAAGCTCGTTGACTTCTTTGATTACTCCTAGATGATTGGCGGTTGGAATAAGCGAATGAATAAAGTTTAGAATATGAGATATGATATGTTCGTGGCGAGATATTCGGGAAATGAGAGTGAAAATGGTGTTTCGAATTGGTTCGCCGATAGGTGCTTCAGGTTCTTCGTCAAGAGGTAAATTTGGTTGGTGAAAAAGATCGCCTTATTCTCATCTCCATTGATTGAGTAGACTACGAACTCACCAGATGAATTGGGGATGGTTGATTGATTGATTGATTCATTCTGGTGACACTGCTTTCGGAGCTGGAGTGGGACTCCATATCGGAATAGTTGTCGAAATAACTATCGGAATAGTTATCGGAATCTAAGGGACTAGAACTGG
Source organism: Rutidosis leptorrhynchoides (assembly GCF_046630445.1). Taxonomy (NCBI): domain Eukaryota; kingdom Viridiplantae; phylum Streptophyta; class Magnoliopsida; order Asterales; family Asteraceae; genus Rutidosis; species Rutidosis leptorrhynchoides. The sequence goes on along the minus strand of NC_092333.1, from coordinate 429,562,928 downwards.
TTGAGGGACTCATCTCGTACGATCAGATGAAGGATTTTTGATAAGGAATAGAATATGATGTAGATTAGTACCCTGCAATACATAATTTACATATGCATATATAATAATAAAATCCCATAAGTTACGGAGGAATTTACGGAAGCTGTCAGGCAAAGGTAGCAATAACAGATACGCTAAGATATGAATTTATCTATACACTGTCTAGGCAATAGCAGCAGTAAGACGTGTCTAGACTTTAAGGATGATAAACAAGTAATTTTCGACACAAAATGATAAGCAAAACTTTTGACATGCAGACACGGTCGAAGTCCAGACTCACTAATACATCCTAACGACTATCAGTTAGACACACTAATGCAAGACCCGGTTCGCTAAGACCACCGCTCTGATACCAACTGAAAGGACCCGTCCTAATCCATCTGGACGAAGTCACCAACAACTGGTTCCATTGCGATGATCGACTCCAAATACTGTCTTTAAAAAGAGCAAATGCACAGCGGAATGTTTCTTTTATACCTGAGAATAAACATGCTTTCAAGTGTCAACCAAAAGGTTGGTGAGTTCATAAGTTTATCATAAAACAATAAAATTCATCATTTTGATAGACCACAAGATTTAATATTTCCATTTCTCATAAACATACGTCCCATACATAGAGACAAAAATATCATTCATATGGATTGAACACCTGGTAACCGACATTCACAATATGCATATAAGAATATCCCCATCATTCCGGGATCCTCCTTCGGACATGATATAAATTTCGAAGTACTAAAGCATCCGGTACTTTGGATGGGGCTTGTTGGGCCCGATAGATCTATCTTTAGAGTTCGCGTCAATTAGGGTTTCTGTTCCCTAATTCTTAGATTACCAGACTATATAAAAAGGGCATATTCGATTAGATAATCCAACCATAGAATGTAGTTTCGATCACTTGTGTCCATTTCGTAAAACATTTATAAAAGCAACGCATGCATTCTCAGTCCCAAAAATATATATTGCGAAAGCATTTAAAAGGGATTAATGAAACTCACGCATACAAATATTGTAAAACAGTTAATAAAGCATTTGCATGTATTCGCAGTTCAAAATATATTTCAAAAGCATTTAATAAAGCAGTTATAAAAACAGCGCATGTATTCTCAGTTCCAAAAATGTAAAGAGTAAATGGGAATCAAATGAACTCACCTAATGTATTTTGTAGTAAAAATACATATGACTATATTGAACAATGCAGGGTTGGCCTCGGATTCATGAACCTATATCATTTGTGTATTCATTAATACATATAATCGTAATCGAACAATTTCTTATATTATAATTTTATATATTATTTATTTAATTTGTATACATATTTGAAATTGATTATTATTTATTTAATTATATATATATATATATATATATATATATATATATATATATATATATATATATATATATATATATATATATATATATATATATATATATATTAAAATACCTAATTTGTTTTATATGAATATTTATATAAAACTTGTTAATATAATATATTCATACTTATATATAATATTACTTTTGAGTATAATTTTATATATTTAATAATAGAGTAATTGAAGTTGTATTTGATTATAATGATAATAATAATAATAATGTTAAAAATAATAATAATAATAATAATAATAATAATAATAATAATAATAATAATAATAATAATAATAATAATAATAATAATAATAATAATAATAATAATAATAATAATAGTAATAATAATAATAATAATAATAATAATAATAATAATAATAATAATAATAATAATAATAATAATAATAATATACTTATATTAAAGTGCATTTATTATATAGGAGTCCAAGATAATGGCCCATGTGTATGTTTAATTAGATCCAGAGGGTAGCCTAACAGACCCTCACCAGACAGCTTTTATTACAAAAAAATATTAGCAGTTGCCTAGTTTCGAACCTATGACCTCTTGATTAATAAACATACTACTAAACAATGAACCGTCAGTTTGCTTTGCTAATAACTCTCGCGTCTATATCTTTATCAAATACGAATCTGCACATCATCTTCATCATAAATTTAACCTCAACATCCTTTTATTTAATAATATCATTATCGTTAATTTTATCATCATCTTAATCTAATCCATCGATCATCATCATTATAACAACATCATCATCAAATAATCATATTATCTAACCATTATCATAATCACTTCATCAATATCATGTTTTATCGTCACCCTCATAATTTTCATCATCATTCTCGTCATTTGGTACTTCTCGAAAACCATGGGATTAGCTTTCAATTCCCCCCATTTTATTATTATTTTTTTTTAAACCATTCAAGTATCACTATTAATCTCAATCTAGACAACTAATATTTATTATTAATATTAATTCATAGTAAAGTATTTGTGTAAACGTTTAGTTCTCAATTTTCATTTCACGTTTTGAGTCACGGCTAGGACAAATATGGGACTCGTCCATAGGTTAGGCCCAACAGTAGACTGAGTTATCTCGGCCCAAAAATGAATCTTCATAGCCCAACAACACATGTAAATATTCGGCCCAATATACAGTTAATGGGATGTCGATGGGTTTCCAAGAGAATTCGACTAGCAGGCTAAAATATCCTGAAAGAAAAATGATAATCGTCCCTCATCATCCATATGTCAACTTCATTAACTACATCATCATTTTCATTCCTTCATCACCTCGGCCCAAAAATCAGTCGTTTATTTCCATCAGCCGTTTTAAACTTCTAATTATTTGCCATTACTTTTTATATTAAATTGATTCATTATCTTTGTGTACGTGGTTGATTACATAGGCAGATGTTTCGGTATAGTTTATTAAACAATAATTATTGAGTTAGTCTCATACTTTAACTAATGGCAGACCAAAGGTTATTTTATATTCAAAATATATTAAAGTTCCATTCACTAGTGGCTGTATATATGGGAAATATATATAAAAATATATACCTGTAAAACGCATAGTGTCTTGGTGAGCAACTGAAGTTAGATAATATCAAGGATAAAAGGAGGTCTATAATGATAGTGATCATAATGAGGTGGTGTTGTCGGGTTTCGTGGTTATTTGAACAGAAGGCAGCAACAATTAAATGGTGGTGTTTGGATGGTTCTCAACAATTGAAACATGTATATTACACAACGAAATCTGCTGGAAACCGACGTGGGTTTGGTTTAACGTTTGCAGCAAAATAGTTAAAAAAATATAACTACAATTCTGCTCAATCGAACAAAAGAAACAGAATATAGAACGAGCAGTAGCAGTCTATAGTGGTGAAAGGTTGTTTAAGTGGGTTTCATTGTTTTGGTGAGGGTGAAGGTGGAATTAACGTGGGTTCTGATGGGAGTCGTGTTGGTGTAGATGAAATAGAAAATAGGAAGCCAAACGATGGTTGTGATAGCCGATAGAGTTTCTAAGTTGAAGATGGTTATGAGCAAGGTGGTTGATAAATAATTGCAGCAACATCGAAAGGTTCGGTTTTGGGTTTAATCGAACAAGACAGTGAATAACAACTTAACATATATTAATGGTAGTAGCAAGTAACCAGTGGGTTTGGCTTGGTGATCTTGTTTTCAACAGGAATTAAGAAAAAAAAAAAAGAAAGAAAAGAAGGGGAGTTCATGAATTGAAGAGGGTGTGTATTGGGTTTGTTGACAGAAACGAAAGAGGAAAGAAAAAGTGTGTGTCCAATCTAGTTAGCTTACGAGGTGGACGTTTAGTGGAGGAATAAAGTAATCAATCAACTACAGTAAAGTTGACAAATGAATCCCAATTGCAAACTATAATTTGGTTGATTGCAGTGGACATATAACATAATTAGACAGAATTCAATCACTAGCAGTAGAAGAAGAAAAATACATAAAAACAAATTCTGTTAACTGTCTTTTATAATTTTTATAATTTAAATATATTAATAATAATAATACTAATTAATAATAATTATATTAATAATAATAATACCTTTAATAATAAAAATACTAATAATGATAATAAAAATAATAACATAAATGTTAAGATAATAGTAATAATAATAAATAGTAATAATGATAATCATATCAATAATAATAACTTTTAATGAGATTGATGATAATATTTATATATAAAAAAATATTAATAATATGAATAGTAATAATATTAATATAATAAAAATAATGATAAAAGTATTAAAAGTAATGATAATAAAAAAAATGTTAATAAGAATAATATTACTTAGCTAAAATTAATTATTTTTTTTTTACTAATTATAATAACAATAATATCGATAATATTAGTAATAGTAATATTATAACAAATTCAATGTATAAATTTACATATCTATATGTTTATATATTTATTTATTTACATATTAATTTACACACAATGGTTCGTGAATCGTCGGAAATGGTCGAAGTCAAATGAATCTATGTAAACAGTTCAAAAATTCTTAAGACTCAACTTTACAAATCTTGCTTATCGTGTCGGAATCATAGTAAGATTAAGTTTAAATTTGGTCGAAAATTCCCGGGTCATCACAGGAACCACCAATCATTCAAACAGAAATTGTTGAGGAACGAACCATTAAATCAGAATCCTCTAGTGATTCAGATTCAACAAATTCAATTATGGAAGTAACAGAACTTTTAAGTATGGAAGACCGAATGAGAGCTAAACGCACTAGCCAAGGTCACGCAATTACTCATCCAGACATTAATGCGCCAGATTATGAAATCAAAGGACAAATTTTACATATGGTGACTAATCAATGCCAATTTAGTGGTGCGCCGAAGGAAGATCCAAACGAACATCTTCGTACCTTTAATAGGATCTGCACACTATTTAAAATAAGAGAAGTGGAGGATGAACAGATATATCTCATGTTATTTCCCTGGACTTTAAAGGGAGAAGCCAAAGATTGGTTAGAATCGTTACCTGAAGAGGCGATTGATACATGGGACATTTTAGTTGAAAAATTTCTTAAACAATTCTTTCCGGCATCAAAAGTCGTAAGACTTCAAGGAGAAATTGTTACGTTCACACAGAAACCGAATGAAACTCTATATGAGGCGTGGACTAGATTTGGAAAGTTATTAAGAGGATGTCCGCAACATGGTTTAGACACCTGTCAAATAGTACAAATATTCTACCAAGGATGCGACATCACTACAAGGAAAGACATCGATATAGCAGCTGGTGGTTCTATTATGAAGAAAACAGAAACTGATGCTTACAAAATTATTGATAACACTGCTTCCCACTTACATGAGTGGCACCAAGAAAAAGATATCGTTAGATCATCTAAAGCAGCTAGAGCCGATTCTAGCCATGACTTAGATTCCATTTCCGCAAAGATAGATGCTGTCGAGAGATGAATGAAAAAGATGACTAAAGATATCCACTCAATACGAATTAGTTATGAGCAGTGTGGAGGACCACATTTGACAAAAGATTGTCTCAGTATTGAATTAACAATGGAACAAAGAGAGAATATTTCATACATAAACCAAAGGCCTGGAAATAATTATCAGAATAATTATCAACCGCCAAGACCGATTTACAATCAAAACCAGAATTATAACCGAAATATTCCATACAACAATCAACAAGGTCCTAGCAATCAACAAGTATCCAACAATACTTACAATCAGCAAAGACCTAATTTTCAAAACAAACCACCACAAACCGATGATAAAAAGCCGAATTTAGAAGATATGATGACAAAGCTAGTTGAAACTCAAACGCAGTTTTTCACATCTCAGAAACAAACGAATGAACAAAATGCTCAATCATTTAGAAATCAACAAGCTTCTATTAAAAACTTGGAACAAGAAGTAAGTAACCTAGCAAGGTTAATAGGTGAAAGAAAATCGGGAAGTTTACTTAGTGATACAAATGCTAACCCCCGGAATGAAACAGCTAAAGCCATTACCACAAGAAGTGGTACAACACTTAAACCACCTGAAATACCTGTAACTTCTGATGAAGCTATTCCTACTCCACAAGAACCACAACCTGATCAAGATAAGGAAAAAGAACCGGTAGTTGAAAAGGTTAATGAAGATAACACAGTTAAGGCTAAACCTTATGTTAAACCATACCAACCACCACTTCCTTACCCGAGTAAAATGAAAAAAGAAAAACTTGAAGCCGAGCAATCCAAATTCTTGGATATGTTTAAACAGATAAATGTAAATCTTCCTTTCATTGATGTGATTTCAGGAATGCCTAGATATGTTAAATTCTTGAAAGATCTAATCACGAATAGAAAGAAAATGGAAGAACTCTCGGCTGTTACTATGAATGCTAATTGTTCTGCAGTACTGTTGAATAAGATACCAGAAAAATTATCTGATCCAGGAAGTTTCACAATTCCATGTTTTCTGGGTAGTCTTAGTTCAATAGAAGCATTAGCAGACTTAGGTGCTAGTATAAATTTAATGCCGTATTCACTATACGTTAAACTAGACCTTGGAGAATTGAAACCAACAAGAATAAGCATACAACTAGCCGATCAATCAATAAAATATCCTAGAGGGATAATGGAGAACATGCTAGTTAAAGTTGGTACTTTAGTATTTCCAGTAGATTTTGTTGTTCTGGACATGGAAGAAGATTCTCAAGTTCCTCTCATATTAGGAAGACCATTCTTAAACACAGCTAAAGCAATGATAGACGTGTTTGGTAAGAAACTGACCCTAAGTATAGAGGACGAGAGTGTTACCTTTTCAGTTGATAGAGCAACGCAACAACTGCAATCTGCAGATGATACATACTATTATATTCAAACTATAGACTCACATGCAGAATTGTTAGAAGAATTTCCAGAATTACAAGGAACAGGAGAATGTTCTTTAGGAGAAAGTACTGAACCAATTGATGAAGCTGAAATGTTAGCTACACTAATAGCTAATGGATATGAACCAACAACAGAAGAAATTCAAATGCTAAAAGAAGAAGACAGATATCGATATAAATCATCGATAGAAGAACCTCCGAAATTAAAGTTAAAGCCACTTCCAAACCATTTGGAATACACTTATTTACATGGTAAATCTGAATTACCTGTAATAATATCATCTTCTCTTACTGAAAATGAGAAATCTCAACTCATTTCTGTGTTGAAAGCTCATAAACCAGCCATTGCATGGAAGATTCATGACATTAAAGGAATAAGTCCTTCGTATTGCACACATAAAATCCTTATGGAAGAAGGTCATAAAACGTATGTGCAACGCCAACGAAGACTAAATCCTAATATGCAAGATGTAGTTAAAAAAGAAATTATTAAACTGCTAGATGCAGGTTTAATTTATCCAATTTCTGATAGTCCATGGGTAAGCCCCGTTCAATGCGTGCCTAAGAAGGGTGGCATGACTGTCATCACAAATGAGAAAAATGAGCTTATTCCTACTAGGACTATAACAGGATGGCGTGTGTGTATTGATTATAGAAAATTAAATGACGCCACCAGAAAAGATCACTTTCCCGTACCTTTTATTGATCAAATGTTGGAAAGATTAGCCGGAAACAGTTACTATTGTTTTCTTAATGGATTTTCCGGATATTTTCAAATTCCAATAGCACCCGAAGATCAAGAGAAAACTACGTTCACGTGCCCTTATGGTACTTTTGCTTACAAACGCATGCCATTTGGACTTTGCAACGCCCCTGCAACCTTTCAAAGGTGCATGATGGCGATTTTTCATGACATGATAGAAGAATGCATGAAAGTTTTCATGGATGACTTTTCAGTCTTCGGTGATACATTTGAATCATGTCTAGTTAATCTGGAACGAATGCTTATTAGATGTGAACAATAAAATCTAGTATTTAATTGGGAGAAATGCCATTTCATGGTTAAAGAAGGCATCGTTCTTGGACATAAAATTTCAAAAGAAGGAATTGAAGTGGATAGAGCTAAAGTAGATGTAATTGCTAAACTTTCACATCCCACCAATGTTAGAGGAGTTAGGAGTTTTCTAGGGCATGCCGGTTTTTACTGACGTTTCATAAAAGATTTTTCTAAAATTGCCACTCCTATGAATAAACTCCTAGAAAAAGATGCTCCATTCATCTTTTCAGATGAATGCATCAAATCTTTTAATATTCTTAAAGAGAAACTCACTAATGCGCCGATCATGATAACACCAAATTGGAATCTACCGTTTAAACTAATGTGCGATGCAAGTGATTTTGCAATGGGAGCCGTTTTAGGACAAAGGATTGAAAAACGATTTCAACCTATATATTATGCTAGTAAGACGTTACAAGGAGCACAAACGAACTATACAACTATTGAAAAAGAACTCCATGCTATTGTCTTTGCTTTTGACAAATTTCGTTCATATCTCGTTCTAGCAAAAACGGTGGTCTATACCGACCATTCTGCTCTTAGATACCAATTTTCGAAACAAGATGCCAAACTAAGATTAATCCGTTGGATCTTACTCTTACAAGAGTTCGATATTGAAATCCGAGATAAAAGAGGAGCAGAAAATCTCGCCGCTGATCATCTTTCTCGTCTTGAAAATCCCGAATTAGAAGTTCTAAATGAATCGGCCATACAAGACAACTTTCCTGATGAATATCTATTGAAAATAGATTATAATGAAATTCCATGGTTTGCAGACTATGCAAACTACTTAGTATGTGGATTCCTTGAAAAAGGATTATCGTACCAAAAACGAAAGAAATTCTTTAGTGATATAAAACACTATTTCTGGGAAGATCCACATCTGTTTAAAAGTTGTCCAGATGGAATAATACGCCGATGTGTATTCGGAGATGAAGCTAGTAAAACTTTAAACCATTGTCACACAGGACCAACAGGAGGGCATTATGGGCCTCAACTAACAGCAAGAAAAGTTTATGATGCTGGATTCTATTGGCCTACAATTTACAAAGATGCACACCTTCTTTGCAAATCCTGTGATGCTTGTCAAAGGGCCGGAAAAATAAGTCAACGTGATGAAATGCCATAAAATGTCATTCAAGTATGTGAAGTATTTGACATTTGGGGTATTGAATTTATGGGTCCATTTCCAAAATCTCATAATAATCTATATATTCTCGTAGCCATTGATTATGTATCTAAATGGGCGGAAGCACAAGCTCTCCCAACTAACGATGCACGAGTTGTAGTTAATTTTTTAAAACGTCCTTTTGCAAGGTTTGGAACACTGAAAGCTTTAATAAGTGATCGGGGTACTCATTTCTGTAACAAGCAACTTGAGAAAGTTCTCAAAAGATATGGAGTAACTCATAAAATCTCCACCGCATATCATCCACAAACAAGTGGACAAGTTGAAAATACCAACCGAGCTTTAAAACGTATTCTAGAGAAAACCGTAGGATCAAATCCGAAGGAATAGTCCATTAAATTGGAGGATGCACTCTGGGCTTTTAGAACAGCCTACAAAACTCCAATTGGAACCACACCTTTTAGACTTGTTTATGAAAAAGCATGTCATCTTCCAGTAGAAATTGAACACAAAGCATTTTGGGCTTTGAAGACATGTAATCTTGATTTACATGAAGCTGGACGTCTACGGTTAAATCAATTAAACGAATTAGAAGAATTAAGACATGAAGCATACGAAAATTCGTTAATCTATAAGGAAAGAACGAAGAAATGGCATGATAAAAGAATCAGAAGTTCAAAAGAATTCAAAGAAGGAGACAGAGTTCTTCTTTTCAATTCACGATTCAAGCTATTTCCTGGAAAATTGAAATCAAGATGGTCTGGACCATTCATAGTCAAAAGAGTTTTCCCATACGGAATGATAGAATTAATAAATTCAAATGGGATTGAATTTAAAGTTAATGGTCACAGAGTTAAACATTACATAGATAGTCCAATGGAAGTTGACAATGAAGTTAATCACAATTTCGATACCACAGCTAACTAAGTGTGGGGAGAATCAAGTCTTTAAAGGATATTATGTATTTTTGTAAGAGTTAGATTGTCTGTTTTCGTGTAGTTCTCGAAAATGGAACCCGAATGGTCTTTCCCTAGCAGACCCTAAAGAACTAGTCTTCTCCCCCCATTCTAAATTTTTATTTTTTTTAGGTTTTTACGAAATGAAGACTTCCTGTGAACTAAACCATGGTCTAATACTACACGCTTTGATCACTAAAAGTAATAATGACACACTTCCGAGTGAAATAGTATCAGTAATCAGAGAAAGATTGGACGGAGTAAGAAAAGAATTCAGATGCGAAGATAATAAGTTACAATTTGGTAAAAGAAAATCAAAATCTGCAGCGAAAAGAAGAGCACGACACCTAGAAAGATGTCACAAATGCGGAAAATGGTCACATGGAGGTAAATGTTCAAATAATCAAACCTATTCAAACACCGAATTTGTTACTTTATGCAGAGACGGACCGTTCATATGTTTAGAAGAAAAAACACTGAATGCTCGAGGTTACGCCTATGTAGCCATGGAAAATCAATTAAACCGACTATCTTATGAATGGGATAGATCATATCACTAAGAATACTATCTCACAGGTAAGTCTGTACAGTTTTTATTTTTTTATTTTTATTTTTAACCTTTTGATAATAAACGCTAATTTGTTCGCTATAAAGTATTAAATTGGTATTGAATAAAATTAGGTTTGGCGACCGAAATTATTGATATCATACAAAAAATTATTACATCACTGCGAAATTTAACGTTTATTCTTAAGGTATAAATATCTTTAATCAATCAACCCAAAATATTTCAAAAATTCGTCATGAGTTAAATTAGGTCATGGAACCGAAATTACTTTACCGAAAAGAGGGGCGTATATTTTTGATAATATTTGATTGATTAAAGTGGGATAAAAGCCAAAAAGATTTTTAATTTATTTTTTACCATGTTTTTAAAATTAATATATAAATATTAAATTAATATTTTGAACTTTGTAAAATCAATATATTTAAGTTTGTAAATATTTGAAAAATTAATCTTTTTAATATAAGTTTGTATGTATAAAAACAAAAATATAATATAAGTTTGGTGTAAATTTATAATATGAATTTTTAATTAAGTTTAATATGAATTTTTAATTTTATGCATTTTAAATTTAAGTTTGGTGTGAATTTAAAAACAAAAATTTACTTTATTTCGCTAAGTTAAAAATATGATTTTTAAAATTCGTCGTGAGTTGAAGACTAGGTCGTTGAACCGAAATTGCTTTACCCGATGGAGGGACGAGAACTTTTATTATCATTATTTTTAATCTTATTGAATTAAAGTATGCCAAAAACATTAAAAAAACCCAAAAATCTTTACTTTTAAAACCGCGCTTTGAATTGATAAATTTTAAAATTTTGTCGAGGGACGGACTAGGACATCGATCCGAAACACCCTCGCTCCTAAAGGAAAACAAATTTTTAAAATTTAATTAATTATAAGTTTTATAAAGTATAAGGTTTTATAAAAAAAAAAAAAAAAAAAAAAAAAAAAAAAAAAGGTCAAAACACTGTAGCCGGGTACCCATACGATCGCATGGGAATCACCTTAGACCTCCATGCGATCGCATGGAGGCAAAAATCTGGCCTGATACATACAGATAGCGAGTCTGTCTTCCTCACCACAACACACACACAAACACGAAACTCTCTCAAATCTTCACCAAATTTCATCATTTTTCCACCGTAATTCGTCATTTTTCTTGCTCTAATCATGCCTAGATTCTCATTCTTCAGCAAAATGGTAAAAATTACACCCCTAAACTCTATAAATTCCTAGTTTTTGTGATAATTACCAATATTTTACCTAATACACTTTTGTTAATTTCTAGTGTAATTAGTGTTAAATTGTTAGTATTTTATGCATGTATAACCTAAATTGATGCTATTTAACATGATTTGAAGACAAAAACTTCAAAAATTTTAGAAATCTAGGGTTTGTGTTCTTGAGCAATTTGGGACTTTTTGATATAAATAGGTAATGGCCAATTTTTGTCATGAATTATTGCTAAATTGAGTAGTGTAACATGTTTAGATAGTTAAATGATCCAAACATTGATCCTAAACATGATTTTTAGAGATTAAAGTGGACTTTTTAAGTCCAAAATTCATGAACTTGATTAATTTGATATATTTGCCATTTGAGACTTGTTTAATTATTAGTAATGATTATTTTGACATGATATTTGAGTTAAATGCTTATGAACTTTGTATACATTTTCATATGTGCTTATTTGAAAAGTGTAGAATTGTGAAAAATTGTGAAAATGTGTATAAGTTTAATTTTGATTTAACATGTTATAGTGATTGTTTTAAGTTGTTATTTTGCTAACACTAATGCATATTTGGATGCACAAATTTTATGTTTAATGTGTTTTGCAGAAAGCCGATATTGGAGGTTCAGGAGCATCATCATCTAGACGACCAGCACCAGCACCAGAACCAGAACCAGAAATGCAACACGAACAAGAACCACAACAAGAACCACAACAACAGCCTGATCAGCACATACCTTATTATGAACCGGTACAGTTTGTTGATGAATTCATAGTATTCCCAATGAGGCCGCCAGTAGAGTTCCCAACGATTCCTGAGCACACTCAGCATCCTAATCTGAGATTTGATAGGAGATGGAGAGATTACGAGACATATCAAAGGAACAAATTCAAATTGGTAACAAAAAATGTAGAGGTGCCAAGGGTAATCGATTGGGCCCTTTTGGAAACGGTCCATCTAGCTGAGCGTGTTAGGCAGCTTTTAGTTCAAAGGTATGGCAGTTCTTCTTTTACAGATTGGGAACGTCTTTTCACCATTCGTAGACCTGTATATAAGGAATGGTGTGTTGAGTTGATGAGTACTGTGTCACTTGATACAAATATAGTTAGAATAGATGATAGAAGATTTCTTAGGTTTATCCTTGGCGGTAGGATGTACAGAATGTCCATGCTGGACATGGCCAGGGCTTTACAGATATATACTCCTGGTGAGTTGCTACTACCCGATTGTACAAACTTGATTCATTATGGTGAAAGGGTAGATAGCAACTTTGACGCTGACGCCATTTGGAGGCGTATGTCACATTTTGATGTTTTTACACGAGCAGGAGGACACTCCTATACACATATTGACAGAGCCGAGCTTCGTATTATTCATAGATTTTTGGCTAACTCGATTACACAGAGAGGTCACAATAAAGAAAAAATTACCTTACATGATTTATTCTACCTAAAGTGTATTCGGGATCCTAGAAGCTTTGTTAATATCCCTTACTGTGTTGCTTTTTATTTATCTAAAATGGTAGAGGGAATGCAGGACAGGAGTATAATAGGAGGAGGTATTTTTGTTACTCTCATTGGAGAGTATTTAGGTGTTGATAGGAACCAAGGAGGTCCATTATAGCTTTGTAGAGAATAGGTTGAGCCCTTAGGATTGAAAGTTTATGTGGGTGCTAAGGTATTGAAAAGTAGACGTAACCAGGCAGTACCCTATGAGGGATCTCATCCTCAGGTAGAGAGAGGCTCAGACGAGGAAATGGAGGAGGCGAAAGACATTAGGGATGTCTTTCGAGATGCTATTCTTGACGTCCACGTTCGTATTGATGGATTTCAATACATAAACAAAGTCACAAACCCATTTTGTTACATATAAATTCGTGTGTATATGTATATATAAAGCGGAAGCAATTTCAAGTTTATGCATGTAAAGTTTAACCCTTTAAATTTGAAATCCATTAAAGATCTAGTCTTGAAAATACACTTAAATGTAAATAGAGCTAGTTAGATGTTTATACCTACTCCAAAATGGAGGTGAAGAACTAGGATGAAGAAGATGATGTAGATGAAGAAAACTTCTAACTTGAAGCCTCAAATCTTTGATACCCACAAGCAATAATCAACACCCAAGACTTGGTTAGGATTTTAGACACTTAATTACTTGCAAAAATCAACCAAGAATCCCTTGAAGAAAGGAGAGGAAATTGCAAGTATTATTTTCAAAATGCTAGAGTCAAAGAGTGTGTTAAAGTTGCACCAATGCATGTGTATTAGTCATAATTATATGGAGTAATCAAGGAAGGGTGGTTGGCACCTAGGAGCCTTCAAAAAAATGGCCCCCCACCCCTTCCATTTATTTTATATTTTATTACATATTTATAAAACATACATGCATTTAGTTGTAAGTATTTTATTTTATAAGCCTTTTATAAAATAAAATGCAACACACATATGTTACATACACTTTATATTATTTATAACCTATATAAATAATATACAACATGTAGTAACTTATAATTATCCAAATAATTATATCTAGCATTTATTTTAGAAAACCAATTTCTAAAATTCAAGTGTCGTGTATTTGCTTTAATGATCCGATTGTCAAAACAAATACATAAAGTGTTGATAGCTTGTTATTGGGTATGACCCGACTTGGATCACAACATGTAAGCCACATTAATTTATTATGTCTCTCGGGCACAAGAAAATCCTTCAATCTCCCACTTGCACGAGAAACATAAGGAATTAATGCAAGTGACAGATACCACCTAACGACCGTCCATCACCCCCAACATGTTATGACTTAGTGCCATTCAATAACATCATCCCTTTCGAGTTTCCATTTCGAATATGATTTAGGTGAATCTTTCAATATATCCTTTTGCCCTAGATGTCATGTTAAATCCAAGAGACATAGAATGATCACTCTCTTATAGATTTAACTTTGTCAGGCCTTAGACATCTGACTCTCAACGAATAAGAGGGACAAATTCCATCTTGACTACATACGTCCTAGACATTACACTTCGTACCATACCTGAAACCTCCCTTATGTACTACCATGTTTCAGAATAGCGAAGGAAAGAATCAAGGCACAATATTCGGTGAATATCTGAACCCAATATGTGTCTCAGGTCAGAGGATATAATGATATTCTCCTTTACTCAAGATTACATGTGATCAACCACAAAGGTTCCATATAGTAATCTTGAGAGCGGGTCTTCCAATATTTGTGTCCCACAAATATCTATGAACCTTGGTTGCAACCTTGCCCTACATTCACCATTTGAATGTTAACCAATCCAAGTTCATAATAGTCTAGACCTCACACTTGTTCCCACAAATGTGATCAACTACGGAATTTAGAATAATAATTTATTCATGGATAAAATATGCTAAATTGGAACATGACTCATAATTTAAATTAATACCATAATTATATTAATGAGTTTGAACTAATTCGTTCCGTTACAATACATAAAGTAGATCAATTCCAATCACTAGAATGTCGAAGCCCTAATGCACAAACATGTCCCTCATGTTTTGGCCCATGTAAAAGCTTCGTGAGTGGATCCGCAACATTTTGATCTGTGTGAACTTTGTGAATACATATCTTTCCCTTTTCAACCTCATCCCTAATGTAGTTGAATCTCCGCTCAATGTGACGAGTCTTTTGATGAGCACGAGGTTCCTTGATTTGAGCAATCGCACCCTCGTTGTCACAAAAGATCTCAAGAGGGTCCTGAATGGAAGGGACCACTCCTAAGTCGTCGATGAATTTCTTCATCCATGCAGCTTCCTGAGCTGCCAATGAGGCGGCAATGTACTCCGACTCTGTAGTGGATAACGCAACAACTTCCTGTTTCGCACTCTTCCAAGAGACCGCACCACCATTTAACATGAATACATAACCGGATTGTGACCGAGAGTCATCTCGATCAGTTTGGAAACTCGCGTCCACGTAACCTTTTACAACGAGTTCCTCCTCACCAGACCCATATATTAGAAACATATCCTTAGTCCTTCTAAGGTATTTCAATATACATTTAACCGCAGTCCAATGACTATTTCCTGGGTTATTCTGGTATCTACTTGTCAAGCTTAGAGCGCATGACACATCCGGTCTAGTACATATCATTGCATACATGATAGACCCAATAGCAGATGCGTATGGGACTTTCTTCATTCTCTCTTGTTCATCTTTCGTGGTAGGACACTGAGATGAACTGAGAACGGTTCCTCTTTGAATAGGTACCAAACCTTTCTTAGAGTTTTCCATCTTGAACCTTTTCAAGACCTTATCAATGTATGTACTTTGACTTAAGCCTATCAATCTCTTGGATCTATTCCTATAGATTCCAATCCCCAATATATATTGTGCTTCTCCAAGATCCTTAATGGAGAAGCAACTTTTTAACCAAGTTTTGACCTCTTGCATTGTGGTTATATCATTCCCAAATAATAATACGTCATCCACATATAGCACAAGGAACATTATGGAGCTCCCACTAGCCTTCTTGTATACACAAGCTTCATCACCATTTTTAATAAAGCCAAATTTCTTTGCCTCTTCATTAAAACGATGATTCCACATTCTCGATGCTTGTTTCAACCCATAGATTGATTTCTTTAACTTGCATACTTTTTTAGGATTTTTCGGATCGACAAAACCTTCGGGCTGTGCCATATAGACATCTTCCTCAAGATATCCATTTAGGAAAGCGGTTTTGACATCCATTTGCCAAATTTCGTAATCATAATGAGCAGCGATGGCAAATAATATCCTAATAGACTTTAGCATTACCACAGGCGAGAAGGTCTCATCATAGTCAACCCCTTGAGTTTGAGTGAAACCCTTTGCTACAAGTCTAGCTTTGTATGTATCCAAGTTTCCATGTATGTCGGTTTTCATCTTGAAAATCCACTTGCAATCAACTAGCTTAGAGCTAGGAGGTTGCTCAACAAGTTCCCAAACTTGGTTTTCATACATGGATTGCATCTCGGCGTTCATGGCTTCCTGCCATTTATCTTTATCTATCCTTGATAAAGCATCTTTGTAGTTTGTCGGTTCATCCAAATCAACCGTATAGCAACCATCCACGAGAAACCCATATCTCTCGGGAGGATTACTAATCCTACTAGATCTTCGAACGTCTTGTGTACCTTGATCATCCACTTGATCATTTTCAGCATCCTCATGTTGAGTGCTAGTGTCAACCAATTGTGTATCATCGGCTTGATCTTGTACCTCTACAAGATCTATTTTTCTTTCACCATCACCTTCCATAAGGAACTTGGTTTCAAGGAATTCCGCTTTCCGAGCTACAAATACCGTTTGCTCGGATGGATCATAGAAGTAATATCCCATGTCATCTTTGGGATATCCTATGAAGATACACTTTGTGGATCGAGCATGTAGCTTATTTGCTACATAACGCTTAGGATAAGCTTCACATCCCCATACTTTCAAGTATGAAAGAGAAGGAGGTTTTCCAAACCACATCTCATGAGGAGTTCGTTCCACTTTCTTGGTTGGGGCCATATTTAAAATACGAGCCGCGGAGCTTAGACAATAACCCCAAAATGATAGAGGTAACGAGCTTCTAGCCATCATAGATCGAACCATATCCATTAGGGTTCGGTTCCTCCTTTCGGATACTCCATTAAGTTGGGGTGTTCCGGGTGGAGTAAGTTGTGAGATGATCCCACAACTCCTAAGATGATCTTGGAAGGCATCGCTTAGGTATTCACCTCCTCTATCGGTACGAAGTACCTTGATTGTCCTATTGAGTTGATTTTGTACTTCGTTTTGATATTCTTTGAATGCTTTAAACGTTTCGTCCTTGTGTCTTAGTAAATAGACATATCCGAAATGACTAAAGTCATCAATGAAAGTAACAAAGTATCTTTCACCATTCCTAGTTATGGGTTTAAAGGGTCCACATACATCCGAATGTATTAAACCCAATAAATCTTTAGCCCTTTCATGAGTGCCTTTGAAAGGTGCTTTAGTCATCTTGCCTTGTAAACAAGATTCACATACATCAAACGAATCCATTTCATTTGATTTCAAAAGTCCATTCCTTTGAAGTGTATGCATTCGGTTCTTGTTTATATGTCCAAGGCGACAATGCCATAAATAGGAATCACTCAAATCCCTTTTGAGTTTCTTGGTGCTAGTATGGTATATTGAGCTATTAGATGATGCATCATCATGAACCAATTCATAAATTCCATTTGAAGGCGTAGCCTTGAAATAGAATATATCATCTTTAGAAAAATGGATATCATTATCAATAAAATTAACATTGAAACCACATTGTCTTAAGCGAGAAATAGAAATAATGTTTCGACATAAATCCGGTGCATACAAAACATTTTCTAAAATAAGCTCCAATCCACTTGGAAGCTTCAAAACAAATTCTCCTTGAGCTTTAACATGCACCTTTGCACCATTGCCCATATAGAGACTTGATGTTCCCGCTTTATGATCACTTCTTTTGAACCCCTGCAAAGAATTGCAAATATGAGTTCCACATCCCGTGTCTAATACCCATGTATTAGAAGAAGTAATACTAAGCTCTATATATACCATATATATATTACCTGAGGTTTGCCCTGCATCCCTCTTGTCCTTCAACTCTTTAAGATAGACCGGACAGTTTCGTTTCCAATGACCCATCTCACCGCAACCGAAACATGGGTCTTCCTTGGGGTTTGCCTTCTCGGCTACCTTTTGCTTCTTGGCCTTGTTGATGGTTGGGGTAACCATCTTCCCCTTCCCTTTGCCTTGATGGACGGGTCCTTTTCTCTTAGCCACCTTTGGCTTAGAGGTGTTACCTTTAGACCCACCTTGATCGATTGCTAACACGGGTAAAGCTCTTTTACCCATGCTTGTTTCCGCCGTCCTAAGCATACCATGAAGCTCACCTATGCTCTTATCCATCCCATTCATGTTGTAATTAATTACAAATTGATCAAACCTCTTTGATAGGGAGTTAAGGATAAGATCGGTGGCTAACTCATTAGATATGTTAAGGTTGAGACGGTTAGCACGATCGATAAGGCTTTTCATCTTAAGTACATAAGATGAAACCGATTGGGATTCGTCCATACGACAAGCATGAAGCGCCCGAACCGTTTCGAAACGCTCAACACGTGCTTGTTGGAGAAACATCTCCTTCAATTGTGTTATCATGTCGTAAGCGCTATGATGCTCGAAATCCTTTTGGAGTTCGGGTATCATAGTCCCAAGCATTAAGCATGAGACTTGAAGGGAGTCGTGGCAATACTTATCGTAAGAGGCCATTGCCTCCACATCACTCTCATCCGGTTGGTCGGGAATGGGGTCCTCAATCACATACATTTTATCCTCTTGTTTGAGGACAATCCGAAGATTGCGGAACCAATCCATAAAATTTGTATGGTTGAGTTTGTCTTTCTCGAGGAGAGACCGTAACGATAGGTTGTTAAAGTTAAGTGGTGCGTTGTTCATGTTGTTGTTGTTATTAGCGGCCATCTACAAAATTCAACAAAGTTCTTTTAAGTATCGATTTGGATTTAATAAACAATACCCTTTTAATTTGTTTTATTAAATATTAGAATCCAACGGTAAATCAAATTTCGGTTAGGTGACCTTTATCCCGTCATTTGATTTAGCTAGGTAGTCATAATGACAATTGTAATCCTTTTGCAACTTCTAAGTTATGGGATCATGCAATCCTTTTGCATGGCATATTAATCCCATCAATGCCTATTTGTTCCTCATGCTTCGGTGACCCTAAGTTCATGATTCCCAAATCAAGTCGTCCTACTTGTGTAGACATGTAGACTTAACATACAAGTGGTTAGGTGACCTTTATCCCACAAGCATGCAAAGTGTACTTTATTCATATTAGTTCACTCATGACGGTTAGGTGACCTTTATCCCATCATGAGATTCCTAATATGTCTAAGTGTTTCCACAAAAGGATGGCGTTTAACTTGTTTATCTTGTATTAGTAAAGGGATTTTAGGTTTTCTACATTCTAGTTTAGAAAACAAAGTGCTATACACCAACATGCATTTGGTGTGTAGTATGTTTATGAAAAACCCATTTTCATGTGCCTTTTAGTAACCAATTACTAGTTTTAACCATTTCATTACCTTTTTAAATAAACCATTTTATTCAAGTCTAATAACCAATTATTAGTGTCATTTTGTTATGTTTTATTATAACCATTTTATAATGTATTATGCAAGTGTAATCATGTGATGATCTTGTAGCAACCAAACATACAAACATACACAAACATGCATAGCAAAGTGTTCACAATCAAGAGCCATTTTGGTAGACATTTGTTTAGCCAATAAACAAATGTCACCTAAGGGGTTAAACCAAAGTAAGAGATTTTACCAAAATCTCCCACTTAATCTTGTAATCTTCAAAACTTCATCTTGTAATCTTCTTCATGAATCTTCACTTTCATTTTACAAAATCATATCCTAATACAATTTTTCTAGAAAATGAAATAACAACCTATTCTATTTTACAAACCAAAATAGAACAAATTACATACAAAATACAAGATTAATTACAACTTTTACAAACCAAAATTACAAAATAATTACAAGCCATATGAATGAATATTACACCCATGAATAATCACCAAATCAATCAACCAAACAAACACATGGCCTAGGCTCGATTGTGAACAACAACATAACATCAAACATGGCCAAAACTTGAAATCCCAAACCCATTTTTGGGACCAAATATTTCGGCCATCACCATACACCCACCAAAACTCAATATTTTTACATTCTACTTTCATGCATGTTGGTAGATTGTAAAGAAAGTGAGTTTACTAGCCAAAAACAAGAAGCATATTAACAAGACTTTGGCTCTAGATACCATTGATGGATTTCAATACATAAACAAAGTCACAAACCCATTTTGTTACATATAAATTCGTGTGTATATGTATATATAAAGCGGAAGCAATTTCAAGTTTATGCATGTAAAGTTTAACCCTTTAAATTTGAAATCCATTAAAGATCTAGTCTTGAAAATACACTTAAATGTAAATAGAGCTAGTTAGATGTTTATACCTACTCCAAAATGGAGGTGAAGAACTAGGATGAAGAAGATGATGTAGATGAAGAAAACTTCTAACTTGAAGCCTCAAATCTTTGATACCCACAAGCAATAATCAACACCCAAGACTTGGTTAGGATTTTAGACACTTAATTACTTGCAAAAATCAACCAAGAATCCCTTGAAGAAAGGAGAGGAAATTGCAAGTATTATTTTCAAAATGCTAGAGTCAAAGAGTGTGTTAAAGTTGCACCAATGCATGTGTATTAGTCATAATTATATGGAGTAATCAAGGAAGGGTGGTTGGCACCTAGGAGCCTTCAAAAAAATGGCCCCCCACCCCTTCCATTTATTTTATATTTTATTACATATTTATAAAACATACATGCATTTAGTTGTAAGTATTTTATTTTATAAGCCTTTTATAAAATAAAATGCAACACACATATGTTACATACACTTTATATTATTTATAACCTATATAAATAATATACAACATGTAGTAACTTATAATTATCCAAATAATTATATCTAGCATTTATTTTAGAAAACCAATTTCTAAAATTCAAGTGTCGTGTATTTGCTTTAATGATCCGATTGTCAAAACAAATACATAAAGTGTTGATAGCTTGTTATTGGGTATGACCCGACTTGGATCACAACATGTAAGCCACATTAATTTATTATGTCTCTCGGGCACAAGAAAATCCTTCACGTATAGATGAGGAAGCAATGATGAACGTGGCCAGACATAGTATGTATGAGCAGTGGAACTCCGAGCGAGTATACGAGGATTATAGGCGATGCCAACACGATAGCTGGTTAGTTCATCAGCACCAAATCATGAGCCAGCTATCATATCAGGTACCAAATAACTATGTACCTACTCGACCTGCTCATTTTCCGCCACACAGCCCCGATATCCGACCACCCTTTAACCGGTATGACTATAACCAAGCCTATCAGAACACCTATAACCAACAATGGAACCCACCTGACGAGATGAACTGGAACCCATATCCAGACTGATTTAGTTCCATTTGGTTATTTATATGATTTTTATGTTTTTATCTTTTTACTTATTCATGTTTAAACTTATGTTATTGAATATACTTATGTAATCTTTATCATTTTTATTATTATTATTGTGTACTAATATTTCACATTTAGGATTTGAAAGTGGGATATTAAGTCCCATTTCAAATTGTCATGCATGTTTATATTTGTATGTATGTATATTGTAAATTGTACAAAACAGGGTAAAACAGCGCATTTTCAAAGACTGACATTAAGTTCAGCAAAAGCTACTAATTTTGACGACAAAATGACAAATAAATGTGATGTAACAACAGACGGAATGAACAAATGATATGCACCATTTATCATTCAGCAAACAAACGCCAATATGTTTGGAAACTTTGGTAAAATTTAATCATTTTTACGCTAATCACCCTCAATAATTTAAATTGTTACTGATTTCTTGCAAATGAGGGCATTGCAAGATCTTAAGTGTGGGAAGGGGTTAAATTCTTTCGGATTTTAAAATTTTTACTTTATACACTTGGTTACCATTAGAAATACTAGTAAAGTAGTAGTTGTATTAGAATCTAGTGCTCTCTGATAATAAAGAACAGCCCTAGTCTTATATACTGACTACCCAATTCTAGTAAAAATTTTCAAAATTTTCAATTAAATGAACTCAAAATCATGTTTATACATATTTATGAACGATAAAACTAGGGGTTAACACCGAAATTATTGTTACCTCGGAAAGGACATAAATTGAGAAACAAACCAAAATGTTAAAATTCATTTAAAATGGAATAGAGGACAATAAAAAGGAAAATAAAAGCCAAGTATGGGAAAAATTACCAAGTTATCTTAAACATATGTCACATATTTCTGTAACAAATAATTGAAGATACTTTTGCTTTGGACTAAACTAAACTGTTTTACCCGATGAAAGAAAAGAAAAGATGTATCTACACGATGAATCAATTCCATCATTAAAAGGAAGTAAAGTCTTCCGAAAAAGACACGCGCTTCTTGATTTAGGTCATGAAGTTGTCATCCAGACCAGCTGTAGGTTGACGAAAAACCTAGAAAAGTCATCTCTAAAATCAGCAGGAAATCCACGGACCTCAGCATCAAATAGGGTCGCCAATTGGTCAAATTTATCCTAACCATGAGAAGGATTTATCTCGTACAATGGGGGGCACCGTGTAAATTAGCTTGATAAGACTAATGAATCAGATCCCCAGAAAGGATAATCTCCTTAAAGATCAAAAATCAGCTTTTAAGACTGATATTACTCAATCCTAGAGATTGACCTTAAAGATTGAGAATTACAAACTCATGGAATTCAATGATATCTAAACTCGAGCTTGAACGAGAAAATATTTTGATCAAATTAAAACCGATTTGTTTTCTGAAAACCCTATTTTCAATGCGTTCATTACCTTTGAACGTAAAATCCTAGGAATTCACCTGGAATTCATTAGGTCACCTGAACCAAATCGGGTGTCAACCGTAAGAACGGCGGTTGCATAGCATGGTCGAAGACAGGACCTTGTGCCAGACCGACAAATTAAAAGGGTGAGCTTTACTATTGCTCCTACCAAGAATAGTAATTGCGTCCGACACGTTATAGACCATAATTAAAAGCATGTCAGGGGACATTGCCTTAACAGTTGCTTGATCAACGCTTTCCTTTACAACCGGACGGTAGTTTACCGAAAGGTAATATACGGAGCAAGTATACTGGACGTGTTGCTTTCCTAATACAAGGTTAGCAAGTGGGTGACACAAAACCATAAGTTTTGAGCCAAAATTTTCAAATCTAAAACCCACCAAACCCACAAAAAAAAGAATTTGCAAACACCGGTGAAAGGTTATTCCGGAAAACTTATCTAGGGTAAAGCTAGACTTAATTTTCAAAAGATCGAATGTTTTCATAAAGATCCAATTTCTTTAATGGATCTAAATTTTTATAGTCATGTGGGACTGTAAACCATATCGTTACTACCATTGTTTATACCGCCGTAAAGAAATTACTGATGTACAAAGTGTGAAGAATAAAGAAGTGATTCTTGTATTTCAAGACTATATTGTTTGAGGACAAGCAACGCTCAAGTGTGGGAATATTTGATAATGCTAAAAACAAACATATATTTCATAGCATTATTCCTCAAGAAAGACAAGCTTTTAGTTGCAATTGTTCTATTTACAAGTGATATTCGTTTAAATAATAAAAGGTGAAGACAAAAGGAAGATTCGACGAATTAAAGACGCAAATGACCAAAAAGCTCAAAAGTACAAAATACAATCAATGAGGTTCCAATTATTGATAAGAAACGTCTCAAAATTACAAGAGTACAAGATTCAAAACGCAAAGTACAAGATATTAAATTATTCGCAAGGACGTTCGAAAATCCGGAACCGGGACCAGAGTCAACTCTCAACGCTCGACGCAACGGACTAAAAATTACAAGTCAACTATGCATATGAATATAATATAATATATAATTAATTCTTAAAATTAATATATATATTATATTATATTTAAATAAACGTCGGCAGAAGAAAACAACCAAATTTGGCTCTCCCCAGCTGGCCATGCGATCGCATGGCCTTAAAGGGTAAAGCTCATGCGATCGCATGAGCATCTTTTCCAGATCACAGGCCTATAAAAATCGAGCTTTGGTGTAACACAAAACACATCTTTTTCCTTCTTCATCATACGTAAATTATATATATATATATATATATATATATATATATATATATATATTTATATTTATATTTTAATTTTAATTTTAATTTTAATTTCTAATAATAAGAGTATGTTAGCGAATGTTGTAAGGGTGTAAGTCGAAATTCTGTCCGTGTAACGCTACGCTATTTTTAATCATTGTAAGTTATGTTCAACCTTTTTAATTTAATGTCTCGTTGCTTAGTTATTATTATGCTTATTGAAAACGAAGTAATCATGATGTTGGACTAATTACTAAAATTGGGTAATTGGGCTTTGTACCATAATTGGGGTTTGGACAAAAGAACGACACTTGTGGAAATTAGACTATGGGCTATTAATGGGCTTTATATTTGTTTAACTAAATGATAATTTGTTAATGTTAATATAAAGATTTACAATTGGACATCCTTATAAATAACCATATACACTCGATCGGATACGATGGGCAGGGTATTTATATGTACGAATAATCGTTCATTTAACCGGACACGGGAATGGATTAATAACCACTAGAATTATTAAAACAGGGGTGAAATTATGTACAAGGACACTTGGCATAATTGATAACAAAGTATTAAAACCTTGGGTTACACGCAGTCGACATCCTGGTGTAATTATTAAACAAAGTATTAAAACCTTGTTACAGTTTAAGTCCCCAATTAGTTGGAATATTTAACTTCAGGTATAAAGATAATTTGACGAGGACACTCGCACTTTATATTTATGACTGATGGACTGTTATGGACAAAAACCAGACGGACATATTAAATAATCCAGGACAAAGGACAATTAACCCATGGGCATAAAACTAAAATCAACACGTCAAAAATCATGATTACGGAAGTTTAAATAAGCATAATTCTTTTATTTCATATTTAATTTCCTTTATTTTATATTTAATTGCACTTCTAATTATCGCACTTTTATTTATTGTTATTGTATTTAATTGCACTTTTAATTATCGTACTTTTTAATTATCGCAAGTTTATTTTATCGCACTTTTATTTATCGCAATTTCATTATCGTTATTTACTTTACGCTTTAAATTAAGTCTTTTATTTATTTAATATTTTTACATTTTGTTTTAACTGCAACTAAAGTTTTAAAATCGACAAACTGGTCATTAACGGTAAAAACCCCCCTTTATAATAATAATATTACTTATATATATATTTGTATTTTTATAAAATAAAACTAATATAGCGTTAAGCTTTGTTTAAAAGATTCCCTGTGGACCGAATCGGACTTACTAAAAACTACACTACTGTATGATTATGTACACTGCCTATAAGTGTTGTAGCAAGGTTTAAGTATATCCATTCTCTAAATAAATAAATATCTTGTGTAAAATTGTATCGTATTTAATACTATTTCCTAGTAAAATATAAGCTATTTCATATACACCTAGCGAAAACATCAGTAATAATTATATAAATAATAAGAATATCAAATAATATTACTAGTAAACAATAAATCATAATACTGATTTCATTATATATAAATCTGTATCTACTTTTGTAAATATCTGTTTTTTTTATTTAATTATGTATATATGTATATATGTATATATGTATATATATGTATATATATATGTATATATGTATATATATATGTATATATGTATATATATATATATATATATATATATATATATCTTTATGTATATGTATATGTATATTATTTTATATATTTTTTTTTATTTGTATAGGCATTTATATAGATATACATCTGGTATTTATATATGTATTTATATATATTCGATTCTTCTATATCTGTCTTTATTTATATATATAGCTGAAATTTGTATAGATGTATACATATGTATATATATATCAGTGTTTGCATATATTAGTCTTAATAATATAAATTTCAAGATATAATAATTATAACTTTTATATATATATTCTAATATACATATAATAATAATTGTATGTGTAAACCCCATATATATTTCCATTTTTAATACTACCCTAATTACTTTGTATAAACTTTTACTTATTAAATTCTAGAGATTTAATTGTATTTTATTATTTCAAGTTATTATATATACTTATTTTTATATTTATATTTATACATATATATACACATTTATTTACAACAATGGTTCGTGAATCGTCGGGCACAGTCTAAAGGTAAAATGTATATATAGACATAGTTCAAAGTTTTTTTTAAAACTTCAACATACAGACCTTGCTTATCATGTCGAAACAATATAAGATAAAGTTTAAATTTAGTCAGAAATTCACGGGTCGTCACAGTACCTACCCGTTAAAGAAATTTCGTCCCGAAATTTGAGTGAGGTCGTCATGGCTAACATTAAGAATGTTTTCATGACAAATATGAGCTAATAAATAGAGTTTTATTACTGTTGAATAATATGGATAGGATAATTCGATTATTCGGAGAGTACGAATGAAGCTTTCACAAAAGAATGAAATGAGTAACTGATATTCGTCTTAACAGATGACGTAGTCACGGTTGATTTTAGAATTTAAGGTGCGTCTTAACTTTTGAAAGAGTCAGGGTTGAATTCCGGAATTCAAGGGATTTAAAGAAAATCTTCGAAATTTAAAAGATTTGATTATTTGGCGAATAAGAAAAAATGAAGATCTCTATAAATAAATACGGTGATCTGCCTCGATTACTCTGTCTGATATTTCCACTATAAATTTAAGCTCTTCCGTTCCATTATTCTCACCATTCCTATACTTTCTTTCTTAGTTCATACATCTAAAAGATTATGAAAAAATCTTAATTCCGTTCTAATCCTTGTTCTTATTCTGACTATCGCAATGATCGTTCTTCTTTTTCAACTCCCACCGGAAGAATCTGTTTATTTCTACTATGCTCTAGGGAGTATTGTATTTATAATCCTCTCGTGTCTTTATATTGCTATACGTACTGATATCCATGGTTTGTAATTTCGGTGTTGTCATTGGGATTTATATTCTCCCTTATATTTCAAAGCTCTATGCTTTTGTTTTTATCTTCCCGACTTCAAGTCAAGCGAATAATGGTCCAGAATTCATAGATATAGTGTATCGAATGATTATAATGTTCTAAGCAGGAAGGAACGTGATAGCACGATTTGATTTTCAAATTTATCAACATCACGGAAGATAGAACCATCAAGAATACATTTTCTTGATTTGTTCAGGAGTTAAGTAGAATGAAAGAGTTATATAACATGGCACATGATGACGTTATGATCAGTGAATCATCACGTTCCAATAGAAGCTCAGCATAACTTACTGTAATATAATCACGTTGATCAAGTGTCATTATATTATACTAACTCATGCATCAGTTCCCACCACTACTTCAATAACATTCATATTTTAAGCTCGAAAGTTTACAGAATATAGAAACTAACAGTTTCTATATGATGTAACACTGATAGCACGAAGAGATTAATGATTTCAGATAAGAATAGTTATGAAAATATCTTCAGAAATATGAAGGATATTTATAATGAAAGATACGATGATATCTTGGAATTTCTAACATCGATGGATGATGAAGAATATTTATCCGTAAAGGTTTAGATTCGGAAGCAAGGTATTTGCTATAGATTTCATCAGAAACAGAATCATTTGGATTCTTTGAAGTCAAACTTATTCTTTGCGATTTGTCCACGGCGTCCTTCATAGTTTCGCATAATCTGCTTTTCGGTACTAAATTTTCTATTGAATGTTTCCAATATAATGATACACAGGAAGCACGAAGAGGTATATAATTTCGGACGAGAATATTTATGAAAATATCCTCAGAAATATCGAAGATATTGATGATGATATTTTGGAATTTCTAAGTTCGATGGTTGATGGAGAAAGATTTTCCGTAAGATTTTAACATGATTTCGGAGCAAGATATTCTATAAAGATTTCAACGGATCTAGATTTATCTGGGTTTTATGAATTTAGGGTATGTTACTTGTATTTCTCCTTGGTTTCCTTTATGGTTAGCTCAATCCGCTTTCCAGTTCCAACTTTTCTGAGCTTTTCCAACATACTAATCTTTATCATCAAACTTTCGATGATTATGGTCATTTACGGTTATCTACAGTTTCTGCTGCTTCATTCAGCTTTTTCAACATTCAGAGTATTGATTTGTGACTGAGTGCTTTTCAGAATTTCAGAATGAGAGATCATAATTCTCAGAGATAAATGTCATATATATAACTGTTAATGTAGACATGCTGTGAGTTTTCAAAGTACTGATTGCTGATTCCCGGTAATTGTTATGGCAGTTCTCGTTATAAGATGCGGACGGTTATATGATAGGGTTTCAATGAATAAATATATGATTTATCAGAGAGATTTAAGTCAAAAAGCAACGAGGTTGCTGGTACGTCTGCTGGTAATATGGTGGAATATAAAAGAATTCTCCAGTATCAAAAGGGTAATTGTATATATCAGGATTATAGTAAGGCTACTTCAAATAAAAAGTCTAAGTTGACTTGCTGGAGCTGTGACAAAATTGGCTACTTTAAAAAGGAATCGCAAAGTTATTTTTGCTAATAAATGTCAAAGGATCTGACGCGGCTACGTGTTACACTTTTACTCAGTTGCCGAGAGTTTCTCAGGTGCATAACTATATGCATAAATCTTTCCTTCCGTTAATGAAGTGCGGTTGATTCATCCTAACGATTGAGGTATTTTCAAGAATCATGAAAGGTTTGAATGCAGATTGTAATCGTCAAGATACAAGTGAGGTTTAAGATGAAATTTAGTGGCAACTTGAAGAAATGTTTAGTTTCATATGTTATATTCAATATTTTAATTCATTTTAATTGTCCAATGTTATTAGTCCACAGTCGATAGTCCACAGTTGACAGTCCAATAATTCATATATAATTTAATATATAATATTCGAATTAATTAATATGTATCGTGACCCGTGTACATGTCTCAGACTCGATCACAACTCAAAGTATATATATTATTTGAGAATCAACCTCAACCCTGTATAGAGAACTCGATCATTACTGCATATAGAGTGTCTATGGTGATTCCAAATAATATATATAGATGCGTCGATATGATATGTCAAAACCTTGCATACGTGTCCCGATATTTAAAGTGCGTAAAATAAATAACAGAAATTAAATGACGATAAATAAAGTGCGTAAAGTAAATAACAGAAATTAAATGATGATAAATAAAATTGCGAGAATGTAAATTGCGATAAATAAACTGCGATAAATAAATTGCGATAATTAAATGGTAATATGGAATTAACAGTTAGCTAGGAATAGTTAGCTAGGATTTTGTTAGCGTGGATTCTTAATAGAATTTCATATTGTTAATTAATCTGTTTCTAATCAATTTTTATTGTGTCCATTATTTCTTCATTATGCCACTTGTTGGATTCTGATAGGTCAAAATCCAAATATGTAATTGGATGAATATGGTTATTCTGTGGTGAACGGATTTATATATCGGTGGATGTAAGTAGGATAGTATATGACTGTTGAAACAGATTCGAAGAACGTACAATGTAACTTATTAATGTGAAATTTAAATAGTCCTCGGGTATTACCTACCCGTTAAAATATTTTCACCATTAACAGTTTGTACAAGAGAATTTTTAATTACAATCTTTATGAAAACATATATACATATATATTTTCTTCAGATGTATTCATGGATTTAATGAGTTAATATAATATTAAACTCATTTACTTTTCGGTTGGAACTAGAATAAATAATCTCTAAAACTTTAGGGATTACATATTCGCCATGTCGAACGAAGATAAATGAGGTAGAACGATACGTAGAACGAAGATCATACTCAAAGTACAGATGATGATATTGAAACATGGATAGTTGATGGTACTGGTGCTGTTATTGATTGTACTGTGGGTGCCGGTGATGTTGCTGAAGCTGGTACATTTTGCACCATATTCTCCGAATTGATTATTCGAGCGCGAATTTCGTTGACTCATTACTCCAGGACGATTGTCGGTCGGAACGAGCGGATAAATAAGGTTTAGAATCTGAGTTATGATATAGTCGTGGCGAGATATTCGAGAAATGAGGGTGAAAATGGTGTTACGAATAGGTTCGCCGGTAAGTGCTTCAGGTTCTTCGCCAAAAGGTGAATTCGGTTAGTGAAAGGGATCACCTTCTACGCGTCTCCATTGATTAAGTCAACTACGAATCCATCAGATGAATTGGGGATGGATGATTGGTTGATTCATTCTACTGACGTTGCTTCTGGAGCTTAGATGACTATCCATTCGGAATAACTGTCAGAATAACTATCGGAATAGCTATCGGAATAGCTATCGGAATAGCTATCGGAATAGCTATCGGAATCTGAGGGACTCGAACTGGTTGCAGGATTTATCTCGTACGATCAGATGAAGGATTTTCGATAAGAATAGATTATAGGATGTAGATTAGTACCTTGCAATACATAATTTACATATGCATATATAATACTAAAATCCCATAAGTTATGGAGGAATCTACGGAAGTTGTCAGGCAAAGTTACAGTAACAGATACGCTAAGATATGAAGTAGCAGATACGCTAAGATGTGAATTTTGTCTATACACTATTCATGCAGTCAATGCAGTAAAACGTGTCTAGACTAAGAATGATAAGCAATTGATTCTCTAAGAATGATAAGCAGGTAATTTTTGACACCAAATGATAAGCAAAACTTTTGACATGCAGACACGGTCGAAGTCCAGACTCACTAATGCATCCTAACGACTTATCAGTTAGACACACTAATGCAGACATGGTTCGCTAAGACCTCTGCTCTGATACCAACTGTCAAGACCCATCCTAATCCATCTGGACAAAGTCCATATCGATTACAAACGATTCACAATAGTTGGTTACATCGCGAGGTACTTGACCTCTATATGATACATTTTACAAACATTGCATTCGTTTTTAAAAGACAACTTGCTTTATATCGAAAATTGACGACATGCAAATCATTTCATAATATATTCAACTAGAATTGACTAAATAATAATCTTGATGAACTCGACGACTCGAATGCAACGTCTTTTGAAATATGTCATGAATAACTCCAAGTAATATCTTTTAAATGAGCAATTACACATCGGAAGACTTCTTTCATATCTGAGAATAAACATGCTTTCAAGTATCAACCAAAAGGTTGGTGAGTTCATTAGTTTAACATAAATAATCATTTCATAATTTTAATAGACCACAAGATTTCATATTTCCATTTCTCATAAACATACGTCCCATACATAGAGACAAAAATCATTCATATGGATTGAACACCTGGTAACCGACATTCACAATATGCATATAAGAATATCCTCATCATTCCGGGATCCTCCTTCGGACATGATATAAATTTCGAAGTACTAAAGCATCTGGTACTTTGGATGGGGCTTGTTGGGCCCGATAGATCTATCTTTAGGATTCGCGTCAATTAGGGTATCTGTTCCCTAATTCTTAGATTACCAGACTAAAAAGGGGTATATTCGGTTTAATAATCCAGCCATAGAATGTAGTTTCATTTACTTGTGTCTATTTTGTAAAATAGTTATAAAAGTTGCGCATGTATTCTCAGCCCAAAAATATAAAGGGTAAAAAGGCAAATGAAACTCACGCATATAAATATTGTAAAACAGTTAATAAAGCATTTGCATGTATTCTCAGCCCAAAAACGTAAAGAGTAAAAGGGTAAATGAAACTCACGCATATAAATATTGTAAAACAGTTATTAAAACATTGCATGTATTCTCAGCCCAAAAAAAATGTAATGAGTAAAAGGGAGCAAATAAACTCACGCATATAAATATTGTAAAACAGTTATTAAAACATTGCATGTATTCTCAGCCCAAAAAAATGTTATGAGTAAAAGGGAGCAAATGAACTCACCTAATGTATTTTGTAGTAAAAATACATACGACTATAATGAACAACTGAACAATGCAGGGTTGGCCTCGGATTCACGAACCTATATAATTTGTATATTTATTAATATTCGTAAATGTAATCGAACACATATAAATTTATTAATTATATCCTTTTTATATTAGTAGTATACATATGTTTCATATATTCATTTTGTATATAAAATATTAACTTTTCGTTATGTTATATGTATAAAATATATCATTTTATTATTATTAATAATAGTTATAATAATACTAAAATAATGTTAATAGTGGTAAAACTGTTAGTATTTAAAATACTTAGTTATTATTAATGTTAATAATTCTACTAGTGATACTAATACTGATATTGAAAATAATAGTTGTAAAAAAAATATATTAATTTTACTGTTAATGATAGTTACGTTAATGATTTTTAGTATTTACAAAATAATAATACTCATTATAATATAATGGATAATACTTATAATGATAATAATAATAATAATAATAATAATAATAATAATAATAATAATAATAATAATAATAATAATAATAATAATAATAATAATAATAATAATAATAATAATAATGATTATGATACTTAGAATGATAGTTATAGTTATAATAATAATAACAATGATATTAATATTTATGTACTGATATTAATATTTATTTTTGTTGATAATAATAACTTGTGTTATGATAATAATAATAATAATAATAATGATAATTATAATACTTGAATTAATAACAATAATTAGTAATACATAACAATAACAATAACAATAATAATAATAATAATAATAATAATAATAATAATAATAATAATAATAATAATAATAATAATAATAATAACAACAACAATAACAATAATAATAATAATAATAATAATAATAATAATAATAATAATAATAATAATAATAATAATAATAATAATAATAATAATAATAATAATAATAATTTAGCTACCTTGGTGAATTAGCTCAAAAAGAAATCGAAAACTGCCATCAACCGGGTTCGAACACCCGACCCCTCGTTAAACCGAAACACTCTAAACCATTAAACTGCCATTGCTTATCTGATTTAATCCCATCTTACATCTATATATTATATACTTAGCTGTTATCAAGTTCTTCTTCTTCTCCTCAATTTTTAAAATCGACCAGGATCAAAATTCATTTATTTATGAATCCATTACTTAGTTTTAAAATTACTAAACGAAATAGGTTTGATTACTAACCAGTAGAAATGTTTGAATCACAGATAAAATAAAATAAAAATATAACAGAAAGTAGCTGAAGAACACGTTTTTAAAAAAACCCAACATAAATTCCACAGCTAAAAATTGAGTTACTAATTTAATTTAGACTTTCAAAATCGAAACAAAACATTTAAAAATGTATTTCAATTAGTATAACAGAAAAGAAAATAAATAAATAAATGTTACAGCATTTTTTTTTATCAAGAACTTGAACTCATACCTTGATTTTGAGATTTAGAATGTTTTAGACTATGCACCCTGAATGAAATACGTTCTAAACCTTCCTTATAAACTATCTGTAACCTCAATTGAACTCAAAACATCAATTTAAACTTAAATTTTACAATGAACACCTAGTTTGACTTTTACAATTTAAAGTTTGACTTTGAAAATTAGAATTCATGAAAACGAATTGGAGGCTAGAAATTTGCAGATAGTTTAATTATAAGATACCTAACAACACTGCAATTCCAATTTTTGAAATTCATTAGACATTTTAGCTTTTTGAAAAATGTATGATAGAACAGGGTGCGTCTGTTCTTTCTTGTTTCTGTAAAAAAAAAATCGATACCAGAGGTTTTTAAGTGATAGTTGGTAATGATATTGAAAAGCTGTTTGTGTTACTAACCACCATCAATTAATTCGTTTATTATAAATCCATTAGTCGACAGAAGAGAATTCAATCACAGATAAAAAAAATAAAAAATAAAAATAATAAAAACAGTGTATAAATCTAATTTGATTAGTACTAATGATCTTAAAGTTTAACAGGTTGTAAGAAAGAAAACAAAAATCTAACTGTATGGTGATAGATATAGATAACAAATTGGTACGATATTCACTTGCATATACTTTATATAATTGAAATTAACCTTAATAATAATAAATAATAATTATATTAATAATAGTAATAATTATATAAATAATAAGAATATCAAATAATATTACTAGTAAACAATAAATCATAATACTGATTTCATTATATATAAATCTGTATCTACTTTTGTAAATATCTGTTTTTTATTTAATTATGTATATACATATATATATATATATATATATATATATATATATATATATATATATATATATATATATATATATATATATATATATATATATATATATATATATATATATATATATATATATGTATATACATATATATATATATATATATATATGTATATACATAATTAAATAAAAAAACAGATATTTACAAAAGTACATATATATATATATATATATATATATATATATATATATATATATATATATATATATATATATATATATATATATATATATATATATATGTATACATATATATATATGTATACATATATGTATATATGTATACATATATGTATATATGTATACATATATGTATATATGTATACATATATGTATATATGTGTATATATATATATATATGTATATAAATGTATATATATATATATGTATATATATATATATGTATATATATATATGTATATATATATATATATATCTTTATGTATATGTATATTATTTTATATATATATTTTTATTTGTATAGGCATTTATATAGATATACATCTGGTATTTATATATGTATTTATATATATTCGATTCTTCTATATCTGTCTTTATTTATATATATAGCTGAAATTTGTACAGATGTATACATATGTATATATATATATATCAGTGTTTGCATATATTAGTCTTAATAATATAAATTTCAAAATATAATAATTATAACTTTTATATATATATTCTAATATACATATAATAATAATTGTATGTGTAAACCATATATATATTTCCATTTTTTAATACTACCCTAATTACTTTGTATAAACTTTTACTTATTAAATTCTAGAGATTTAATTGTATTTTATTATTTCAAGTTATTATATATACTTATTTTTATATTTATATTTATACATATATATACACATTTATTTACAACAATGGTTCGTGAATCGTCGGGCACAGTCTAAAGGTAAAATGTATACATAGACATAGTTCAAAGTTTTTTTTAAAACTTCAACATACAGACTTTGCTTATCATGTCGAAACAATATAAGATAAAGTTTAAATTTAGTCGGAAATTCATGGGTCGTCACATTTACCAGCTCACATTGTCAACTAAAACGTGGGCTGCTGAGTTTATTTAATATATATATTATATTATATTCTTGTGCCTAGTTGACTCGTAATTTTAGGTCCATTGCGTCGCACGTTGATAGTTGGTTCATGTCTCGGTTCCGGATTTTTGAACGTCCTTGCGTACTATTTAATATCTTGTACTTTGCGTTTCGCGGCTCGTACTCTTGTAATTTCTAGACGTTTCTCATCAATAAATTGAACCTCTTGGATTGTACTTTTTAGCGTTTTGGTCATTTGCGTCTTCAATTCGTCGAATCTGTCTTTTGTCTTCAACTTTTAATATGTAAAAGAATATCACTTGTAAATAGAACAATTACACTAAAAGCTTGTCTTTCTTGAAGGATAATACTATGAAATATATTTTCATTTTTTAGCATTATCAAATATTCCCACACTTGAGCGTTGCTTGTCCTCAAGCAATATAGAACTTGAATATAAACATACTTGAATCACTTCTTTATTCTTCACACTTTGTACATCAGTGATTTCTATACGGCGGTATGAACAATGATAGTAACGTTGTGGTTTTACAGTCCCACATGACTATGAAAATTTATATCCTTTAAGGAAATTGGATCTTTATGAAAACTTTTGATCTTTTGAAAATTCAATCTATCTTTTACCCTAGATAAGTTTTTCAGAATAACCCTTCACCGGTGTTTACAAAATGTTTTTGTGGGTTTTGTGGGTTTCAGATTTGAAAATTTTAGCTCAAAACTTGCAGTTTTGTGTCACCCACTTGCTAACCTTATATTAGGAAAGCAACACGTCCAGTTTACTTGCTCCGTATATTACCTTTCGGTAAACTACAGTCCGGTTGTAAAGGAAAGCGTTGAATAAGCAACTGTTGAGGCAATGTCCCGTGACATGCTTTTGATTATGATCTATATCGTGTCGGATGCAATTACTATCCTTTGTAGGAGCAATAGTAAAGATCACCCTATAATTTTTTTTCGGTCTGGCACAAGGTCGTGTCTTCGACCATGCTATGCAACCACCGTTCTTACAGTTGACACCCGATTTGGTTCAGGTGACCTAATGAATTCCGGTGAATTTTTAGGATTTTACGTTCAATGGTAATGAACGCATTAAAAATGGATTTTCAGAAAACAAATTGGTTTGATGCTGAGGTTCGTGGATTTCCAGCTGATTTTCGAGAAAACTTTTCAAGGTTTTTTGTAGACTCTACAACTGGTCTGGACGACAACTTCCTAACCTAAATCAAGAAGCGCGTGTCTTTTTCTCGGAAGACTTTACTTCTTTTTAAATTCCATTTATATTACAATAAACTGGGTAAAACTGATTAATATCGTCCAAAACAAAAGTATCTTCAATTATTTGTACAAAAATATGTGATATATGTTCTAAATAACTTGGTAAATTTTTCCCACTCTTGGCTTTTATTTTCCTTTCTTTGCCTTTTTATTATTTCCTCTATTCCATTTTAAATGAATTCAAGCATTTTGGGTTGTTTCTCAATTTATGTCCTTTCCAAGGTAACAATAATTTCGGTGTTAACAACTAGTTTTATCGTTCATAAATATGTATAAACATGATTTTGAATTCATTTATTTGAAATTTTTTTAAAAATTTTACTAGAAGTGGGTAGTCAGTATATAAGACTAGGGCTGTTCTTTATTATCAGAGAGTACTAGATTCTAATACAACTACTGCATTATTAGTATTTTTTAATGGTAACCAAGTGTTTAAATTAAAAAAAAATTTAAAAACCCTAAAGAATTTAACCCCTTCCCACACTTAAGATCTTACAATGCCCTCATTTGCAAGAAATCAGTAATAATTTAAATTATTGAGGGTGATTAGCGTAGAAAAATGATTAAAATTTTACCAAAGTTTCCAAACATATTGGCGTTTGTTTTGAATAATAAATGGTGCACTTCATTTGTTCATTCTGTCTGTTGTTACATCACACTTGTTTTTCGTTTTGTCGTCAAAATTAGTAGCTTTTGCTGAACTTAATGTCAGTCTTAGAAAGTGCGCTGTTTTACCCTGTTTTGTACAATTGACAATATACATACATACAAATATAAACATGCATGATAATTTGAAATGGGACTTAATATCCCACTTTCAAATCAAATATGAAATATTAGTACAAAATAATAAAAATGTGAAAAATTTCATAAAAGTATCACAATATTATATGTTTAAACATAAGTAGATAAAAACAATAAAAATATAGAAATCGCCAACAGAACTATATCAATCTGGATAGGGGTTCCAGTTCATGTCATCGCTCGGGTTCCATGGTTGGTGATAGGTGTCCTGAAAGGCTTCGTTAGGGTCGTACAAGGTAAAGGGTGGTCGCATATAGGGCTGATGTGGCGGATAGTAAGCAGGTCTAGTCAGGATGTAGTTATTTGATACCTGATATGATAGCTGGCTCATGATCTGATGCTGATGATAGTGCCATCTATCATGCTGGCATTGCCTGGATTGCTCGTACACATTCTCGGCATGCCACTACTCATACTGACAATGCCTAGCCTCGTTAGTCATTTCTACCTCATCTATACACTGGAAAACATCAGTAGCACTATCCCTAATGGCATCCCTAATGGCATCTGCTTCCTCCATCTCCTCATCCGAACCCCTTTCCACCTGTGGATGGTTGCCCTGATATTGTATTGCCTGAT
This sequence comes from Rutidosis leptorrhynchoides, assembly GCF_046630445.1. Lineage (NCBI taxonomy): Eukaryota > Viridiplantae > Streptophyta > Magnoliopsida > Asterales > Asteraceae > Rutidosis > Rutidosis leptorrhynchoides. Next base: position 429,524,404 of record NC_092333.1, on the reverse strand, counting down.
TGCGTCTCCTAGTCAATACCTTTGCACCTTGATAGACTTGCAAACATAAAGTCTCGTCCTGTTCCCTAACCACCATTATTGGACCCCCTTGTTCCCTATCTACACCTAAATACTTTCCAATGAGAGTAACAAAAATACCTCCTCCTATTATTCCCCCGTCCTGTATACCTTCCACCATTTTGGACAGATAAAAACCAACACAGTAGGGGATATTAACAAAGCCTCTAGGGTCTCGAATGCACTTAAGGTAAAATAAATCATGTGGGGTCATTTTCTCCTTTTTGTTACCTCTTTGTGTAATCGAGTTTGCTAAGAATCTATGTATTATACGAAGCTCGGCTTTATTAATATCTAAATAGGAGTGTCTTCCTCCCCGCGTAAACACATTAAAATTTGACATACACCTCCAGATGGCGTTAGCATCAAAATTTCTATCTACCCTCTCACCATGATAAATCAAATTTGTACAATCAGGTGATAGTAATTCAGCGGGAGTGTAAATTTGTAAAGCACTGGCCATGTCCAGCATAGACATCATGTACATCCTACGGCCAAGTAAAAATCTAAGAAAACTCTTATCATCTAACCTATCTACATCCTTATTTAAGGCTATAGTACTCATTAGCTCAACACATCACTCCTTATATACAGGCCTACGAGTGGTAAATAAACGTTTCTAATCGGAAAAAGAAGAGCTGCTATACCTTTGGATTAGATGGTGCCTAACTGGGTTAGCTAGGTGGACCCTTTCCAAAGGCTCCCAATCTATTACCCTTGGTACTTCTACATTTTTGGTCCAAAGCTTAAATTTGTTACTTTGGTACGTCGGGTAATCTCTCCAACTTCTATCAAATCTTAAATTGGGATGCAACTGTTCTTCATGAATTGTTGAGTGTTCTATTATATGGTGAACGGGAAATACTACGTAGGCAATAAAAAATTGTGATTCTGGTTCATAGTATGGCACGTGTTGATCATAATGTTGTTGTTGTTCAGGTTGTTGTTCCGGTTCGTGATATTGCATCTCTGGCTGTGGTTCCGGATCAGGTTGCCTAGGCGATGATGTACTATCCGTATCTGTATTTCTCTGCAAAACACATTAAACACAAAATTTGTGCATTCAAATATGCATTAGTGTTAGCAAAATAACAAATTAAAATAATTACAATAACATGTTTAATCCATATTAAACTTATACTCATTTTCATATTTTTATCAATTCTACACATTTTCAAATAATCATATATGAAAATGTTTACAAAGTTCATAGGCTTTTATCTCAAATAACATGTCAAAATAATCATTACTACCAATTAAACAAGTTTCAAATGGCATTTATATCAAATTAATCAAGTTCATGAATTTTAGACTTAAAAAGTCCACTTTAATTCTCAAAAATCATGTTTAGGATCAAAGTTTGAATCAATTAACAACCTAAACATGTTACACTACTTAATTTATCACTAATTTATAACAAAAATCGGCCATAACCTGTTTATATCAAAAAGCCCCAAATTGCTCAAGAACACAAACCCAAGATTTCTAAAAATTTTGAAGTTTAAGGCTTTAAATCATGTTTAATAGCATCAATCTAGGTTATACAAGCATAATATACTAACAATTTAACTCTAATTACACTAGAAATTAACAAAATCAAATTAGGTAAAAATTAGCTCAAGAACACTAAAATTCGAATTTAAAGAGTTTTAGGGGTAAAATCTTTACCTTCCTGCCTCCCCATCTGAAAATAGGCATGATTATAGCATGAAATTTGATGGATTTTGGTTGAAAAATGCGAATTTTTTAGTGTGTTTTGTGGGTGTTTTCGTTTGTGAAGATAGAGAGCTGCTCGTTGTCTTTTGTATCTGACCAGGGTTTTCCTCCCATGCGATCGCATGGCCAGACAGTATAAACCCCATGCGATCGCATGGGGTCTGATCCCTCTTTTTTTTTTTATAAAACCTTTTACTTATAAAACAAATAATTAATTTTAAAATTTTGTTTTCTTTTAGAACGAGGGCGTTTCAGATCGTTGTCCTAGTTCTTCTCTCGACAAAATTTTAAAATTTTGTCATTTTTAAGCGTTGTTTTAAAAGTTAAGATTTTTGGGTTTTTTTTTTGTTTTTGGCATACTTTAGATCAATAAAATTAAAAATAATGATAATAAAATTTCTCGTCCCTCCCTCGGGTAAAACAATTTCGGTTCCATAACCTAGTCTTCAACTTACAACGAATTTTAGATATCAAAATTTTAATTTAATGAAATAAATTACATTTTTGTTTTTTAAATTCACACCAAACTTAAATTTAAAATGCATAAAATTAAAAATTTATATAAATATCATTAATATTTTTATACATTAATTTTACAAACTTATATTGAATATATTAATTTTTAAAATATTTAAAAACTTAAATATATTGGTTTTAAAAATTTACAATAATAATTTAATATTAATTTAAAAACAAGGTAAAAACTAAAATTAAAAATGTTTTGGTCTTTTATCCCACTTTAATCAATCAAATATTATCAAAATATACGCCCCTCTTTTGGGTTAGTAATTTCAGCTATATTACCTAGTTTTACTCCTGACGAATTTTTGAAATATTTTGAATTGATTGATTAAAGATATTTATACCTTATGAATTAACGGTAAATTTCGCAGTGATGTAATAAATTTTTGTTTGATATCAATAATTTCAGTTTCGCATACCTAATTTTATTGAATATCAATTTAATACTTTATAGCGAACGATTCAGTGTTTATTATCAAAAGGTTAAAAGCAATAAATAAAAATAAAACTGTACACACTTACCTGTGAGGTAGAATTCTTAGTGATCTGCTTTAGCCGACTCATAGGAGAGTCGTGTGATTTGGTTTTCCATAGCTACATAAGCGTAACCTCAAATTTTCAATAATTTTTCTTCTAAACATATGAACGGTCCTTCTCTACATAAAGTAACGAACTCGGTATTGGAATGTGTTTGATTGTTCGAACATTTCCCTTCGTGTGACCATTTTCCGCATTTATGACATCTTTCAAGGTGTTATGCTCTTCTTTTTGTTGCGGATTTTAATTTTCCTTTACCAAAATGTATCTTATTATGATTGTTCCTGAGTTCTCTCCTTACTTCGTCCATTTTGCCTCTTATGAAGGATACCACTTCACTCGGGAGTGTGTCATTATTATGTTTAGTAATCAAAGCGTGTAGCATTAGACCGTTGTTCAAATCAAAGGAATTCTTCATCTCGTAAAACCTAAAAAATAAAAATTCAGGATGGGGGGAGAAGACTAGTTCTTTAGGGTCTGCTAGGGAAAGACCATGCAGATTCCATTCTTGAGAAATACACGAAAACAGAAAATCTAACTCTAACAGAAATACATATTACCCTTAAAATATTTGATTCTCCCCACACTTAGTTAGCTGTGGTGTCGAAATTGTGATTAATTTCATCTTTAACTTCCATTGGATTATCTATGTAATGTTTAACTCTGTGACCATTAACCTTAAATTCAATCCCATTTGACTTTATTAACTCTACTGTTCCGTACGGGAAAACTCTTTTGA